>NC_090266.1:429689048-430289048 GCF_040414725.1 Anabrus simplex | reverse complement strand
GAAATGATGATGAAGACGACACATACACCCAGCCCCCGTGCCAGAGAAATTAACAAATTAAGGTTAAAATTCCCGACCATGCCGGGAATCATACCCGGGACCCCTGTGACCCAAGGCCAGCACGCTAACCACGGAGTCGGACTTAGGATGTGTTTATGTTCAGTCTTAAGCTCCTTGAGAGACGGACAGTGGGAAAGGTAAGTGTTCCGGGGAGAGAACACATTTATGTCAATCGAGGACTGAAAACCATTTGTCATGTAATTTATCAGTGAAGATATGATAGGTGGCAGCAGATAGATGTAGTGGTATGGCATGTTGCGAACCGCTTGGAATGCCAGTCCTTGTACCTCCTGTAAGATACAGTACGTAGTCGAGTTTCCCGCACCGGTTGACAACCCTACGATTTCCATAATGAGTTTGGTATCTGAGACTTTCGAGCGGTGGTGATACGACTAAAAACACTGGGATGACATCGGTTGAGTCCTTGGAGAAACAATCTCTTCAAAATAGCGTTGTTTAGAATCTTTCATATGAAAGAATTTTATGTACAAAGTAAATTCCAGTTGAGCTACAATGGAGTTCGGAATTTACTACGGCGGTGTAACTAAAAATTCGAAATTCATGTCTAGAAATAGTTACAGTATATAGGGATATACCAGTCTAATCCACAGGTTCTTAGCGTAAACAATACTTACTTAGTTCGAATAGTACGATTTGACAAATGTTTACGTAGTTGACTAGGTCAATTACCAATTGTGTGCAGCGCTTTGTTAATTTCTTAGAACAAGTTAGTTACGGTTAATTAATACAGCCTTAAACAGCTCCGCTTGTTTTAGCATGCAGAATGCGACACGCACGCCCAGTCACACGTCAATGGGCACGAGACCACTGCTAACCTGTATTGCAGACAAGCGATTGAAAAATTTTTCACCTGCTACTATTGTTCATTGACATCACCACACTGGCCGACTGCTCGTATTCCAGTGATATTGACTGTCTATCAGCATCAATCGCCATTTCTCATCCGGAACATACGTACATGTTTATCTTAGAAGTTATTATTTTCGTTGCGCTTGCTGTTACACCTGCATGAACAGTGTATTGGTAATGCACTTCGCTACCTTTGTAACTTTGCACGAGTGCAATGAAGAAGGGGATCTCTTGGGAAGCAGGCGGTAGGTCAACGAAACTTGGCATTTTTTCTTCAGAGTATGAGCATCTGAGGATGTTCGTGTAGCATGAATCATGTCATTCCACTTACAGTTGTTCATTTTATAGGTATTTTATCGTGTTTGACAGACCGAAAAGCTTGTAAGTTTTACTAAAGCAGTTTTTACCGAGACTTGTAGAGTTTTCCGCCTCTGTGGTTTAGTGGTTAGCGTGATTAGCTGCCACCCGCGGAGGCCCGGGTTTCGATTCCCGGCTCTGCTACGAAATTTGAAAAGTGGTACGAGGGCTGGAACGGGGTTCACTTAGCCTCTGGTGATCAGCTGAGTAGAGTAGGAGTTCGATTCACACCTCGGCCATCCTCGAAGTGGTTTTCTGTGGTTCCCACTTCTCCTCCAGGCAAATGCCGGGATAGTACGTAACTTAAGGCCACGGCCGCTTCCCTCCCTCTTACGTGTCTATGCCTTCCGATCTTCTCATCCTCCAACAAGGCCCCTGTTCAGCGTAGCTGTTGAGGAGGCTTGGGCGTGGTACTGCCCCCCCCCCCTTTTCAGCTGTATCCTACCGACCGAAAATCTCACGCTGCAGGACACTGCACTTGAGGCAGTAGAGGTGGAATCCCTCGCAGAGTCCGAGGGGAAAAACCAGCCTTGGAGGGTAAATGGATTAAGAAAGAAAAAAGAAAGAACTTGTAGGGTTACCGAACCAAAGTCATTATTTTAAAATAACAAAATCCAAAGTCATCTGTGTATATCCTCTTCAGTCCCGAACCTGTTTTCGCATTCAATATGTTATATTTTGCTAAAATAACTTTAAAATGTTAACCAGAGAGAATTATCTTTTGCTATTTTTTTAATGACTTATAGCACATATGCTACATTAGGACTCAAGAGTTGATCTTTAGACCATAATTTATCTTTTCCTTATATTGTTTTGTATTATTGTAAGTAAAAAAATTGCATGTAGAATATATGCTACATACGGACTGAGGGCGGCATGACATGAAGGCCCTAGGAGAAGTGTAGTAAGTGAAGGCTTGCACTGTCTATAACTTCGGCATATACTGGAATAGAGTTGTTAGCTCTATGCCCGCCTGTGGTATAGCCTGAGTGAAGGCCGAAGGACTTCAGAAGTGGAAGTCTCGTTTCAAAACTTCCCGTCTTCTTGACGGTGTGTGGTTAGCTCATTAATTTTAAAATGAAACTGAATTAAAAAATATTCCTGAAATAAAATACTCAATCGTCGAACTAGTCTCACTTAGTACTTACCTGATTACTTACACATACGATTGTTGATGGGCGCCAGCGACAAATAAATGTAACGATAATGGAATGAGAATCTTGAATATCTTTAGGGAGTGAGGTAGTAAGCTCACTTTGACAGCATAATATATAGGTTCTGGGAAAATGACTTGTCGTTAGGTTTCCCAATTAAAGTTTGAGGTTATAGGATCTACGATTGAAATAAAACAATTAACTGAATTTGATACTAAACAAAATATATTCTTTAAATTTTAAGTATAAATGGTAAGATTTGCTGCGATAATTTTAATGATAATATAAAACTCTGACATTACAACTGAAAGAAACTTTAGGCATTAAATTTGAAATTCTCTTGACCGGACATTTAAAATTTGTGCAAGAAATTTATCCCTCACTGGTTCACTTAACAGTACCCTCAACACTTTCAGTGTTATTGCGACGTATTTCTTTGAGTTGGTATGAGCTGTAGGTATCTCAAACCTAATTTGGTGAAGTATCCTTTTAGTTTCACAAACTAGATATAGCATGACTTGAAATTACATTCACACTTCACAGTCAACTTTACAAGTAATTCACTGGTAACTGTTAGCCTACATTACGATGACCCAATATTCGGCTCTCACCGAACTGACACAAGAACATTTTTTTTTTTTTTTTTTTTGCTATTTGCTTTACGTCGCACCGACATAGATACGTCTTATGGCGACGGTGGGATAGGAAAGGCCTAGGAAGTGGAAGGAAGCGGCCGTGGCCTTAATTAAGGTACGGCCCCGGCATTTTGCCTGGTGTGAAAATAGGAAACCACGGAAAACCATCTTCAGGGCTGCCGACAGTGGGGCTCGAACCCACTATCTCCCGATTACTGGATACTGGCCGCACTTAAGCGACTGCAGCTATCGAGCTCGGTACACAAGAACTTGACCGAACAGATACACGAAACACACACTCCGAACATATAATCCATTTGGTCACTGACGACTACGTATCCATGTCTCAGTAGTACTCCTGATGGCAAGATACTGTATCCGACTCACTGTTCACCATCCGTCTCACTGACAGACTCACTGAGAGTCCACTTCCATCTAACTGACCGCTGTTGGATCCAGTTCCTTATATATACACTAGTTGTCACATTGTATAAAACCCACGTCAGAGTTAAATCAGGCCATGACATCACTCCCACCCAGCTACAAAGTGTTACAGATTGTGTTGAAGTAACCTGAGACAAAGTAGGAACTCCCTAAATTATCTCATACTTTAAATGCATACAATGACAGAGCGATGACTCGACAGTTGCTGTAACAGTATTGCACCATATGTAGTAATATCTTAAAAGTAGTTTCGCAAATATTATATCCATATCTGATATTAGGCAGCAAATCTCACTCTGCATTATTTTAATGCTAACATACACACTGATATACATTCATAATAAATTAAATACAATGAATCAAGCGATAATTAATTAATTAATACACAGCGAAATCAGATTATAGAATTGAATCAAACAATAATAATAGTTACAATAATAGTAATAATAATAGTAGACCCCTAATAATAATGCAGATCAAATAATAATAACAATAATAATGCAAATGAAATAATAATAATAATAATAATAATAATAATAATAATAATAATAATAATAATAATAATAATAATAATAATAATAATAATAATAATAATAATAATAATGCAGAGGAATGTTAGTAACGGGATTTGAACCGTTACAGGTGTATGAAGCACACGTCCTCCCAGGTGAATCTAGCATGACTTTACCGACTCCTTTAGCAACCTTCTACACAAATGACCATGAATCTGAAACTAACCTAGAGCAATTAGCGAAACGTCACACACCTCACTGTTGGCAGCCCTGAAGATTGTTTCCCGTGGTTTCCCATTTTCACACAAGGCAAATGCTGGGGCTGTACCTTAATTAAAGCCACGGCCGCTTCCTTCACACTCCTGGGCCTTTCCTACCCTATCGCTACCATTAAGACCTATCTACGAGTATGTAGGTCCGACGTAAAGCAAATTAAAACAAAATCGGAAACGACACAGGAATAAGACAACGAATAAAGCTTTATCTGATTTCTACTGTCTGCTTATGTTTATTGGTTTTGCAATACAGTCCCATATAGCAAAGCTCGTAAGTGGGGGTGACACACAGTATATCTATTTATAAAACATAAATATTTAAATAAACATGAAGATTTTCTATTTATAAGTGTACAAACAGCATTAAAATAGATTGTTATCAAGTCTTATATAGGCTACTCCATATAATTATCGTAAAACAAATTCATATATATGATATTTTCCACAAATGCGTGTGTTATAACCCAGTAGGTAATCATGTATTCTGCAAGATAATTATATAAGAGGCAATCCAGTGCCTTTCCTTCAAAATGTCATGAAGATGCTGTTAAGACTGTGTCAGGTAACCTATTATATAACTTGATGGCATAAGGCCTATCTGTGTCGGTGCGACGTAAAGCAACTTGTAAAAAAATATCTGCAAACCAAATTTTGATTAATCTTTCTGTGTGTTACGGAAATAGCATAAACTTACCTCTTGTGATAAGTATATAAGTTACTTCCGGAGGGGTAATTAACATATGGAATGATAATATTTCCCAAGCTAAGGAAATCTCTAATGCTGTCTGGACTGAATCCTTCTCCCACTGTTTTTCATCTTTGACCATTAGCCATTATTTTCGTCTGTTGTCCTCTTTATGGTCCTGTAGTCTACTGCTTGTTCTTTTGGATTACTCGAGGCAATCGTGCATCGTGAACTGTTGCCAAATGGCCAGATTTGTCCTTTCTGCAACTGGAACGAGTTGAATACCCGAAATCGGTAAAGCCAGCACTTGTGAATAGTAAAGACGCCATTCTGTTACAGGATTAAGGCTGCACGTGACCAAAGTCACCCGTCACAACATTATCTGCTTGTTTTGAAATGAATTTTCGAAGTACCTTAATGTTTCTCGGTTGTCAAAACAGTTGGCCCCTTTTTCTGCTTATGGAGAAGCATAGCCTTCTGTTATTGACATTTTACTACGCATGGCTTATCTTCCTGATAGATATTGCTTGCGAGATGAAGTCTCCTTTCCTATTGTTAAACAAACAAACAAACAAACAAACAAACAAACAAACAAACAAACAAACAAACAGCACTCGTACACCATTTGAAAGTAGTAAAAACGGAAACGTTATCCCATTTAACAGTTATTAAAAATGCAGTGATACGATCAGGAGAATGCTATGCAATATTTCGCTCCTACATTTCTTCTGCAGTTAGGCTCAGTGCTATAGTTACCAACGGTACAGTGTCCTTGTCTAAAGGAAAAACAGTCGTTCTTATTAATGTTCCTTTTACTAACAATACCGGCTAATAATATTGCCGGCCCTGTGGTGTAGGGGTAGTGCTTTTTGCCTCCTACCCAGAGGTCACGGGTTCGATTCCCAGCCTGGTCAGGGATTAATTTTCCGGGATATGAGGGCTAGTTCAAGGTATATTCAGCATACGTGATAACAATTAACGAGCCATCTGACGGTGAGATAGCGGCTTCGGACTAGAAAGACAAGCATAACCGTGTCGTCTCAAAACTCACGAATTCCAGGAAGAGGATTAGTAAGAGTAATTTTCTCTACATGGGCCAGTCTTAAAACTCACGAGCACGGCCAGTTCTTCTTTGAATGGATAAATGTCCACTCTATTAGTGATGGGATATTGGAATACTTTTAGTAATCGAAAAACTTCCATCCGATTATTTAAATAATCGAATGAATAATCAATTCAAGTAATCGAATGAGTTTCAAATATCATTCAGTTATATCGCACAGAATAATCGGATGTGTCATGAACATGTTTTTTTGTGTGTGTAAGTGTTTCGGGTAGATAATCTATTGAAATAAGCGAATAGATGAAGTCTTACGAAAAATAGAAATATGCCTATTTTTCATATGAATCTCCAAGTGTTGAAAGTAAATGAATTACCTGTCTTGATTTTTAATATCTCTAAATAAAATTCCTTATTCAAGTAAATGTCGTCTTCTGTCCGTATAACGGAACTAAGCCTCAGTACTACCAACTGACAGTTTCTTTTAACTAGCAGCGGGCATTATAGCTACAGTACTTTAATTTTATGTCATCCGGCTGCATGCATAAATGGTTAGCATCCTGGCCTTTGGTCCAAGGGATCCAGGGGGTCCTGAGTTCGATTTCCGGCCGGGTCGGAGGTTTTAACTTGTGTTAGTTAATTCCTATGGCTCGGGGACTGGGTGTTCGTTCCGTCATCGGCATTAAACTTCGTCTTAGTAGTGCCTCATCCTCTCAGACGTGCAGGTCACCCACACGGCGTCAACTTTAAAGACCTGCACCAGACCTCTCCGGAGGCCACACGTCATTATTATAAATTTATGTGAAAGGGACGAAATACATTATAATAGCTTTAAGACAACAGCAAAATATTGAAATAATTTAATAATAATATTAATAATAATAATAATAATAATAATAATATGAATAATAATAATAATAATAAATATAACAATAATGATAATGAAAACCTACAATTTGTTTTCCAGACAGTGACCGGGTCAGGGATGGGATGAATGAAGCCCCCATCTTACGACGAGGATAGGAATTTTGTCGGCTGCCGAAGCCTGTCGCACTCCTCTGGGGCAATGATTAATGACTGACAGATGAAATGAAATGATATTGCAGAGTGTTGCTGGAATGAAAGATAAGAAGGGAAAACCGGAGTACCGGTACCCGGAGATAAACATGTCCTGCCTCCGCTTTGTGCAGCACAAATCTCACATGAAGTGACCGGGATTTGAACCACGGAACCCAGCTGTGAGAGGCCGACGCGCTGCCGCCTGAGCCACGGAGGCTTAATAATAATAATAATAATAATAATAATAATAATAATAATAATAATAATAATAATAATAATAATAATAATAATAATACACCTTGGCCTCTTTCATTCACCAACCATTATTTTACCGCTGTGGGTTGGGCTGGCAGAACACCATCCACAGTATCCCCTGCCTGTCGTAAGAGGCGACTAAAAAGGGAAGCGTGAGTCACCGCGCACCTCATCCCTCCTGCGGTCATCGCAAGCACCTGCTGTTCGGAGTCGTGAATTTTGAGACTTATTAGAATGTTTACTTTAGCTACCAGTTTATAGTCGTGAGTTTTGATACTATTTGTAACTAATTTTAGCCCGTGAGTTTTGAGGCGTAACCAGCATAACGGTCAAAGGAATTTGTCATGCGGATCATACGATACCTCGTAATCTGCAAGCCTTCGAGCTGAGCAGCGATCGCTGGGGTCTGGTTTGGCTACTAGCATTTGGCATTAATATTACAATAGAACGAAATATGGAATAATATTTTGGCATGACAAGATTGAAAATGATTTTGTAAGTTAAGCGTATTACTTTAACCAGTATGAATATGTGAAGGAAATTGTAATTCCAGTTTCACACCACTAATAACCATATTACCACACGCCTCTCCTCACAACGTATAGTTTCGTGCGGAATCCAAACGCCAGGCACGCGGCTTGCCATTTTGATAATCTCTTATACATTTACCACCATTACAACCATGGTCACTTTGAAGCTGTAAGTTTAGATTTGATGGTGATGATGTTTGTTGTTTAAAGGGACCAAACAGCTAGGTCATCTGCCTCTAAGTTTAGATTTTAACACGTACCATTTCTTTTACAAGTTGCTGTACGTCGCACCGACACAGATAGATCTTATGTCGGCGATGGGACAGGAAAGGGCTAGGAGTGGAAAGGAAGCAACCGTGGCCTTAATTAAGGTACAACCTCAGCTCTTGTCTGGATTGAAAATGGGAAACCACGGAAAACCATCTTCAGGACTGCCGACAGTAGGGTTCGAACCAATTATCTCCCAAATACTGGATACTGGCCGCACTTAAGCGACTGCAGCTATCGAGTACACGTATCATTAAGCAACAATATACAGTATGTGTAAAAATAAGCGACACATACATGCTATTTAATTACGTTGGTTCAGCAGATGTTCATCTTTAAAAAATTACTTGCTTTACGTCGCACCGAGACAGATAGGTCTTATGGCGACGAGGGGATAGGAAAGGCCTAGGAGTGGGAAGAAAGCGGCCGTAGCGTTAATTAAGGTACAGCCCCGGTATTTGCATTGTGTGAAAATGGGAAACCACGGAAAACCATATTCAGGGCTGCCGACAGTGGGGCTCGAACCCACTATCTCCCGGATGCAAGGTCACAGCTGCACGTTTGTAACCGTATGGCTAACTCGCCCGGTGCATGTGTTCAAAATGCCTACCATCATGTGCCGCATATTGATCGTAACGTTTCTGAAGATTACTGAATATTGTAGAATGGTTTATTTGGGCCTTGCCTTTCGACAAATACAATAAGACTGCTGCCTCAGCAATGTCTGAAGTGATTGTGGAATACCCTGGAGAAAGGCCATACTCTATGTCAGGGCCTCTCAAACGCCCAAACTCTCACGCGTGCAGAGCGAGGTGCATAGGCTCTGTGCACTGTGCATCGGTACGCTTCGCCTCAACTCGGCTTGACTCGGATGGTGTAGTGTGCTGCGAGCGACGAAGCGTTTGGTGGTAGACGACGTGTTTATCAGTGAAATAGACAAGCGCATGACAACAACATAATAATGGAGCAACCTGTTTCGAAGAAAGCAAAGACTTCCGAAAGTCCATTCCAATCGAACTGGGAACTTTCGTATTTTTTTTGTTTGTTTGTCGTGACGATAACGCCAAATGCTTAATCTGTGGCACGATAAATAGGTGCGTAAGAAAATCATCTATTGAAAGACACTACAACAGACTACATTCGGAAAATTATTGTGAAATCATAGGAGACGTCAGAGAGAAAGAATTAAGGAAGTTGAAACAGCTTCTATATCCACAAATGAGTTTTGTTCCAGTACTGTAGCATTTTCATTTTGGTTACGGGTTCTGCATTTTTAAAAATTATGTTTACATTCCTCTCAAAAATGTATGTGTATTTCTAATTCACTTTTTTAATTTTTTTAATAACACTGGTAACCTTGTCCCATACAACTGTGCGTCTCCGCTCACCACACGTAAACATTTCGCAGTGGGGGAGAAACAGCAGTGAAGGTGAGGAACGCGGAGACAGGCCGAACGGGGAGACAGGTGTAGGGAGAGAGGAGTGGGGGGTCTGCACTCTGGTCAACCAAGCGAAGTCGTCTTTTGCACCGTGCACAGTGCATGCACCACGCGCATGCACCCTGAGAGACCCTGCTCTATGTCGTTGTCTGGCCATGGAATCGAACCTAGGATATCTTAACTAGTAGTAGTAGTAGTAGTAGTTCTGTTGTGGAATGTGCGCAAAATTCTTGGCACCAAAGGTGGTGAAGAGGAGGGAAGAGTGAATTCTCATATGTATGGCGGTACTGGCAATAATTCAGTCACTCGGAAGAATGGACTTTGTTTTTGTTAACATTATGAAGTTCATGTGTCCTAGTATATCAGTCTCCTCATTGGATTACTTACGCCTATTCATTTGGTTGTTGTCGTTATACCACAAGCAAAAGTAATCAATTGATAGCAGTGTTTCTCTTCCGGAAAAGTCGATCTCTTAGAGCTAATGAAACATTCTTTAGCTTATGCGGCAACACTGTAAATGGCACTTTCCAGGAGTCCCTGATGCTATCTGTGATCAAGACTGTAGAGGCTGGCTGTGAGGGTGGGACTGCTATGTTCTTGTGTTCTTCTTTGTGAACGTGATTTGCCAGACCTCTTCCCCAGTCTAACGAAACCTTACTAAAACTATCAA
This sequence comes from Anabrus simplex, assembly GCF_040414725.1. NCBI lineage: Eukaryota > Metazoa > Arthropoda > Insecta > Orthoptera > Tettigoniidae > Anabrus > Anabrus simplex. Next base: position 430,278,776 of record NC_090266.1, on the reverse strand, counting down.
CAACCTGATCTCCGCGGAATGCTCGCCTGTTCTTAATTTCAAGCTGTGATTTTCATTTGTTACTGCGTGCTATGGATACCTGTTACTTGAGTGTGTTGGCTGGTTTCTTAGACCGCAAATTAGCCGTCTAGTAAGCAAAGACGGCAGGAAAGAGTTGTTGTTCTGGATGATAAGCCGCACCGAACATCGCCGTGGATACACTGGTCTTACGAGAATTGCCGACGCAAAGGCTAATACGTAAGATAGCTACTAACACGACCTGGTATACGATCATTTCAAACTCATGTCCTCAAGGTTTTATATCTTGTAACCTAGAACCTATTCTCATAAGACCAATGTATAGTAGCCATCTTGTGCAGTAGCTCTGCTGCAGCTCCCCAGATTTAGTCAAATAAGAGCAATGTATAGCTACCATCTTGCGCAAAAGCCTCCTTTGTGATATGTGGCTTAATTTCATTACTAGTATATATATATATATATGTGTGTGTGTGTGTGAGTGTGTGTGTGTGTGTGTGTGTGTGTGTGTGTGTGTGTGTGTGTGTTTTAGAGGTATTAGTTGTAGCCCGAAGAGACCGTTCCTAATCATAATGCAATGCCGGTATAGGATAATCTTCTTATCGGGTGATGGCAGTTGAATCTTTGTAGTGGACTACCTTTGACGGATTTGTTATTGTGCGTGTGTGCAGCAGTGTTGGATCTAGAGGAGATGGATGGTTGCAGAATAGACAGGGCACATATCAACCAACAATTTTAGACAGACATTCTAATGATAGCCTATTGTTACGTGTTAGGGGATTAGGGCATTGTAAACGAACACATTTTGCGATATTTACACATTCGAGGCCTTGGTCTTAACCCCCGCCCCAACCTCCCAGTCCTTTCTTATGGTTCTTTTTATCTTCCCTCATTCTTCGAGTGGTCATTCCTTCACGTTTTTCTTCCCATTTCGATAGTCATCTTCATTATCTTCCTGATCAGTATAGGATAATGGCCACGTGGATGTTGAAGCTTATAAGAACAACCAAGATAGCAACAAACACCACTACCACCAGTTACTTTGTTATCGTGACGATTGAAAAATATTTCCACACTAGCAATGCTTGTCGTTGATGGACAACAGCAAATAATCTCATTTCGTGAATGTCACCATTATTGTTGTTCTTACGGCAAAATTGTGTCAAATAAAAAATATTTTAATATTTTCGATCATTTTTGTTTTGAACACTTTATAGCTACAACTGATATTCCCAGAAACATTTGTAATTTTGTAAAAAAATGTGTTATCACGAATACGGTAAATCCATAATTCATTATCCAATATACGGTAAAATCGCGTGAAAAAATAAAAGATAAAAATTATGTTATGCGGGACTGCCTGGCCGAGGGAATAAAGGTGTCCTCGGTCACCCGGATGGACGTGGGTTCGATACCCCGCCAGGAACTGGAATATTTTAAGAAAAGTTATTTCCACATCTGGAGTAGCACATGGAGCTCAGGCTCACTCAGCCTCCACCAAAAATGAGTACTAGGTTAATTCCTGGGGGAAAAGATGGCTGGGCGTAGAGCAAACCTCTCTCTCTATTAGTGCAGAGGTTTCGGATATTGGAAGCCATTACTTTCTACTCCTCCAAGGGCCTTCGTGGTCTATGCGGAGATGGTTTTGATTTTTTTACAGCTCTTCTTATGCACCAGTTTTCTTTCAACATAGCAAATATAAACGGAGAAATTTGATATTTCCTGAATTGCCTTCCTTAATATTGCTACGCTACTCAATGCTAATCAAATAATATATAGCTTAGTGCACAACGCGGCTGTCTCTGAACATAAATGCGGTGCAATGTTTCGAGAAATTCTGTTCAGCCGCTTTCTCGTGATGTAACAAATAGAAAAAAGTTGAAGTGAACCTACTTCCGGCTTTTGTTGCTATAATACTCAAAACACAAAGGCATTTAAGCCAGTGTGCCACAAGGTAGCATTATCGGCCCCACTTCTATTTTTACAGTATACAAACGACATTCCACGTACTACACGTACCCTTACAGGCATCTACGCCGATAACATAGCAATACTATTTTTAAAATTATATTAATGTTCGCACTTGTGCAGGTCTTTTGGTTAAAACAAAAAAGAACAGAGCACAGAATACAGGAGGAAGCCTTAATTAATGTGTAGCCGTAGTATGTGGTTTAATGTGAAAATGGAAAAATTACGGTAAACCGTCTTCATGACTGCCGAGAGTAGGGTTCGAATCCACCATCTCCCGACTACAAGCTGGCAGCTACACGGCCCAAACCATGCAGTAAACTCTCTCGGTACCAACATTTTCTCCAGATCCTTATCTCAATCCGTATCGACAAAAACAACAACAACAAAAAACACCCATTTTCACTGGTCATTAGGTCGTCTGCTTTCATAAATATTTGTGGCTGCGACTTCGCTGTTTTCGCACTCAGGAATATAGAATTAGGTGAGAGGACTATTGATTGTAATGTTATTCCCAGATATGTGCCCAGAAATTCAGGTCAGCTCGTGATTTAGTTTACAGGCGCTAGTTAAATGCTGGATATTTTTATGACATGTGTGAACTACAGTTTCCTGAGTACTTTAACTGTCTGCGTTTTCAAAAGTTTTCTATTCGGAGCGTAATGTCTATGTTTTCACAAAGGATGTAATTGTATTAAATTTAACATTCATTTCTGGCTTGTATGCACACGCGGAACAATGACGTTTACACCGCTGGAAAATAAACACAGCTGTAAAATTAAATTTTTAGGAATGGAATATAAGGCAGTATAATCAACGTTACGGAGAGAAACGGAGAATATTATTTACTGTGTAATTTTTTTTAGAGTTAGAGCTTAGAGGTTGTAATATATTTTTATTCTAACAGTGACTTTCTCTTTGAACCAGAGTTCAGTTTAAAAAAAAAATTGTGTAACAGCATGGGCTTGCATTCGGTGAAACATATATTTCTTGTAGGACAGACCTCTCAGAATACTAACTAAATATTTTATGGAGATAGACATTAGCCTCGCGAGCTCCTTCGTAGAAAAGTGGCTTCCAAGTGATACTGTTCGTTTGGAAGAACTTTCGGGGTAATATCCTCAAATAAACTGTCTTCATTCATTGTATTCTTAGACTTGGTTATTTTGCTGCATTTGATATAACTTATAACTGTTTATACCCTTCCAGTCTCGTATTTTCACCCTCCTACCTAGAGTTTCTTCATCTCCTTTTCGATTAAAGGATTGGGTACATCCCGTACCGAAATATATTGTTTTGGTTCTGTGCATGCCTTTTCATTGGGCGTCCTATATTTCTTCTTCCAGTAATAATGCTTGCTAGTGTAGACGATGAGATGACATCATTCAATCATGGATGTGACATTTGCTTACGTAGGTTGTTCTTTCAGTTCTTTATTGCCCTGATCGAGAGATTTTGTCCTTCATTACCGAAAGTGAAGACATTTCTATGTTTAACTACTCACTTCAGCAGAGTGTTTATTCGAAGTCTTAGAACTAACAATGCCTGCCTCTGTGTTGTAGTGGTTAGTGTGATTAGCTGCCACCCCCGGAGGCCTGGGTTCGATTCCCGGCTCTGCCACGAAATTTGGAAAGTGGTACGAAGGCTGGAACGGGGTCCATTAAGTCTCGGGGGTTCAACTGAGTAGAGGGATTCGATTCCCACCTCAGCCATCCTCGAATTTTTTCCGTGGTTTCCCACTTCTTCGGGCAAATGCCGCTATTGTACCTAAAGGCCACATCCGCTTCCTTCCTCTTCCTTGTCTATTCCTTCCAATCTTCCCTTCCCCCACAAGGTCCCTGTTCAGCATATGAAGTGAGGTCGTCTGAACGGGGTACTGGTCCTCCTTCCCAGTTGTAATCCCCGACCCAAAGTCTCACGCTCCAGTACACTGCCCTTGAGGCGGTAGAGGTGGGATCCCTCGCTGAGTCCGAGGGGAACAATGAACCCTGGAGGGTAAACGGATTAAGAAAGAAAGAAAGAAAGAAAGAAAGAAAGAAGGAATAATATTAACAATAATAATAATAATAATAATAATAATAATAATAATAATAATAATAATAATGGGTTTACTTACGCTACGTCCATTCCAGCTAGCTCGCGGTCTTAACAGACAGGAGGGTGTCAGAAGTTTGCATGGCAGGATTCTCTTGACGTGCTTGAAGCCAGAGTGATATGGAGTACCAGAAATAATTTGACCATCCTCAAAGGTCACTGACCTCAGTCAGGATGAAATCCGCTATCTGGGAAACAGAAGGCTAACGATTAACTGGGAACGCCACAGAAGTCGGCCTAGGGGTCGAACCCGACGTTGTCGGGTGAAGGACAGAGTTGTTACAACTGGATTACCGGGCTGGCAATATAACAATTTAACTTGTCAACAATCTCATGTAAATCATTGTTTTAATTTACAAGAGATACGTGCTAAGACGATGAATAGCTTTTATCCCTCTTTTGTTTGTGTTTACCAAATAATTGATATATACTTTATACAGAGAAGGTTATCACTAGATAAACCACATTCCAGGACATTCCAGGAATAATTAATGAACAAGGGGAGTGTGTATGTGAGGATCTTCAAAAGGCAGAAGTATTCAGTCAGCAGTATGTCAGGATTGTTGGTTACAAGGATAATGTCGAGATAGAGGAAGTGACTAAGGCCAAAGAAGTAATAAAATTTACATATGATAACAATGACATTTACAATAAGATACAAAAGTTGAAAACTAGAAAAGCGGCTGGAATTGATCAGATTTCTGGGGATATACTAAACACAATGGGTTGGGATATAGTACCATATCTGAAGTACTTATTTGATTATTGTTTGGCCGAAGGAGCTATACCAGATGAATGGAGAGTTGCTATAGTAGCCCCTGTGTATAAAGGAAAGGGTGATAGACATAAAGCTGAAAATTACAGGCCAGTAAGTTTGACATGCATTGTATGTAAGCTTTGGGAAGGCATTCTTTCTGATTATATTAGACATGTTTGTGAAATTAATAACTGGTTCGATAGAAGGCAATTCGGTTTTAGGAAAGGTTGTTCCATTGAAGCTCAACTTGTAGGATTCCAGCAAGATATAGCAGATATCTTGGATTCTGGAGGTCAAATGGACTGTATCGCGATTGACATGTCTAAAGCATTTGATAGGGTGGATCATGGGAGACTACTGGCAAAAATGAGTGCAATTGGACTAGACAAAAGAGTCACTGAATGGGTTGCTATATTTCTAGAAAATAGATCTCAGAGAGTTAGAGTAGGTGAAGCTTTGTCTGACCCTGTAATAGTTGAGAGGGGAGTTCCTCAGGGTAGTGTTATCGGACCTTTATGTTTTCTTATATATATAAATGATATGAGTAAAGGAGTGCAATCGGAGGTAAGGCTTTTTGCGGATGATGTTATTCTCTATAGAGTGATAAATAAGTTACAAGATTGTGAGCAACTGCAACGTGACCTCGAAAATATTGTGAGATGGACAGCAGGCAATGGTATGTTGATAAACGGGGCTAAAAGTCAGGTTGTGAGTTTCACAAATAGGAAAAGTCCTCTCAGTTTTAATTACTGCGTTGATGGGGTGAAAGTTCCTTTTGGGGATCATTGTAAGTATCTAGGTGTTAATATAAGGAAAGATCTTCACTGGGGTAATCACATAAATGGGATTGTAAATAAAGGGTACCGATCTCTGCACATGGTTATGAGGGTGTTTAGGGGTTGTAGTAAGGATGTAAAGGAGAGTGCATATAAGTCTCTGGTAAGACCCCAACTAGAGTATGGTTCCAGTGTATGGGACCCTCACCAGGATTACCTGATTCAAGAACTGGAAAAAATCCAAAGAAAAGCAGCTCGATTTGTTCTGGGTGATTTCCGACAAAAGAGTAGTGTTACAAAAATGTTACAATGTTTGGGTTGGGAAGAATTGAGAGAAAGAAGAAGAGCTGCTCGACTAAGTGGTATGTTCCGAGCTGTCAGCGGAGAGATGGCGTGGAATGACATTAGTAGACGAATAGGTTTGAATGGCGTCTATAAAAGTAGGAAAGATCACAATATGAAGATAAAGTTGGAATTCAAGAGGACAAACTGGGGAAAATATTCATTTATAGGAAGGGGAGTTAGGGATTGGAATAACTTACCAAGGGAGATGTTCAATAAATTTCCAATTTCTTTGAAATCATTTCGAAAAAGGCTAGGAAAGCAACAGATAGGGAATCTGCCACCTGGGCGACTGCCCTAAATGCAGATCAGTATTGATTGATTGATTGATTGAACCCACATTACAAAATTGAGACCCACTTACCTGCACTTGGGTTTGAGCATCAGATTTTGAAGAATTGTCAGTACCTTGTAAACATGAAATAAATAACCTCTAAATCTATAACAGTACACGCAGTGGTAGCACATACTTTGTTTGTAAGGATTAATGGACGCCATTTTACTTTCAAAAGTTCTTCAGGTGAATACCAGAAAATATCCTGTGTATCCAGTTTTCTGGGAGGGTTAGAGCCTTACTCGACAGCTGGGTGCCCGACTGTACTGCGGCTAAAACAAATGTAGCAGTGTTCTGATCCCGGCGCAAGCGCGTGCAGTCGGGACACCTGCAGCGCTATTGGGCCCTTTAATTTGGCCCGCTTCCTGCCCGCGAGGTTCCCGACCCCAACAGCTGAATTGCCACAAGTGCCGAGATCCGGCTCGTGGCCGACCTGCTTGGCCCTCTGCTTGCCCAGCGCCTTTCGAGATATTGGGAAGACTTCGCCGTCAGCTACCCTCTTAAACTTGTATCAAGGTTTCCATCCATTCCACTGTTTCCATCAATTTTAATCCAGTTCCTTGGAACTGCAATCCCTTTCTAAGTAAATAATAAAGGACACTCCGCCAAACCATCCACTGGAGCAGGACTGGACTGGACGTAAAGGAAAAAGTTTCAAATTGGCTTCAATCCCTTCAGTGTTCAACTCGGCAACTGCTCTCTTTTGGACATAAATTTACCATGTTAATAGTGATACTTAATAGCTTCGCTTGTTCTGTACTTCCTCTAATGATGATGGTAAACGAGGTTAGTGTAGCACGAAGACTAAGTACGATAGAGGCCGCTTAGTACTACCAGTCTAAGTAACTTAACCCGTGATTCTTACAGCCCTTGCAGGACTAAAGTCAATGAAGACGACCGCTGCCCGGACAGATGGCCTGCTGATATATGTAGGGCTTCACGTGTTCAGTGAAACGACTACTTCAGACATATTTCCTCGCTTTCATGACACGGTTTGATGCAGGAACGCTACGCATAGACCACAGGACTAGTAGGCTAGGAGTTCAATTATCCGTACGAAATCTTCTCGTGTTGCATATAGGATCATATTGCTGTGGAACATGGATCATAGAGCCCGTTTTAGACCAGTCCTTTTACATAACACAGTCGATTTACAGCAATGGATGTTTAAGAAAGCTATGGACGTTAGGATAAATAACTACATAGAACCTCCAATGAAGGAGGGCGGCCTATATGGAGGATAGTGTTATGTGTGGTGTGCGAGTTGTAGGATTATGAATAAGAGCCCAAGCACCCTGTCCTCGAGCAAAAAAAAAAAAAAAAAAATTATAACCTTTTACAATTAAAACGCCACAACACAGACGGGAATCGATACCACAGCCCCGAAACCTTGAAGACAGAAATAACAATGATTTATTTTAATTACTTCCAATATATGGGTTACCATTATGACAAAGCATACCACACAAGAAATAGATACCTTGATTAAGTATATGATAATTAATAATATATCCAAGGAAAAATTCACAACGTGCGATTTACATATCGCACATAGACCTAATATGAATTGTACAAGCGATTTCTTAGGATGTGATAGACGCCCTTCATAGTCAACATACCTACACCCTGAATTACTTGTTTACTTGCACCGAAGAAGACACAAATATTACGGAAGGTTATCGGGATTATTCGCCAGCATCCCATCCGAAATTCTATAAGATAACTTCTTTGAAGTTTTATCAGTTTCTGAGGTAATTCAGCATGGGCTCACAAATCTTCTTCCTTCCTTGAAGAACTGTGGAGTCAATGGTGAAGCTTTGTCTCGTTTTCTTGTCGATGGCCTTCCTCTCAGAATTCGACATTTTAAATGTAACTTGCGAAATGAAATGTTCATACCTGTGTCGCCCGGTAATTACGTTCCGGAAAAAAAATCCATCCCATGTCATCTTAACTGGTATTCTGATAGTATATAGTAAGGGGGGGGGGATTTCGCCAATATACTATACTCATGAATTCTTCTTTAAGGGTAGCCGTGATTGAAATTTGGCTCAGATTTGAATGAAAATGCATGTTTTGTGGGTACCACGTGTGAAGAACTGTCCTGTACAGCTTGTGTTCTGTACAATTCACTTTACTCGTGCTTATTAATGTAGAGTTAGTGAGCTGGTGTAAAGTAAAAATGGATGGTTGGATGGTCCGAAGTAACTAGAAGAAGGGGATCAGAATGTGTAAGATGTAACAAGTAGAAAATTGCAGAAGAGTAGCTCCGGACAATCTTCAATAAGGTGCGGTAATTGAAGATGGTCACCTGGTTACTTCTCAAAAAGTTTCTCTTCTTACAAAACGTTCCTTTAATCACAGATTTTTTTCTATGAGGTTGAAATTTGCTGCTGATGTCCATTATTATACAGAGAATGGACGTTGTTATGAATGTTCAGTAAGGGTATGTTTTAATTGTGTGAAAAGGAGAAAAGAAAAAATATCATTTTTAGGTCAAAGTATTAACAATAGTTTTGGCATCTAAAACCAAATTCCATGGTGCAACAGACCCGATGGGCCATGGTCTACCAAGAGACCACTGCTCAGCGCGAAGGCCTCCAGATTCCGAGGTGTCCTTTGGTAGGGACGACGAATCTTCTCAGTCGTTTATCATCTACTAAAAGCCTAATAAATTGGCATTGGTGGTGAATCTTGGGAAAAAATATGAATGCGATATCTTTATAAAAATGTTGTTCAAGGAACTTTTTGTATCGTAGGTAGTTGTTTTCTTCATCTTCTTCTTCTCGTTGCCCTTTTCCCAATTACCTGGAGTCGGCACTTTGTATGGAGTTAGCCATTTTTGCGGCCGAATACCTTTCCTGACGCCAACCTTATGAGGAGGGGATATACTGCATTCTCTATTGCGTGTTTCCGTGATGATTTGCAGTGTAATGTGTTGCGTATAAGTGAAGATATGTATTTAGACGAACAAAAACAGCTAGCCCCCAAGCGAGAGGAATTAACGAGACCAAGTTAAAATCCCCGACCCAGTAGAGAATTGAACCGGAGGTCCTCTGATCCGAAGGCCACTACGCTGATCGCATCTGTGTATTATATACTGTATAACAATGGACATTAGCAGCAAATTTCAACGTCATAGCACAAAACTTCTGACTCAAGGAACGTTTTGTAGGAAGAGAAACATTTTGAGAAATAACCAGATAAATATTCATAAAATATTTAATAACTCAGAAAATACAACAGCAATGCATTTGATAATTTTGGAGTGTTCTCCTGAAATTCATAACAATGATGGATAAATATTCATAGTGATAGGATAAATAGCTCCTAATTTTCAAATCTCAGCCATGGCTAACTTTAACAACCATCGTCTTGTCACTGTAGTGCAGAGGAGATGCGTCTGTTCAACCCCGGTGGCCCAGTGTTATCTCCCTGCTCGCAGTATGCCCGTCATCACGATACGGCAGCAGATTCCCTTTGACTAATCAATGCCCCATTGAGTTCCCTGTTTGAGCTACATAGCTATTGCTTGGAGCTGGCTGTTTATCCAACAAATTGCGAACGGCCAGAAGCACATGTGTTTAGCTTGCATATCGCAAGAAGGGACAATGGTGCCATACAATCGATCACTTCACTTACGCCAGCATCAATCTCTACTTCATCAGACGGTTTATTGCTGATAGAATATGAGATAGAGTAACAGAAAAGCACATCCTCTATGAAATATGCCTTACATCTTGTTTTACTCGTTAACAGTACAGCGGCCAGCTTGCCAGAGGGTAATGTATTTCTCCTACCTCCTAAATTAATTAACCTAATTAATATGAACGAGTTTCTTCCGATGAGAAGATACCAGTTGGTCGTTGTCTGCTACAGAACGTCCGTCCAAAGTCCAGGCTGAAATAAGAGAACATAGTCATACATTCTGTCTTCATATCCGATGCTTGGGTCATCGCAGTATACTGTGTAGGAGGATAGACAGTGGCAATTAGAGGGCCCGGTCTAGAAAGCAAAGAATGACGGCCGAGAGGATTCGTCGTGCTGACCACACGACACCTCATAATCTGCAGGCCTACGGGCTGAGCAGCGGTCGCTTGGTAGGCCAAGGCCCTTCAAGGGCTGTAGTGCCATGGGGTTGGTTGGTTGGTTGGTTGGTTGGTTGGTTGGTTGGTTGTTGTTTGGCAATTAGAGGGGGTTGGGCCGGGGAGGGAGACAGTTCCCCCCCCCCCACTTTGTGGAGAAAACATTACATTTTTATTCCATTTTAGGGTGATGAAACTAAGAATTATTTAAAAAATCAATTTTACAAGCCCTGTTATAAGCTACACATGGCCCTGAGGTTCACTCAGCCTATACCAAAAATTAGTACCAGGTTAATTCCTGGGGGCAAAGGCGGCCGGGCGTAGAGCTAACCACTGTACCCCATTAAGTGCCGAGGTTACGGATAATGGAAGCCTTTACCTTCCACCCCTCCAAGGGCCTTCATGGCCAATACGGAGATGATTTTTGCTTTGTTTTTTTGTTATCAGCTACATAATTTATTCCTTTATTTTCATTAATTATTAACACAATTATTAGCGGAAATACGCACAAAATGTTGTTCGTCGCGGCTAACCGATTAGTGTAGCGCCACAGCAAGTAGTGGAGACTTAACACGTGCTGTGAGGAACGGTAGCAGGCGTAACTCATGGGCAATGAGATATGATTCATCCCCTTGCTGCGCGCATTCGTCAGTCTGGCAGTTTCTTTTAGTGTAGTCAAATACTAAATGATTTTAAATTGTATAATCACCCCGTACTCCTATTAATTTGTAATGCATGTGTAATATTGTTCCTCTGGTGAAAGTTTTGTTGTATAGTGTTGAATCAAAATCTCAAGAAGCTGAAAACTGCTATTTGGACCCTAGGGTTGTTCACGATCAAACTCATTGTATACACATAATCATTAGAATTTCGGGTGAGAAGGGATTCACGTAACGTCTGGGCGTAGATTTTTGCCAACCCTGACCATGGAGAAGAGAAAACCAGGGCAACGTCACATGTTTTCACCTTCCAGGAGTCCGACTCGTTGGCTGAATGGTCAGCGTACTGGCCTTCGGTTCAGAGGGTCCCGGGTTTGATTCCCGGCCGGGTCCTGGATTTTAACCTTCATTGGTTAATTCCAATGGCCCGGGGGCTGGGTGTTTGTGCTGTCCCTAACATCCCTGCAACTCACATACCACACGTAACACTATCCTCCACCACAATAACACGCAGGTACGTACACATGGCAGATGCCGCCCACCCTCATCGGAGGGTCTGCCTACAAGGGCTGCACTCGGCTAGAAATAGCCACACGAAATTTAAATTTTTTTACCTTCCAGGAGATGTGGCTTGCGACGTCACGTACTCGCAAAATGCTGACAATTTATTCCTACTCGATCGGCATTTTCTCGGGAGCTAATTAAAATGTTTCTATGATTAAATATTGCGGCTATACTGACCCAGCCTTATCAAGGAAAACAATTAATTAACTGTAATTGAATTTGAAGAAATGTGTACGATGTAGTCACGTCCCAATACGTATGGCATTTAAATGTTTCATCAGCACTGATAATAACTCCATAGAAACGGTTTATCAAACACCCCTGCGTCTCTGATGATCGTAAGTATTTAATGCCATGTTATTTTTACTTTGCTTGTTGATGGTAACCACTATTAATACTACTACTACTAACAATAATAATAGTACACCATTTGGGAAATAACCTCAGCAGTTATTTTAAACAGTAAAAAGTCATGTTCCTCTAGCTTGGGTTCGATGTAAAGCCTTCGCTCCGTGTTCATTGTTAGATGGATAGCGTCGCACTAATTTTCAGAGTTATCGACAATGGAGTCTGAACCCACCATCTCTCGAATGCAAACTTACTGCTACTCAACCTGCGTTGTATACGGAATTGATGATCGTAATATTGGAAGTCAGACTTAAGTAGCATGTTTGCTTTGTCAGCGGAAATGTGACATGAAATACCTCTCCGCCGTGTTCCTACTGTTTGAAACACCATCTAGGCGGCATGATTAAGGTTCCTTGACTTGTGAATTTACATTGTCAATAAACTATGTCAGTATCATTTATACAGAATACCTCCAACGTTTACTAAACTTAATAGATTTATGTATTGCTTTACCCCACCGGGTATATCAGTCGTTTGAATTGAGGTAGTGACCTTTACATTCATGAAAAAGTCAGTAATATTTTAAATCATGCACTAATATTTATTTTAACAGTTTTAGTCTAGCAGTTAGTGTTTCCCAAGTCATATTATATAAAGATTAGAATACTGTAAGTTTGGCATTGCTCCAGTAACAGTAAAATATAGTCTCCTGCGAGCACAGCGGTACATAACGACTTGCTTTCTGAAGTAAAAGCGATGTATTCTTAGGAAATGAGTTGATTTAAATGCCTCGTGAATTTGATTTTTTTCCATAATTTCACTCGTCTCTAAACACAGTCCGAATGAACAGTATTGCATTTTTGTCTCTGTAACTCCATTTTAAGGGGTTAAGTCTTCGTGATCTGGATCACTGGGTACCTGTGCTACACGGCACGGGTCATGTAGCTGAAAGCTTACGATCGGATACTACTGATTTTTTTTTTTTTTTTTGCTAGTTGCTTTACGTCGCACCGACACATATAGGTCTTATGGCGACGATGGGACAGGGAAGGGCTAGGAGTGGGAAGGAAGCGGCCGTGGCCTTAATTAAGGTACAGCCCCAGCATTTGCCTGGTGTGAAAATGGGAAACCACAGAAAACCATCTTCAGGGCTGCCGACAGTGCGGTTCGAACCTACTATCTCCCGAATATTGGATACTGGCCGCACTTAAGCGACTGCAGCTACTTATTTTAACAAGAGGGCTTAACAGTTCTACGGATATTTATATACTTTAATTAAAATTGAATTTATGGATGACGCTGAGAGGACCGTCATGTGGCATCTATATAAAATAAGATACAGGTCTAAGACTCTACTAACTAAAGTATTATAATGGCAACCTAATTACACATTGGGTGTCAACTATATTTATTTCAGGATTGTGCTTGTATTGATACCAACTCTTGTTAATTAAAACGTCCATTATACACTAAGTTTGGAACTAAAGTAAAATATTATATTGTCTTTGGGATACAAGAAAAAAAATTGCAGTAATTAAGACAATTCCAGGTCACTTGGTCTACGGACAAGTTGTGGACGGTCATAAATATATTTAACCAGACATGTTTGCTTATAATTTCAGTCTATATATCCTATAGCATAAAATAATTTGGACTATAGCAGAAGATATAGAAAATGTTGTTTCATTTGATCTACAATATCTTTTAATCGTAACTATGGGAATTGTTAGTTTTATTAATTAATCGTAGTTGCTTTAAAAGAACGTTATCTTAACAATAATGATGTAGGAAACGAGGTTCGAATGTAAAGGCGCTGCCGTCTGTCACTCCTAATGATTTGCCTGAAGTCTACGCTACTATATCTTCTTCTATATATATAATAAGAGTTTTGTCTGTACATTGCTAGAATTTACTTTTCACTTTTTACTTTTCCGTAATGTATGTATGTACGTATGTATGTACACGCATCACGAGAAAACGGCTGAAGAGAATTTAATGAAATTCCGTAAGTAAAGTCGGAGAATGAGCCACTACAATCTAGGCTATAAATCATTTTATTCACGCTCAGCGAAATGGTAATTTAGGGGAAGCCCTGAAATTTAATTCTCAAATATTTGTTATTAGTGGTCCTATCGATAAATACTGCACAACTAAAGTTATATAGTATTGAATTTCTGACCATTTTTGTCTCATACATTTTTACCGTACCGGCTATGATAACAGAGATATTCATGAATTTGTATTTTTGATGCTGTGTCCATATCAGCGCCGAGTCACGAGAAAATGGGTAAACAGATTTCAATAATAATTTCGTGTGGCTATTTCTAGCCGAGTGCAGCCCTTGTAAGGCAGACCCTCCGATGAGGGTGGGCGGCATCTGCCATGCGCAGGTAACTGCGTGTTATTGTGGTGGAGGATAGTATTATGTGTGGTGTGTGAGTTGCAGGGATGTTGTATACGGCACAAACACCCAGCCCCCGGGCCATTGGAATTAACCAATGAAGTTTAAAATCCCCGACCCGGCCGGGAATCGAACCCGGGACCCTCTGAACCGAAGGCCAGTACGCTAACCATTCAGCCAACGAGTCGGACACAGATTTGAATGAAAATAGGTATATAGAGCCGGGGAATAAGAAACTACAGTCTAAGCTATAAACAATTTACCCTGGATGAATTTAATTCTTAAATACCTATGTTATTGGTCCTATCGAAAAGTACTACACAACAGAATTAATGGAGGATACAATTTCCGATCATTTATGTTTTATACAGTTTTACCGCACCGACTATGATAAGAGTGGTATTTGAGAGTAGGAAGAAAACTAAATGTGAAGGCCTAGGATATCGAAAGCTTATAAAATTGAAATTGATCAACAATAACATTACGTTGACCATTGTTTGTTGTGATGTTCTTTGTCTCTTATGCTACCACTCATCTCCGATATATGGGAGTATAACAGCCTGCCTGAATATTGGCGGGAAATAGCAGGGAAGTTAGATAACTTTCCTCACTAACGTACCATTCCTCTGGTTCATACATTTTCTGATATTGCAGGTAAGTAACACGCTGGTTCAGCATAGTATTCCAGCTATTCGATCCCAACTCTGACGCGCTGAATGGATTGTCAGCGGAAAACTGTTGTGCACAATTAACGGAAAAATATCAGGGGCTCACTTATGACCTGGTCTAGAATTAAAATTTTGGCCTAAACCAAATTATAGCGCCACAGTTCACTAAATAACTCAAAATTTAACCCTGAAGTAAGCCGTTCCTTAAGAAAAGGTTCTTCCTCTTCACTTTTATTAAATTCTACATTCATTTTATTCCAAATTAGCAGCCAATAGGGGGTTTCTCCTCCGGCTTGGAGGAAAAATTTGCCTCCTCCATGTCACATAGATAGATTTCCCCCCGCCATTGCAGTGAATTGAGATTTTCCAACTCATCGGGTACTCTTGCCGTGGGACTCATCGCCCCCCTCTCCCTCTCGAAAATAAAGGTGTGTTCACGGCTCCCTGCTGTCTGCAGCCTGGTCATTCCAGCTCTGGAACTTTGGACTGTTGGATCGGCAGCGTACTACTGTTCGTTAAAAGTGGGAAAAATGTGTGTTTTTTTTATTTGATCGAGTATTTCATATGATAGCATTGCTTTTAATCTCGACATTCCTACTGGCATCATTGTAATGACCTATGTTGTTTTCAGTTGGGAAAACCACTAAGGCAGTCTTTCTGACGATGTAAAAAGGCAAGTGGAGAGTGAGAGTCTGGCAATATAATGAAAATTTCCCAACTTGATTGTGACTGACGGTAGGCAAGAGGGCCTACCATTACAATGGAAATTAATAATAATAATGTTATTTGTTTTACGTCCCACTAACTACTCTTTTACGGTTTTCGGAGACGCCGAGGTGCCGGAATTTAGTCCCGCAGGAGTTCTTTTACGTGCCAGTAAATCTACCGACACGAGGCTGACATATTTGAGCACCTTCAAATACCACCGGACTGAGCCAGGATCGAACCTGCCAAGTTGGGGCCAGAAGGCCAGCGCCTTAACCGTCTGAGCCACTCAGCCCGGCACAATGGAAATTCCCTAACACAGTCGTCACATAAAAAAAATACGTTTGGTGACTTCCCCATCGCGTTTCTAGGGTAACTTTAATAGCTATACAATTTATTACAATCTTACTCACAGCGTGTACACTACCTAACCTAGAATTCTATACACAATATAGAATTCCGTAGCAAAGCAAGGGTACATCAGCTAGTCTACGATAACAGTAATGGAAGTGACTGGTTCTGCAAACACTGTTTAGAGCTAGCACCGTAAATTTCAAAGACTATTTCTCAGCATGTTTCAAAATGGACATTTATCGTATCCATGCAAAAAATCCATAGAGTCAGTGATATTTTAACTGCTCAGTTATTGGCATGGCATGAAAATGAAAATCCACAGCCTGTTTCCAGTCATTTGACCGGGTCAGCAATGGAATGAATGAAGCCCCCTTCTAGCGGCGAGGATGGGAATTATGCGGCTGCCGAGGCCTGTCGCACTCCTCTGTGGCACTATCTACCGGATGCGAGCTCACAACTGCGCGCTCCTAACCGCAAGGCTAACTCGCCCGGTGGGGCAATGATTAATGGATGATTAATGAAATGAAATGGTATTGGAGAGTGTTGCTGAAATTGAAGATGACAGTGAAAACCGGAGTACGCGGAGAAAAACCTGTCCCGCCTCCGCTTTGTCCAGCACAAATCTCACATGGAGTGACCGGATTTGAACCGCGGAACCCAGAGGCGAGAGGCCGGCGCGCTGCCATCTGAGCCACGAAGGCTCCTTATTGGCATGACATAGGTAACTAAAACATTCCATCAAGGAACCATAGTCTATACACTGTAATTGCAACAGGTGGAAAAATTTGCCAGAAACTATAAAACAGGCCATGCAAAGAAAACCACGAAAAGCCTTCTTGCGTCAGAGAGTGTCCGGCTCCATGGCTAAATGGTTAGCGTACTGGCCTTTGGTCACTGGGGTCCCGGGTCCAATTCCCGACAGGACCGGGAATTTTAACCATCATTGGTTAATTTATCGCTGGCACGGGGACTGGGTATATGTGTCGTATTCATCATAATTTCATCCTCAGCACGACGCGCAGGTCACCTACGGGTGTCAAATCAAAAGACCTGCACCAAGCGATCCGAACATGTCCTCGGACACTCCCGGCACTAAAAGCCATACGACCGAGCTCGATAGCTGCAGTCGCTTAAGTGCGGCCAGTATCCAGTAATCGGGAGATAGAGGGTTCGAGCCCCACTGTCGGCAGCCCTGAAGATGGTTTTCCATTTTCACACCAGGCAAATGCTGGGGCTGTACCTTAAGGCCACGGCCGCTTCCTTCCCACTCCTAGGCCTTTCCTATCCGATCGTCGCCATAAGACCTGTCTGTGTCGGTGCGACGTAAAGCAAATAGCAAGAAAAGCCATACGCCATTTTTGTACTTCAGAGAGTTATCAGACTGAAGTCTTAAATTCTAAAATTTTTGGAGAAGATTAAATCGAAGAAAATGTCATATACAAACTACCTCAACAAGTTTACTGAAAATTTGTAGACCGTGTAATACGTAGACATCATTCTTCCGACCAGTTAAAGAGTACACCTTACTTATGTGGATATTTCCTATTGGACATTTTGGTATTACACTGAAAACATAGACAGTTATATGAGTTATATAAGAAATATCCGATCTCCTGACACGTTTTGCATGTTCTAGGCCTTTGCACGCTTTTCCATGAAGAAGGATTTAGTGCAGTTAGCGGTAATTGCAAATCGGTGGAGTTTAAAGGCGTTAAAGTTGCGTGATACCGTGCAAACAAAATATTTCTTAAATTTAGTGGTACTACAGATGGGAATTTGAACAGTAGTCTTTGTAAACCTATTACCTCTGCTACGAACTGGCTCCATTGGTTTAAATTTTAAAGGTAGACCGGGGTCTTCGTTTCCAGAATTTTGCGTTCAATATCAGCCTTTGAGTTTTCATTACATTCGTGAAGTTAGAACCATTGCAACTGTCTGCAATAGGGGATTGTGTATTTATCTTGCCTGCCATTGCACCCTTTGTAGTCTGATGTTCAGAGTTTCAGATAAACGCTATTTGCAACCATACCATAGTCAGCGACCGGGAATATCAGGCTTTGAAGAAGTGGCTTTCGCATGGAGGGTGGTGTACAGGAGACGTTGCCTTTCAAGATATGCATGGATGACACAACGTTCCCAATCAAATTTGATGTATCATCAGACGAGGATAAGGAGAGAGAGAGAGACCCGTTATCCACTTCCTCGCAGCAATGTTGTTATGCTGTGTAGCTCTACGGTGGGGCGCTGGCTTTCTCTGCACAAGTTCGCGGGTTTGATCCCGGCTCATTTCGGCAGTATTTGAAGGTGCTCAAACACGTCTGCCTCTTGCGAGAATGAACCCATATAGGACAAAATTTCGTTAGCTGGGCGTCACTGAAAACCGTAAAAGTAGTTAGTGGAACGTTAAACGATATATTATTATTATTTTTATTATTATTATTATTATTATTATTATTATTATTATTATTATTATTATTATTATTATTATTATTATTATTATTATTATTGGGAACCGAGTGGAGAGGCCGCGCTTATTTAACGCGCTATGGCTAGAAGCTATGCAGTTTGAGGACGAGTGGGTTGGAAACCAACCGTCCGCTGTCCAGAGAGTGGTTTTCTGTGGTTTCCTGTTTTCACTTCCAGGCAAATATTCGGACATTGGGCTGACAAAAAGGTTAAAATATTGGAAGGTACTGTATTTCTGGATCCACTCAGGATCGTAAAAACAGACTGTATTAAAAGCTCTTCATGTGATCTGCGTCATTGTTTTCCATTCTTCATGACTGGTGATCATGGGAGTAATTTATCTGCTAAACTCATATTAGTCTGTGATGATGTTAAGAAGAACAGAAGACCAACTAGGAAGTAAATACCGGTACTCGGTTTGGATTATAAATTAAGACTATCTGTCTGTTGACACAACCTTTTAACGTCGTTTGAAACACAATCAACAGTTTTTCCCTTAGGTCAGTAAAACTGTTAACCCAACTTGCTTTACTGTTTGCTCGACTGGTTAGCGAGACAGTAGTGTGTTTGTAAAGGTATAACAATTTGAACTTTAGAGCTTGCACGTGTCCTGTATTTATGTTTTCGCAAACTAGAGTACAGTATGATTTCAAAATTATCACCCTATGGATAGATCTACAGCTGTGGTATTGTGGCAAAATAGACAGACAAGTCAAAAATATTCCTCCTCCATAGAGTTGCCTTAGAATTCATTTTAATAATGTTATTGGCTTTAAGTTCCACTAACTAATTTTTCGGTTTTCGGAGATGCCGAGGTGCCGGAATTTTGCCCCGCAGGAGTTCCTTTACGTGCCAGTAAATTTACCGTATTTGAGCACCTTCAAGTACCACCGGACTGAGCCAGTATCGAACCTGCCAAGTTGGGGCCAGAAATCCAGCGACTCAACCGTCTGAGCCACTCAGCCCGGCCCTTAGAATTCAACATAGATTTTTACTATGAACTTAGTTTGATTGCCAGCAGACATTTTACGTCTTGAATTCATCTGTCATTCGACATTTTTGAAACACGTCTCTACTAGTAAATGAGATATAGTCAGTGGCGGCTCGTGGCTGTAAAGTATGGTGAAGAGCTATAACCCGTTCGGATTCGAGCGACAGATTTAGGAACTACGTGTTGTTTTTGGTTGTTTTGTACTCGTACCTGTGACTGGCGGAGGGTCCAGCACGCTAAAAAGCACTAAACACACTTTTTATCTTAGAATACTGGTTTTGTATTTCTGTAGGGCTCCCTGATACCAGCAATGTTAAGAATTCCTTAAATTGACCACGATTTATTGAATTTAATGTTTCGTCATCACCACGGAAAGCTAGTTCTTGCTTACTTACTTACAGCATCAAGGGCGCCCATACCCGGGGGCAAGGTGGGGCCGCGGCCCCCCTCTAGCTCTCAGGTAAAGGCAAAAATCTAGTGTAGTCACGTGTTTTCCTTTCAAGAAAATGATTTAAAAGTCAGTATTACGTAAAAGCGGTAGTACAGTCCCCTATCAACAGGCAGGGGATACCATGGGTTATTCTACCGCAGAATACAAATTGTGCCATTTATCTTCCAAAATATTAAAATTACTACGTACCCCCAGGTCTGGGCCCCCTCTAGAATCTGTCATATGGGCGCCCATGCACTGCATCAATTACCAACTGAAGGAAAAGCCTATTTAAACGTACATTTTCATTGAATTCTACAATATACAGTCTAGCATATTCCTTCAGGGCATCAGAGATCGTATTTTGGTTTCTTTCCAAAGTCTTCAAATCTAGCTGGCATTTTATATGTTCAGCAGAGTCTGAGTGCTTATGTAAGGAACGTGTTATGTTCACAAGAGCTGAAAATCCTTCTTTATTCCAAACGTTATTTTTATTGCTAACAAGCAAGCAGGGTCAACAAAACAACTGTAGAGCTGGAGAGGAGCACGACCATGGAAATTCCTTAAACCACGATTGTTTGAAACTAAGATTGTAAGATTTACCGGAATATTTAACTTTTTCGTAGAACAAATTTGCAGTGATTCAGTAGGGCAACCAAAACGTATAACTTCATTCTGATCTTCGTTTCTCCAACATGAAAATGGTGATTCTAATAAAATACACAGTATGTCATAAACAGGATACATGTTTAAATAAAACAGCACAACACTACCATTGAACCACGATTCGTAAGTACTCGTACTTCACACAGGATGAAGCAGGGAAGACGAAAAATTTCGCTCTTCCGGCAACTTCACTTGTACATTCCACTATGAGGAAAGTACACGGGTGACGTCACGGTTGTCATGGCAACCGCCAAGGGCAAGCGGTACGAGGGAGAACTTGGGAGGTAGAGCCAGCTGCGGAATCTCTCGTCTTCACTCAATCTCACGCGCTGTATTGTGGCCGACAGCCGGCGCTTTCGTGAGATCCCCTGGTTCTCATCAAGTGATGCGAGCTCTTGGTGCTCCAAACGTCGCACAAAACACATTTTCTTTCCATAAAACCAACAAATGTCATATGAAAAATGAATTAAAAAAAAAATCATTCATGTAAAAATAAATGGTGAAGTGCCACTTCACCTACTTTACCTGAAAAGCCGCCCCTGGATATAGTGTGTTCTAAACCAAAGGTGGGCACGATTCGGCTCAATGAGCAGCGCTCCAGCTCAAGCAGGTAAAGGAGCCGAGTATACGCTCTGACGGAAGGTACAGCCTAGCAACTGCTTGCACGGCTCTCGGCTACAGCTAGTGTAGGGGCGCGTATCTAAACAGATTTAAACTTTGAATAGTTTTATTTTGCCTACTGCCTTATTCTATTCAATGCATTGGATTATGCTGAGGAAGCAAAAATGCGTTTGTTTATGCATAGAAACTACTACTACTACTACTACTACTACTACTACTACTAAATGTTTTCATTTCTCCCCTGAAGGGGGAGGCGGGCCTCTTAGACGGTGAGGCCGTCTCTCAGGCCGGGAGATTTGTTACGGTGAAGGAGATGCTCGGAGAAAATGAAAGGGTTGGCGGCCGTGGCCTATACTAGGAACTGTCTCGGCGTTCGCCTTAGTGCAGGAGAATGGAAAACCACGGAAAACTATTCTCAGGACAGCTGACGGTTGGGGCAACCGTGAGGTCTAGCCCTGTCCCGTCTCCCGAATGCAGACGCGTAGAGCCACGGTAGAGCCGTGGCCACCCTTCCTCTGCTCGGTTGGCCGGTCAGAGTGCAGAGCTGTTGGACCACGGACCAGCCGTGGCCACATGAGGGCCGAGACCCACTCTGCATCTACCGACCCCGCATACAAACGCCATGTGCTAAATAAATACGTTTAACTATCTTAATTTCATTAGGTTATGCGTAGGAAACCTAATTATTTTAACATGGGAATTAAATAACTTACTCCTTTGACTACTACCAGTAGTCATGGAAAGTCTGTGGGTCAGCATAAAAGCTGATTTAGAAACAGCATAAAGATTGAACGACGAAGGAACTGTACGGTACTCAGCCTGGTGCAATGCTGTGGCTTTGCTTGCGCCTTGACTCCGCATATCGCCATCTAGTCTATACAGCACAAACTATTAGAAGTCAGCTGCTCTCTGCTCTTACAGCGCTCATGTCGTTAGCTCGAGGAGTGGGACTCTCTCATTGCCCACATACAGTATGTTCTTAACGTACCACTGCGGTATGTACAAGAAAGACATGACTGCTCAATATTTAAGATGTACCTTCACAACTAAAGTTTAGAGGTTTAGTCTCCCCCTTTCGAGATTGCTTCTGGTCAACTCAGCCGACTGTAATAAATACTGGAACGATTTTCTCCATTACTTAATTCACTGTGGGGTTTGAGGGCAGTGAAGGTGCCGTGAGGACTATATTGCGTTTAGTTTTTGCACCCAAGGTTTTGGAACCTTAAGGGTTGCTCATACTTTCCATTTCCCACTCTGTAAGGAATCTCGCCTTATTTTCCAATACTAAATGCTGAATTATGCCATCGAATTAAGTAATAATGAAGAGGTAAAGGGATGCAGTTTGTGTTTTAGAACATGCGAGCCGATGGTCTAGATGTTAGGCACCATTAAAAACCAAGCAGAAAACGCAGTGTACTTAGATCGTTTTCGTGTTATGTATTTTTATATTTCTACATCATTCTCAAGTACCGAGCTCGATAGCTGCAGTCGCTTAATTGCGGCCAGTATGCTGTAATTGGGAGATAGTGGGTTCGAACCCCACTGTCGGCAGCCCTGAAGATGGTTTTCCGTGGTTTCCAATTTTCACACCAGCAAAATGCTGGGGCTGTACCTTAATTAAGGCCACGGCCGCTCCGTTCCCATTCCTAGGGCTTTCCTATCCCATCGTCGCCATAAGACATACCTGTGTCGGTGCGACGTAAAGCAAAATAGCAACAATCATTCTCAAGTGCAATGTCGTCCAGTACTGTAATATACAACTGACACTACATTTTAATTAATGTAGTATAGCTAATATATCTTATTGAGTTGCATTAGATATTACTTCAACTGAATGGATTTAAGATATATTGGTCATCAGCCCATTGTACACTTTCAGATTTATTAGGCCTACTGCAAGCTTTTGCAATAGTGAAGGGCACTGTTCATTTCACAACATTTCATTACATATACCACTACTTCGTTGTACATTTTAATTGAGATGCGAACGGCTGAGTAGCGTCTTTAATAACAGTAGACTGCTACCTTCTGTGCTTACGGTCGAAAGATCGTATCCGAGCATGGTCAGTTGGTATTTAAGAGTGGTTAAATTTGATTCTCCCATGCAAGTAATTTACTGGCAAGTTAACCACATTTCAGAACAAAATACCGACACTCGGACTCTCGAAGGATGGTAGCTCCAGGGATGATAAATACAAGGCACTATAGTATTATTATGACTATCATCGTTAACTGTGGTGAAATTCCACATTCTGTTTTCATGTTTATTGTATTTAGCGCATGGCTTTTTGAGCTGGGAGTGTCCGAGGACATGTTCGGTTTGCCTGGTGTAGGTCTTTCTATTCGACGACCATGGGCGACCTGGGCATCTGGACCTGGGTTGATGATGATGAGGATGAGATTTGGAAGAGGTGTCCGCACATAGCCTATTCCTGTTGAATAACACCAAGGGGCCTGGTCAAGACTTAACATCCCCATCTGACGGACCAATCACAATCAACATCGTCACAAAACCCCACTCCATATGAAGACCGCGGAGAGGTTTGGAATTGTAATAATAACGTTATTGTTTTCACGTCCCACTTACTACTTGTTGACGGTTTTCGCAGACGCGGAGGTTGCCGGAATATTTTCCCGCAGGAGTTCTTTTACGTGCCAGTAAATCTACCGACACGAGGCTGACGTATTTGAGCACCTTCAAATTCCACCGGACTGAGCCAGGATCGAACCTGACAAGTTGAGGTCAGATGGCCAGCGCCTCAACCGTCTGAGCCACTCAGCCCGGCGGCTTGGAATTGAATCCAGGCTTTTGACATTCAGTCTAGCAATTAGAAATAATCAAATAAATAAAAGTTAATAAGAACCTGACAGTGTTAAGTAATACACAGCCGGAGAATCTTTACTAAACTAGACTTCCTAATCACATTGCCCAGTAAACATCAATATTCAGAAATGGAGATCGGAGTGTATATATAAGTGTGCGTGTGATCCTCACTGTAGAGAAAGAAATTTGATTAGAAATATTTATATAGGAACAGTCTACAGGAAAACATTGGTAGATACTGTCTGCAGGGCCTCTGTTATAAACCCAGACCGTCCAGCGGCGTTTCTACTCTCCGAGACCTAAGCAGCTGTGCGGGAGGCGCGCGCGTAGCTCCTGACCTTGCAAGGAGCATGCACGTGTTCGACGTAGCACCAATAGCCAGTCTGAATCTCGGCTATTAACATGGTGAGACAGTTATCATTGCAAAACCGTATTTTCGTATGTAAAAGGCCGAGCTCGATAGCTGCAGTCGCTTAAGTGCGGCCAGTATCCAGTATTCGGGAGATAGTAGGCTCGAATCCCACTGTCGGCAGCCCTGAAAATGGTTTTCCGTGGTTTCCCGTTTTCACACCAGGCAAATGCTGGGGCTGTACCTTAATTAAGGCCACGGGCAATTCCTTCCCACTCCTAGCCCTTTCCTGTCCCATCGTCGCCGTAAGACCTATTTGTGTCGGTGCGACGTAAAACAACTAACTAGCGTATGTAAAGGTTATATGAAGTACGAGTCGGCTCGACGGGGACGCGATGCATTTGTTCAGCAATTACCTGGTGAAGTTCCACATTCATGAGCATAGATTCACGTAATTGTAAATACATTTGAAACTACTGGTTCAGTGCTCGATACAAAAAATATGCGTGCCCACGAACAATCTTAACAGAGGAAGAGCTAGATGACATTGGTGCGAAGCTTGAACGGTCACCGTATAAATCCCTCACAAAATTAGCACACGTAGGGGTTTCTGTTTCTTCTGCACACAGAGCTACAAAGCTGTTACACATCAAACTGTGCAGGATTACACGAGCCCGTTGTTTAAAACGTGCGCGATCCAGCCACAAGAGTGAGATAGTGTATGCGGTATCTATTATCATTCAATGATCGTTTATTCGTCCGACTCGTTGGCTGAACGGTCAGCGTACTGGCCTTCGGTTCAGAGGGTCCCGGGTTCGATTCCCGGCCGGGTCGGGGATTTTAACCTTAATTGGTTAATTCCACTGGCACGGGGGCTGGGTGTGTGTGCTGTCTTCATCCTCATTTCATCCTCATCACGACGCGCAGGTCACCTACGGGTGTCGAATAGAAAGACCTGCACCTGGCGAGCCGAACTTGTCTTCGAACACTCCCGGCACTAAAAGCCATACGCCATTTCATTTCATCGTTTATTCGACCCACAGCTTGTTCTTTTCGGTTGAGTCCTGATTTCATCTTAATGGTCGTGTGAACAGTCATAACTCTCGCTATTGGTGTGAAGAAAATCCTAATGGTGTTTATTAAGTACCTCATTATGAAGGATGACACTTCCAGCATTTTTTATTAGGTAACATTTCATATATGATTGTATACACGCTTAAAGCAGGGGCCTATTCCACGAACGAACTTTGCAACTTTTCACTTTGCACTTTGCACTTTTCAGTTCTGATTTTGTTCCACCATCACTTTTCAGATTTAGCTACCAAATTGAAAAGTGAAAAGTTAGGAATCTTTTCACTTTTCAAGCCTGTTATGTTCCACCATTGGTACAGAAATGCAAAGTGCAAAGAAATGAAGTGAAAAGTTTTCATAAATCTTGCAAAGAGACGATTCCCTTTTCATCTGTTAATTAACAAGTATGTACACTAGTTTCTCGGCGTAGAATTTGGTTTAGTGATATAAACACGTTATGACGAGAGCTTTTGTTAGCATCAAGTGAGGACAGTGATGAAAAATCCAATAAGAGAACGTACAAAGACAGGATTAATTTTCATGACCTCACTTCGGCGGACTTTCGCGAGTGATATCGTATTACCCCAACACAGGCTGACTATATTCTTGAAATGATCGGTCATTTATTGAAACATGCAAAAAAAAAAAAAAAAAAAAAAAAAGAAATAAATTCCTTTCCGTAAAAGAACAAATTCGTATATGCTTACATTGGTTAGTAAATGGTGCCCAGCTGCACGGTATGGGACATCAAAATCAATTATTTGCAGAACTTTTACCAAAGTCGTAGATATTATAGCAAATGTAATATTTCCTAACAGTACGTTGGCCTGATAATCCAAACAATATAGCGACGGGATTTCTAATGAAGGGTGAATTTCCTTCTGTGTGTGGATGTGTTGACGGTACTCTCGTTAACATTAATGTTTGTCATCATTTGAGAGCTTATTTTTAAATTTGCCAAAAAGGATGTTACGTTTCTCCTTGACAACTTCCATCACAGCCAGCTTCTTGTAATAACCTTTCTTTCCCTTGATAAAATACTTTAACGGTACCACAAATATACCGTCAAGTTCGCCGCGCGGAAAGTAAAGCATTAAAAATTATAGAGTATTATGCCTATACAGTTTGCTCATGGAATAAACTCGATCGGATCGCTCATTCCCAAAGACTTTTCACTTTGCGAAAAAATTGAAAAGTACAACCTAGATCACGGTGGAACAGAAAGCCTTTGCACTTTGCAAGAATTGAAAAGTGAAAAGTGCAAAGTTGAAAAGTTGCAATGTTCGTTCGTGAAACAGGCCCCAGGGCGACCGCGCGCGACGGAAGTTGGGCTGAGGAAGCTGCTGTAGCGCAGAGTACAAACACAGTGCGCTCGGTCTGGGTTTATAAGAGAGACCATGTATTGAAAGTAGTAACTAATAAAGTGTAGGCCGATATGTGTAGGAAAGGATGGAGAGCAGCTAATCTCGTCGTAAGCATGCGCGGATAGAGTAGAGAAAAAAAAAGAAAAGAAACCAAACAAACCCCATGGCGCAACAGCGACCGCTGCTCAGCCCGAAAGCCTGCAGAATACGAGGTGTCATGTGGTCACACGACGAATCCTCTCGGCCATTATTCTTGGCTTTCTAGACCTGGGCCGCCATCTCATCGTCAGATAGCTCCTCAATTGTAATCACGTAGGCTGAGTGGACCTCGAACCAGGTAAAAATCCATGACCTGACCGGAGTTGAACCCGGGGCCTCCGTGTAAGAGGCAGGCACGCTACCCTACACTGCACGGCCCGCTTCGATAGAGTACGGGGTACACATAGAAGAAAAAACTCAGACGAAAATTTTGGCTGCAGCGCTTGTCAGTGGAGGATATAATAAGAACGGTGGTGACCATTGCTGACCACTGTTGTGCGATAAAGGGGGGGGTGTGTGTGATGGGTGAGACAGGAGAATGGAGAAATGTGTGGTTGTCTTGCGTTTAAGCACACTCTATCCACAGGTGTTTACGTGGTAAGTCAACTGCTCTATTTCTATTTCATACACATACTAATTGTGTTTTTGCTAGCTTTCTTACCGGAACAAGTATTAAAATGTTGCTATGTTTGTGTCAGTTGATCAATTTGCGAAATACTAGAATTATCAAATTCAATACCGTGGAGATGAAATACTGTGTTTACTTACTGGTAAGTATTGAGGTGTTGTGGGCACTACTGCATCATTACTATATAAGAAATATCTCTCACTATCAATAGAACTAACCTTATTTATTCATGTACTGGCCCCATATACTATATATATACAAGCCCAATACAAATTTTAATCTTTAGAGAGAGGAAAAGAAATCTTGCATTGAAAGTTTTCTTATTTTCATGTTAAGGATGGTTATTGGAAATCGTGTGGTGTTCATTTGCGCTTCATTTCAATATTTCTCTTCTTACTCCATCTTAGGTTGAGCTTTTAAAGAGGATGAATAGGACTAGGCTCTAAGCGGCATGTAAAGTAGGGATAATGGTGAAGATAATTTCGGATAGCGTAATATTAGGAGAGAACGACTACAACCTCCAATTTTCTCATTCAGCTTGTGAAGGTAATTTTCACTAATGGTTAAGTAGGAAGGGAATTTATTGTAATATTGTAGACCGACGCGGATAATGGTGTGTTGGGATTGTCGCAGTGTGGTGGTGGTGAAGATGATCTCCCATGCCTAACACGCGTGCACGTTCAGTTTAAATAATTTAATGTCGGAGATAGATCCAAATTACCGTTGCGTTTATCACATAATCGGAGGATAGTTATTACAGGACCTTGTTAGGGGAATAATATTGTCGTAAACTCACGACTCCTAATAGAAAACGGGAGATAGAAGGTTCGAACCCCACTGTCGGCAGCCCTGAAAATGGTTTTCCGTGGTTTCCCATTTTCACACCAGGCAAATGCTGGGGCCGTACCTTAATTAAGGCCACGGCCGCTTCCTTCCCACTCCCAGCCCTTCCCTGTCCAATCGTCGCCATAAGACCTATCTGTGTCGGCGCGACGTAAAACAACTAGCAAAAACAACATTATAGAAAAATCTCAAGTTGCAACTGTAGGTTATAGATATCAGCCGCGTTCAACGAATGAAACGGCGTATATAGAGAAACTAGGAAGCATTTTTCCTGTAAAACTTTGAAAGTTCAAATATTATGACATTTGTAGCATTAGGTTACTGGTTACATTCTACTTCGTCTTCCGAGTAGGAATGGAATTTTATTGTATTGCATAAACAAATATATCGCTCGTCACGATGGCTCATGTTCGATTCTCGGCTCTGTCAGTAATTTAAGACTGTTTAAGGGACTAGAACGGAGGGCTCTCAGCCTCGCGTAACACGATTGGGAAGAGAAATGTAATTTTCTGATGCTATCGTCCATTAAGATGGGATGATGACATTATCACAAAATGGCATCTGTGGTGCAGTCTATTAGTTCACAAATTAACGAGTTAGATCCCAGCTGTGGTCGACGGCCGCTGAGGGTTTTTTAAGTGTGACAACTCCATGTCGTTGGAAACTAAAGAATTTCCGTAGGGACAAAACTTCCGACACGCCGGCGTCTCTTAAAATCTGAAATAATGAAGAAATATTTGACGAATAGTATTCATGTTAGTAGTTCGTTGATTGAACGAGTTTGCTGCGCTGTTTGGTCACGTACCTGTGAGCTTGCATTCGGATGATGGTGGGTTCGGAACTCAGAACATGGCTTCCCGTTCTTTTCCATATTCACACCAGACAAATGATGGAGTTGTACCTTAGCAAGGCCACGGCCGCTTCCTTCACTATCCTAGCCCATTCCCATCCTTGCGTTGCCGAAAATCTTCCTTGTATTACTGGGATGCTAAAACACTAGGAAGGAAAAACTGGTTGGTTGAGGTTCACGGTGTTCTGCCTACGCAGCAATATGCATGTGGAAGTATCAAAAACACAGTAGCTGTACACTTCAGTTGCAGAAACAGTCGATTTACTCACGTGACAAGGAAGTGAATTGGACGTAACTCAATCAAGACACCAGATATATCATAATACGAATAAGAAATATATTGTAGTATTTTTCGTGTGGAGATTGAGACTTCATTGCAAGGCGAGTTGCCTGCACGATGTGGGTCATGTAGCTGTGAACTTTCATTCGGTAGATTATGGGTTCGAATCCCACTATCGGGAGCCCTTTCTCATCACAGTGTCGCCAAGAGCCCAGTCTACGCTACTGTGGCGTTAAAAGGCTAGCAACATGATATGACTTCATTTTGGTCATTCGCGAAGGAAGCTGTAAATTCTCTTCTTTGTACGTTTTTCTTTTCACAATTTGCTTCACGTCCCACCGACACAGATAGGTCTTAAGGCGTCGGTGGGATATTAAAGGACTACGAGTGGGAAGGAAGCGGCCGTGGCCTTAAATACCTGGTGTGGAAATGGGAAACCACTGAAAACCATCTTCAGGGCTGCCGACAGTGGGGCTCGAACCCACTATCTCCCGGATGCAAGCTCACGGCGACTCTAACCGCACGGTCAGTTTGCCCGGTATTTCCCAGTTTGACCGAGCGAGAATTGTGACACATTGATTCAGGGCGCACATACTTCACCTGTCCCAGGCCCGACAGAGTGCTGAATGTAATATTCAATTTTCACAAATATATCGTCGGATGGAAATCTTATTGATGAAGAACTTTGGAAAGTCGAACCGGACATCGAAGTCCCATCCTCGCTACTTTCAACTGGCACAACGGCTACGCTCAAAAGCATATGCGTCAATGGCTCTGTTCGTTAAATAAAGTGGGCACTTAATCTAAATATATTGACAGTAGGTTACTATTGTAAGAGGAATACGCTAATTTACTAAATGATAAGAATAGATTGTTCCCTATTCAAAAACACAATTTTAATTACTGAGAGAGTCATATGCAATATTTACACACATGAGAAATGCCAAATTCTTGCCTGCGAGGCAATTTTAAACACTGAAATTTATTGGTAATGTCGTTAAATGTCCTTTATCAGTTCGTTGATCACTCCTGAATCTAATTCTGGCATACTCAAATCAACTCATTAACACTGCATGTATAGATTTTAATTATTAATTGATAGGGATCTGTCCCTTTAACACTGATACCCTTGGGTATCCACTATATTATTACATAGCAACACAAATTGTATTAACAGAATGACATTTCCGTGAGGAAACATTAATATTTTACAATGTCATGGTTGTGTTCCGACGTTTATAAAAATACACTTCCGCATAATTATCAAGTCATGAAAATCATGTCTTTTGTCGCTAATAAAATCTACATTATCACATTTATCACTATTTCACTATCGAATATACGCACTTCTCCGTGGTGATAACCTATTCTAATATTTACTAAGGGAACAAACGACGTTGGTTAGCCTGTAATTCCACAGAAATCAACATACACTGATACAATACATAAAATATAAGCACATACTACAACGAAGCTTTATCCCTGTTAATACATAAATACAATAATATAACACACACATTTTAGTGCTCTCTAAAAATCTGTGACCCTTTCCAGGTCTCCTGGTGTAGATCCAAGGACGTCGATACCAATCGGGTATCGAACCACGCTATCTTGACATCGACGTGCTATCTGAAAATTCCTACTATGATCTTATTTAAATAAATAAATAGGAGGAGTGTACATAACCTACTTTATCATTTAAAACGTGCAGCATTGATGGTAACAAATTATTGACACGTGAATATTCAGTACAGTGTGAAATGGGAAAAACATATTGATGTGGTTTCTGCGAGCGGTCGACAGACATTTAACGGGACAAGCAGCAAGGGTCTGGCGTTCACCACGCTTGTTCCTTCCGAGGTCATAAATCTCTCACTTTGGGGACAGCATGTGCTTCCGCCCAGCTGAGTAAACATTCACACTTTCATGTGGCTACAAACACGTAATTTTTAATTCAATTATCTCGTTTTCCCCGGGCATATGACCATTTATGAACACATATCAAATATCACTTTATCTCGATATCTCAGCCAATTTCAATATTGGTTTCTCTCATCACCACTTTTATTTTTATTACTATTATTAAATTTGTCCCCTAACACATTTTCACATACATGGCTTTACCCTTCACTTTCTCATACGTGTACCTAGTATCCACGTTATTCAAACATTTAGATGGCTATAACGACAGGGATTTAACACGACATATCACTCACTCGCGTATCTATCTAAAGTCATTTATTCGCACCTCGAGTCAGCTTTCCTGTCTCCAGTCGTCAGCATCCTTAGACTAACAGGGAGAGTAACTGTATTCATGCATTAAAGTTGTGAAGCATGTACACAATCTATATTCGAAAAATTGAGAAGATCCATATCAGATGATAGAAATTGAAATGGATTATGAAGTCCGCTGAATTATCTAAGTCCACCCTTACGAATACTTCACTCACGCATAACAAACTATTGGGCCTTATACTCCAGTTCATGCAAATCCACGGGATAACATTGTGATGAACCACTAATCAAAGAAGAAAAATCTCCATGCATGGTGCTAGGTTCTATTTAGAGAGTTTAGTTTTACATATTAATGCGACACGGCTGATTTTCATCCTAAAATTATCATGGAATGTACTGATCATGTTGCTGTGTAACTTGCTGCCATCTGGAGGTACCCATCTGGATTTAGTTATCCATAGCTGTCGTCTCGCTAGCAGAAAGTCCTTGGTTCATCTCGTTCCAAGTTGAGTCCATGACGTCTTGGTCTGCTACTTCCAGCTATTGTATGTTCTGCGTTGTCTTCAGTCAGGAATTTCGCAGGCACACAGGCGCGATCTCGTATTGATGAATCATGGGTTCGAAGAGCACTCACGTACAAGAGAAAAAATAGGAATCGGTTACTTGAAGCACTGTTTATATGACTTTGAATAACATGACATTCATAGATTTACTCAGACTCGAAATGGACTACCCGAGTAGCAATTACTGTCCCTGAAGAACACTACTCGATTCCCGTTCGTTATAGAAAGAAATACTACTGATTTGTTTGTTCCTACGTGGACGTCACTGTTCATTTATGGTGCCGTTTCATGGCTAATCTGACAACGTTTATTTGTTAGGCTGGTTGTCTCCTACAACTGCACATACCTTAATCTCAGTACTATAACTACTGGTCCTCTATATTCAGTAACTCATTACATCGTGACGATTTTTGTAATGTTACCCGTTCTTTCTGAACATATTCACTTAGCCTGCAGTAACACTGCTTGTATGCATTCCCATATTGAATACTGGGATTAGTATTTCTACATCCACACACCAAAACTATCACTTCACACAAGGAAAATGTAACTGCACTCTGAACGCTTATCGGACTGACGTGGAGTAAACCTCTGTCAAGCACAATACCGAATACACTGACTGTCGAGTGTTATCGTGGCTGGTCTAATATAGAAGATATAGGTCGCCGGCTATGGAGAGGGAAAACTCCTCCCACTTTGGACAAATCGCTCCGTTAATAATTTTCTCTCAGAGTCGTATGGGTATGCATTTTATAGATTTTGACGTCCTCTATTTACTGATATAGTTTCGTTTGAATCGCATCGCAGGTTGATAATAATAATAATAATAATAATAATAATAATAATAATAATAATAATAATAATAATAATAATAATAATTGATAATCTCTAAAGCATCATCTTGCATTTTAGCGCGCGAAGGGATGCGATGTGGGGACTCCCCTATCTGCATCGAGATAAGTACTAAACCCAGAAGGCTTCCATCACCGCACATCCGCCTACAGTGCGTCATTAATAATGCACTCGTTAAATTATTCATCTTCTTACATTATCCAATGCTAAAAATTACGCTGAGTTCATTGATTCGTTACTTGTAAATTTCTTAAGCATGTGAAAAAATGTGATTATTATTATTATTATTATTATTATTATTATTATTATTATTATTATTATTATTATTATTATTATTATTATTATTACTTGACGTTCGAAATTTGTGGGTTGTATCTAAGAACATGCAGGGAAATCGGTGAGAATATCCAGTTCTCAAGCTAGAGCCCTGTAAATTTAAATCCGCCTTCTAACCTAGGCAATAGTTGAACGTAGCGTCCAATATTGCATTCGCTTCCCCGACAGAAAGCGCCAAACCAAATCCGCGCTGTACTTAGAGCTCTCCCTTTCTTTACGCGTACTTACAGCTGCTGTCTTCAAGCTCGCGGCGCGTCATTCGTATCCCGGACTGTTCATAAAATGCTTGTTACAACCAAATATTCCATAGAACGATGCGGAAAACGTCACATATGTCTTGCTGGACATCCTGATATGTCTATTTGCATGGTACTGAACGGTTTTATCTTCGCCCCAGTTCACCTAAGAAATATCACGAAAGTAGTGCCTTTTCTTATTAAGTGTGCTGTGAATTCTGACTCTCAACTAACCCATTTCGAAGCATGGCCTTCTTCTGGCTCAACTCGTGCCTCATCATCAGGACTTGTAGACATTCTTGCATCACCATTCCCCATCTTCCCCACATTTTTTACACTCGTCCTCATCTGTTTAGTCACCATAAGTCTCCATATCGTGACGATCTTCCTCAATCCATAATTGGTTGATATCATTGGCATCTTCTTCCAAATCCGGATCCTCCGCGATGTCGACATCTTCGGCCTCATCTTCTTCTCGTGGTTCTTCATCAGGAGGATCTTGAGCAGGGAGTTGTCCTGGTACGTGGTACAGTTTGAGGTTCGATGCATTGTATATTGTATCTGTCGTTCCATCCATGGACTGGACGTTGTATGCGTTGTCATCTAAATTTTGGATGATCCTGTACGGTCCTATGTAGAGCTCAGCGAATTTATGGTAGAATTTTCTAGGGGGATCAGAGACTGAATGTTGCTTCAACAATATATGGGTAAGCTCTCTCCCGCGTAGGGGTCGATGGAATCAACTGTTTCGGTGACGCTTCAATCTTTTCTCGGCTTGCTTCATAAGGTGTTACAAAATAGTCCTCACTCTTAACTACATAGGCGGTCTCGGGTCTTCTGGGCATGGTACCACATCCTTCCAAGTTCTCTCTGGCCTTTCGTTAAAATGAACGACACTGGGAAACTCTCCATTCGATTCGTGGATTGTGGTATTGATGCATTCCATGATTGGAATAACATCAGTCCTCCGCCAATGTCGTCGTGGGCAGTAGATCCTGCAAAATTTTTCCGTCTGCCTTATTATCCTCCCTGAAGGATTCGATTCCGGATGTCTTATAGAACTCATGACATGTTGTATGTTGAATTGTTCTATTTCTCGTTTAAAGGCAGCAGAAGTGAATTGTGAACCGCGATCCGTGAGCATCTAATCCGGTTTTCCCATCTTCGGAATTTTCTTATTGCGGATTTGGTTCATCACGGTACGGGTGTTAGCTTTTTGTACCGGACATATTATCACGAATTTAGAAAAGATATCCATGCATGGTAAAACGAATTGTAGTCGCCTCGTTGCCTTCGGGAGTGGCCCATAAATATCCAAAGCGAATAGTTCTCGAGGTTTCTCAGGTATCAACGGCTTTGGTGGCTGTTTCAACAGATACGCATTTGGTTTGATGCGTTGGCAAATATCGCAGATCATCAATAATGTGCGCGCCATTCTCCTAATTTTTGGCCATGTAAACGTTTCCAAATGGGTGGCAACATTTTATCAATCCCCACATGTCCAATTGCGTGATGCGCAAGCCGTATCAAGTTAACTTGGTGTCCCGGCGGGACAACAACTCTAAGCTGAGTGTGAGCTTCATCCACGATTGTATAAAGGATCCCATTGAAGAAGTTATAATTGTGGGAATGTCGCTCAGCATCCTGATATTGTGGTGATCCGGCTTGAAGTTGCTTCTGGAAAAAGTGAATCAATCACAGAGTCTCTGTTTAACTCTCCTGTTCTCCACTAATCCGGTTCAATCCATCTAATGCCTCTTGGTCGCCTGCAATCAATCCAAGGTGGTGTATGACTTCAACATCCGGGTCAGGGTTTCTACTTAATGCATCAGCGATGAAATTGTCTTTACCCGCACAATGTTCCACTTCCAGATCGAACTGTTGCACGAAGAAAGTCCGCCGGTTAACTCTTCAAGCTGGCATAGTTGATTTGAGCATGAAGGTCAGAGGTTTATAGTCTGTCCTGAGAATGATAGGAAGTGCATTAAAGTACTTTCGCCAGGAACTAAGAGCGGTGACGATAGCTAAAATCTCTAGCTCTGCCACCGTGTAATGCCGCTCGTGCTCCCGTAGCTTCCTACTCATGAATGCAAGGTAGTTGATGCGTGGCTCTATATCCTTCCTTTCCTGATAAAGCACGGAGCCGACTCCTATCCTTGATGGATCTGTCTGGATAACAAATTTCTGTGTAAAGTCAGGGTATCCTAACTTCACACTAATCCCAAGTACTTCTTTAGTTTTTTGAACGCTTCATCACATGCCGCATCCCGTTTCTACCGGTTGTTCTCCGCAAGAAGATCTTGCAAAAGAGCAACCGTCGTCGTGTAAGATCGACAGTGGTCCGCAAAAATCCACAAATACCTAAGAATTGCCTGACGTGTTTAAACCTCGTGTGTTTTGGAAAATTGTGGATGGCTTTAATTTTGACGGGGTTCGAAAAACACCCTCGAATCGATGATATGTTCCAAGAACAAAATATTTCGCCGGCAAAAGTGCGACTTATCAACGTTGATCTTAAAATTGTTTCTATTGAGTTCTTCGAACACGAGGTGCAAATGTTCTAAGTGTTCCTCCAAAGTTTGCGTTGCAATCAGGATATCATCAACATATTGTAATGTTATCTCATGGACTTTCTCACGTAGGTTTCGGTGTAACGCTGGCCCAGCATTATTGAGCCCCAACGGCAAGCGGTTGTAAATGTATGTCTGTTGCTCCAATATGAATCCGGTAAGGATATTTGATTCGCTGGATAATTCTACATGGTGATATGCTGCCCTCAGATCAACAATTGAAAAGAATTGCATGTGTTGAAACTTCTTCAAAATGCCTTTGATGTTAGGCGCTCTATCATACTCTGGCAATAGGCGTTCGCTAATGAACCTTGCATCCAAGCATATCCTATTGTTCAAAAATACTGCCAGAGCCTTTGAAATGAAATCGTGGTCTTCCATCTCCTTAATGATGGTTCACACCTTCGCATGTTGTTTTTTGGGATAGCGCGTGGATTCTTCCTAAACGGTTCCCGACTGTTTACCACAAGGTTATATTTAAAAAATAAATTCTTTCTAGGTTGTGATCCAAATAAAGTTTAATGCTTTTCTAAAATGTCCTTTAATTTGAACCCATATTCTTCGATGATCTTAGCTGCCTGAATCTTAATCTGTACCATGTCCTCAAATGTAGATTCCGCTTCTCCTTTTTTCCAAATTAGCAACCATCCTCACGAATTTGGTCCGAAATTCCTCCATTTCTTTGTGCTCCAAACTTTCTTAACTGTTATGGTGAACTTGAGTCGTCTTCACCCGTAACCTCTTTCATTGATTCATGTATTAATTTGGAATTAAAATTGGATTTGTCCATGTCGATTAATGCCTTGCATTCTCTTAAGAGATCTGCACACAAAATGACGCCACATTCCATTTTATCCAGCATAAAAATGGGCGTGAAAGGATAGCTTTGCCTATCTCTAGGTACAAATTAACTTGAGTATCAGATATAGTCCTACGGTTTGGTAGCATCCCTCTTAGTTTCAATTTTAACACCTGCAGTACTGGAATTCGGAATTGAGATTGTACTTTTCGAACGAATATCTTGGACAATACGCTTACGCTGGCTCCAGTGTCTACTAAAAGCGTACGCGTAGTCCCTGAACTCTAATATAAATCACCAGTAATTCAATTCTGTTATAACTTACTTATTACATTTGTTTGGATTCTCTAATATATCTTCCGATTGAACAACCCAGGTATCGATAGTCACCGTCGTCCAGTCTGAGTTGTTCGGTTGGTTACTCTCTGCGAACAGTTCCATCTCCTCACTACCTAATTGAATGTTTCTCGCACTCCGTTCCTTGCGAATTAGTGTCACTTGAGGTTTCAGGTTACTGCCTTGTGTATGTGCACGCTGTGCCTGGAATTTCTGGCTCTCTGCTCCTCTACATTCTCCTGATGTGGCCATCTGATGAATGGGCCTCTGCTGGTTGGTTTCTCAACTGCTCGATGTACCTGCTAAATTAAGCTTGCCGCTCCCGTACTTGTCCATCTTGCTCCCTGGGTCTTGACCTTACCTCTTGCCTTCGTGCTTCCATCGGGAGTGTGGTCTTCTGAACCGACTTTACTGGCTGTACCGTGGTCTGACTTCCACTCTGGACGACGTTGAAAGTCATATTTGCGAACATTCCACCCTTCCTGATTACGTTCCCTCGGTCTGTCCCAGGTTGTCGCGTTCCAATCGTCCCTATGCTTCGGTGAACAGGGTTCCCTCATTTCATTGTTACTAGTTCCCTGTGTACGATGCATCGGTTGTCCCTCATCTCGAGCCACACTCACTGTGTGTACTGCTTCGTGATGACGTTCTCTCAAATGTCGCCCATTTGTCGTTTGGTCCAACTGACGCGGACTATTTGCTGCTTCAATGGCCGTTTTCACGTTCGCCGAAATTGACATTTTCTGGACCTCGGGATACAACTGTTTCCCTATTACTGATATCAGCTCACGTTCCGAAGTGGGCTGTCCAATTCCTTCATCCATATTAATTGATTCAAAAAGTATTCACAGAATCGTGTCTGTCCCGCGGCGGAATATCTCCTTGAATAAAGTTATAACGTAAATTTTGCTGCGTCGAAATCCCCCAACATTTCTACAGGAATCGACGCCTGAACTCCTCATAACTACCAAAGCAGTATTTGAACGCCATTAACCATACTAACTACTCTCCTGTCGGGTAACGGTCAACGATTCTGAGACGTTTAGCAATTGGTATGTTATGGTCAGTGAAGTACTGGTCTACTTCCGCAAGAAATCCTTTAAGAGTTGTGCGGATATTAGATCCGAATTTCTTGGGCTCGTCGTTTGGCATGCGTACGAAATGATAAATCGGAAGCGGGCCTATTTCATGCGGAGTCGAACTGCGACTTGGCGGAAGACGTGTTGGAATAGCATCACTCATCTGCGACGACTCTCCCACTACTCCTAGGTCTAGACTGTCGGCTGGAATTTCAGATTCACGGCTCTCTTGCTTCTTAAGGATCGATTTCATCACAGCTTCCCCCTTAATTTCTGGAAGTTCAAGGTTATCCACCTCTTAACGGAGCCCTTTAATCAATTCTTCATGGATGCCTGTACTAAGACTGGTTTTATGAGCCTTGTGACTCCACTTACAGGTCTGCTTGACAAATTCCTGTATTTGACCTCCAAGTACCTGTTGCTTTCCTCCAATGTCTGTACTTACGTCGTCTTTTATTTCGTCCATTTGCCTGACAATTAGGGCCTGCATTAACCATCCCTCGATATCGTCAACTTTAATTTTTCGTTCTCATAGGTGAGTCTGTGTGGTTTCGACGTTTTCAGTTTCGGCTACCGCTTGGACCTCAAGATTCTCAAATTTACCCTCTTTGGTGGCCATCTTCTCTTCAATCACTCCCATTCCGGCTCTCAAGCGAGTTTTCACCTGGTCTAACTGTGCGACGACGTACTCTATTTTCTTCGTTAACTTAGAGTGGTGTGTGTCTAAAAAATCTTTATATAGTGCGGCCTGCTTCTTAACAAACGCTTCCTGCTCGTCTAGACGTTAAGT
Organism: Anabrus simplex; assembly: GCF_040414725.1. Taxonomy (NCBI): domain Eukaryota; kingdom Metazoa; phylum Arthropoda; class Insecta; order Orthoptera; family Tettigoniidae; genus Anabrus; species Anabrus simplex. The sequence continues at coordinate 430,239,491 of NC_090266.1, read as the reverse complement.
GAGATACCCTACTTGTGCAATATGCTGGTCAAGACGCTTGTCAAATTTGTCATATTGTTCCTTATTATCTCTCTCTAATCGATCGAAATTCTCTGTCTGCTGATCGAGGCGCTCATCTAATTTATTTTATCGTTCATTATTGTCTTCATCTGACTGACTAGGACGTACCTCAAAACACCCCTTCGAAAGTTCCGCCTGCTTTTCAATTTGGTCCTTCTGTTCCTTAAGTTCGGTGATCATCTTGGCCATCATCTCCCTCAACGCTTCCATCTCCATACTAACACCGTTTGAGAATCGGGTACCGCAAAATCAAGGAAGGTTACAACTGTCTCAACACCACGACTCAGTGCGTATATAACGTATCCATTATTAACAATTCGATATATTCATTAATGAATTTAGTTTAGCCTTTCATAAATTAAAAATGGCAGATTTTGCGACCTACAGTGGGCTCTACATTTACGTATACCGAATACATGGTATATTTAATAAACATTGGATGTCATCACCTATGAGATTGGCAAGATGTGTTAGCAGATAATTACCGTTCAGAAACTGGCAACATTGCAATGCTCATCATATCAAATTTAAGAGTGTTGGGAATAGGCTTCCCCTCTTAACCGCGATATCTACTTCATGAACAGTGGGACACGTCCCCTAACTACCAAGTGCTACAAATGCTTCACCTTTAGTCGAGACCCGTAACTGGTAAAATTGGAAGAATTCGTCCCTGTCACTTTATCCTCAATATTGAGAGAATCATTTCACTGTCTCCCTGGAATTTCACAACTCCGTAATTTTCTCGGGTCGCTATAATTTCGAGTGACTCTCGTGTACATTCCCATTTAAACTGGATACATAACCTTTCCATTCTTATCCACACTATATGACTTCAATTTACGTGCTGACCACACGACACCTCGTAATCTGCAGGCCTTCGGGCTGAGCAGCGGTCGCTTGATAGGCCAAGGCCCTTCAAGGGCTATAGTGCCATAGGGTTTGGTTTGGTTTAGGGCTTAAGCACATCATCCGACATATTCATCCATCACAAGTACTGCACTCACACGCTCTGATTCCCTATACTGTATCTGTATTCCTCCTTCCTAACAAATAACAATCATATTTGAAACGGAATTCAGTATTTCCTTCCGCTTGGTATCAACCATACGAGCTCGGTAATACTATCTTAACTTAGGGTATTCCCATTTACGGAAGCGGTATTCAAACTCATGCCTATAATCTGGCTACATATTTGTGAAAAGGTTTTATCGTCCATCAGTTGGTCATATATGCAATTGCTGCAAATGTCCCTAACGTTACGAACGCCATAAAATTCACCATAACGTGGGTAGAACAATGCCCACAAACACCCATACGGCCCCACGATATTGGGCGCTATTTAATGCACTCTGTCGGGCCTGGGACAGGTGCAATACATAACCAGCTGTATCTCGCATTGTAGGGGTTACCCAAAGTGTAGTGTCACAAACGTGGTTAAGGTACCATGAGATCAATGACGTGACTGACAGACCGAGGGAAGGTTGACCGAGGGTGACAACGCCACATCAAGATAGGTACATCCACATAACATAGCAGAGGAGACCAACTTTGACTGCTCAACAACTACTTGAGGGCAACCGGCGCCCGTATACCTGCACGAACTGTACGCAATCGGCTGCATAGTGTCCATTTCGACCGATTCGACATGTTCCACTAGAGAACCGTCATCGTGTTGAGAGGAGAAGATGGATAATAATAATAATAATAATAATAATAATAATAATAATAATAATAATAATAATAATAATAATAATAATAATAATAATAGTAATAACAATACCGGAGGAGTTGGCCGTGCGGTTAGGGGTGCGCAGCTGTGAGCTTGCATATGGAAGATAGTGGGTTCCAACCCCACTGTCGGCGGCTCTATAGAAGACCTATCGGTGTCGGTGCGACGTAAAGCAAATCGTAAAATAGTAAACGAATAACATTATTACTATTTATTAACTACTTTTCCGTTTTTCGGAGACGCCGAGGTGCCGAAATTTTGTCCCGCGGGAGCTTTTACTTGCCGGTAAATGTGCCAGCACAGGGCTGACGTATTTGAGCCCCTTCAGATACCACCGGACTGAGCCATGATTGAACCTGCCAACTTGGTCTCCGAAAGCCAGCGCTTTAACCGCCTGAGCCACTCAGCCTGACAGGGGAGGGGGATATGGGCCATCTAACGTCTCTATTTGAAGTTGGATGACTGGCGTGATGTTATGTATGTAGACGAAATGTGGATATCACTTAGTCCATAAATACGACAACAAGGAGTGTAGAGACGTAAAGGACGCGGTGGTAAGTACCCGCATGTTCAAGAGGTGCATGGATTGGAGGTGCAGTGTTGGTAATGTTTTGGACTGGGATTATGCATGGCAACCGTACACTTTGGACACAAATTCGACGGATGTTAATTCCCCAAGAGGTGTATCGATGAAATTCTTCGAACATTTGTTGAACCCTTTGAGAACTTCATGAGAGAGGCAGGTATCAACCGTATGAATTGGCCAGCTAATTCACCGGATATGAACTGCTTTGAGCATTCATGGGAGAGGTTGAAGACGGCTTTATTTGATCGTCCAAAACCTCCATAGGCACTCCCAGACCTCACTAGAATTACCCAGGTGGAATGAGACTTTCCTTTTCAAGATGAGGTCAATATACTTATCGCAAACATGGCACAGCACAGCGTGTCAGATACCTGAACAATGCCAGAAGAATCTGTACACGATACTAAGGCAGAGTGAAGAAGGGACAAACTTCTTTAAAATAAAAGTAACCTTGTCATTACCACTGCTTATTTGCGACATATATGGAAAGAAAAACATTCGAGTTGTAAATGTTTACATTTTCAGGTTGTGTGTGTCTGCGATGAAATAAACAACCTTCTGTATCTTTATTATTGCATTGCATCATTATATTCAAATCATTTTGGGAGTGTTTTTAGCCATTCATTCAATCCTTCTGAACGAACAACTTTCATAACGTTTCCAGGTCACTTTTGTAACTAATATTTCGTTCGGTATTTGTTTATTTTGTCTGTATGAAGAATTTTATTGAATCGTATCTTTTTTACCTGAACAATGCTTCCCCAATGATGGTGTAATGAAACTTCCTTCTTTGCCATTCTTAATCATCTTCATGACTACTTCACTGGAACGGTCTGAGTAAAATGTCTTAATATCTTTATATTAGCAGGAGGTGGCGAACTCTGAGGAGAAAGAAAAGCAAAGTTGCTTTATACGTCATCACGCAGCCATCGTGAATATAAGTATCTGCGGATGTTCTGAGCGGGTGCCGATCGTCTTGGTAAACCCCTTATTGGATTGTAGGGGCAATAGGATTAATTTAATTATCCTTTGAATCAAGGTGGAAATTACACAATGTATTGTGCATATGTGGGTTTTGGGGAACCACTTCTTAATTTAAATAATTTTCTTGTACTTGGAACTTTATTTTTAATTTAAGGCCTGAAAATATCGAGATATTGATATCCTTGACAGGGCCGGAACTCGAATCCAGAATCTTTCGGCGAACACTGAATTGCGTAGTTACCTTTCTCTATATGGGCCAGGACCTTCTAAAATTCATATAAACACGCCAGGCCACATGCCTCGACGATACAGTGTATCACCCAAATTTCTCGCGGTCGGCTGTATGGCGCAGCTGGTTAGGCCTATGATATGACCCTTTCCCGTGTCTGGAGGTATGAGATTCATGGTTTGAAAAATGAGAGTGGTCTGTGTCATGAATTAACTTACATATTATTGAGGAAACTCCTATCAGATGAGGCACATTTAAAATCTATAATAATAATAATAATAATAATAATAATAATAATAATAATAATAATAATAATAATAATAGTTCGATCGATCGATAAATACACAACAGTTGGATAATAAATACTAAAATGCTGTAAAAAATAAAAGCGTTCGGAGTAGAAAGTAAATTGGGAAAACTCGAACTGTTCTAAACCAGAATACTTCTTATTTCTGGATACAGGATTCTGAATTAGCTAATGTAGTATCATGTTTTTATGAAATCCTAGGACTCGTTTACTTCAGTTTTGTGGGAGATATTGATAATATTTGATAACCAAGATATAACTACTTTAGATATGCAGTGCAGTTCACCTGAAGTTGTGAGACACCATCGAAAGTCTCGACTAAAGTAATAGAAAGTTAGATTCAAACCAGTAGCGTAACCAGGATCGACCGATGGGGAGGAGTTTATACTTACAAAATGATGATAGAACATAATGAAGGTGGCTGTGCGTGTGCGGTGCGTGTAAGCATAAGTTTCATTATAAGAACACTGACACATGTTGATAGCAGTACCGGAACACTACAAAATTTTGCATTAAAATACATAACAAGAACAATATGATCAAGGTGAATAGTTTTACGGTGAATGGTATTTTCTGTTTAAATCTAAAATCCAACTTTCGAGTCTTCTTAGAAAATAGATTGAAGAGATCTGTTGGTTTTACAATTACGTCTCTGCGAATGTTCAAAAGAGCCAACCCATTGAGTCGACTTTCACTTGTTTGTTGTCAGTTTCTGTTTATTTTTCTTTAAATTCCGGGAGGGTCTCTAACCCCTTAGTAACCCCCTCCCTTAGCTACGACCCTGATTCAAACAAATTATTCTCTTCCTAGTTTTCCGTCCGAAGTTGTGCGCATTCCGTCCCAAACCTCATACTAGCATTTAAATCCTTTCGTCCACTAAAAATATGAGAAGCGGTGGCTGCTTGATACTATTACTGGTAAGATGCTACTTTACGGAAGCCGTTCTTCTTTTGCTACCCTACATAACGCCTGGGGTTATATGAAAGGTCTGTGAAAGGCGTCTATTCAAAATTTGGACATACGGTTCTACTGGGCTTTCTTCCCACGTACAGTTGTAGATGACAATGGTATACCTGAAGCTCAATATGGCGTTAACTATGCTCCGTCACACGCCCAGGAGAGTGGGATTGTAAATAATTTACTTACCTATTGTGTAATTTTCCATCTCCTTCCTTAATGCCTCTTTGTCTTTCACTTCTTAGAGTGCACTGATGCGCAGGAACACTATTAGATATGCTTTCGTTAAGAACCAAATTCATCAAGTCTTAACAATGCACCATAACATGGTTTAGCAAATGGAGTGCCTTGTTCAGAGTTTTGTTCTGTCTTGATAAACATGCTACCAACAGTAGTATTTTGGTGCTAAAAATATGTTCCCATCTTCATTACAGCTGTGTTGAGTCAGTGACTATCTCCTTACATTTTTATTTGATCTTAGCCAAGAGGCCGAGAAGCGATCTTACACTTGACTCTGTAGGAGCGGGGTCTGTCTCAGAAGAAAGGAACGAGTAGAATCTCTTCCAGGGCGTTGCCCTGTTCGCAGATCCATTTCCTGAATCCCGACTCCGACAATGGGCACCCGGAATTGAGGTCTTCGTAGGCAGTTTTCCTTATCCTATCCACTGCAGAAATATGCGATGTTCATACATTTCTTTGCTGCTTCTTTAATGTCTCACTAATACAGGTGATACCAGGATAGCAAAGGTCGAGGACTGCGAAAGTTAGTGGTAAGAGTTCATTTAAGGTGCAGTCCGCACATTTTTGTTGTATGATAATGAGAAACCGTGCAAAATGTTACTAGTGCTACCAACAATGAAAGTCGAACCCACCATCCCCTGAAACGAAGCCTATAGTTTCACGTGTAGCAAAACCGATCGCTTGAGTTAGTGGATACCCGGGACCGTACCTTAATTAAGGTCACCGTCGCTTCCTTCTTGCTTCTAACCCTTTCCAGTTTCCTTGTCACCATGAGGAGTCCGCTAATTTTCTGTATCCGAGAGTGAACAGTCGTTGAAAAAAATAAAAATATAAAAAACGAATGAGCACATGGAATTGTATAAGTTCCTCACAGGTACAATACGCTTTTCTCGAAATGAATTCAGCCTGTAGATACAGTATGTTTGTTGTGGATATCCAGAGTTGGAATCTACATGGATAATAATTACAATGAACTCCTATAAAATAGACTCTGGATTTGTTTCTCATTATCACCGACCTCAGGTGCACAGTCAGATAGTCATCGATCTTCTGTTCTTATGATAGCGTCTCGATCCCAGTCGAGGTCGATTACATTTTAAGATGTTTAAATGTGACAACTTCGGACCGGCAAGCTAAATAACTCCTTGTGGGCCCATTTATGACACCTCGTCGCATTTTAAAAGTCACGTCAATTGAATGGACATTGAACAAATGATATTATTACCATTACTTTTTTTGCTATTGGCTTTACGTCGCACCGACACAGATAGGCCTTTTGGGACGATGAGACAGGAAAGGGCTAGGACTGGGAAGGAAGCGGCCGTGGCCTTAATTAAGGTACAGCCCCAGCATTTGCCTGGTGTGAAAATGGGAATCCACGGAAAACCATCTTCAGGGCTGCCGACAGTGGGGTTCGAACCCACTGTCTCCCGAATAGTGGATACTGGCCCCATTTAAGCAACTGCAGCTATCGAGCTCGGTATGATTATTATTATTATTATTATTATTATTATTATTATTATTATTATTATTAATCATAGTATTATATGTCGATTTTTAAATAACTTAATAATATTATAGATGCTATGATAATTTAGACTGTTATTCACTATTCATTCGCAGTAAATGTTTACCTGTTCTTTATCTACGATTCTATATGGATAAATAATAGAAATGCAGTCATTTTATTTCTCACCTGTTCTTTATCCACAATTCTTTAAGTATAAATAATAGAAAAGCAGTAATTTTATTTCTCACCTGTTCTTTATCTACGAGTCTATAAGTATAAATAAGAGAAATGCAGTCATTTTATTTCTCACCTGTCCTTTATCTACGATTCTATAAGTATAAATAATAGAAATGCAGTCAATTTATTCCTTACCTGTTCTTTATCTACGATTCTGTAAGTATAAATAATAGAAATGCAGTCAATTTATTTCTCACCTGCTCTTTATCTACGATTCTGTAAGTATAAATAATAGAAATGCAGTCAATTTATTTCTCACCTGCTCTTTATCTAAGATTCTATAAGTATAAATAATAGAAATGCAGTCAATTTATTTCTTACCTGTTCTTTATCTACAATTCTGTAAGTATAAATAATAGAAATGCAGTCAATTTATTCCTCACCTGTTCTTTATCTAAGATTCTATAAGTATAAATAATAGAAATGCAGTCAATTTTGTCCTTACCTGTTCTTTATCTCTCTGTCAGGAGAATACTGAAGTCGGTGCGGGTCAGCATGCTAAGCGCTGCCCCGCCAACTTGTAAATGAGCTTGGCGGCATCTCAGTGACACGCACTGTTACGTATGAGTCCCGTGCGAGCCATTAGTCTTATGGCGGCGGGACCTGCCTCGCTACTATTAGACCTTTGCATGCAACATGGAACTATATTCCAGAACGTGCTTAAAATATATCAACGGTGGGACATCATCTTTCTTCTATTAAGGGGATAACTTTCCTAATTTACTTCCTATCATCTTCCTGTAGGTGCGAACTGTTTTGCACATATCAACCTGTGGATCCCTGGAGTGGAATGGAGCACTCTTCATTCGTAGGCTTACGCGTGGGGCCTCATTATTATCTAGCGTCTCTTCTCGTGAGGACCACGCCAATTTATTCGTCGTCACTGAAAATGGCACGTCGTAGTGTGGGTGAAAAGTCTTACAGTGCAAAAAATTGACGTCAATTGGTGATCTTGTGATCAGATGTGGGATGTGCGGTAGAATACCAATGCTTTCTCCTGAACCAAGGCCTGTAGAACCTTTTTGTTGGCTTTAAATGAAAATTTAAAATTTCATTTAAAACTTTCTCGCTGGAAGTTATTTGAGGCAACAGGAACAGTTATCCCTCGCAGGCGTCGTTCTTTGGATAAGGTACTACGTTTCTTTTAAAGAAATGTCTATTTTGTTCCAGTATCTTAAAGGGTTCTGCTACCCTTCTGTGTCCGACTCGTTGGCTGAATGGTCGGTTCAGAGGGTCCCGGGTTCGATTCCCGGCCGGGTCGGGGATTTTAACCTTCATTGGTTAATTCCAATGGCCCCGGGGCTGGGTGTTTGTGCTGTCCCCAACATCCCTGCAACTCACACACCACACATAACACTATCCTCCACCACAATTACACGCAGTTACCTCACATGGCAGATGCCGCCTACCCTCATCGGAGGGTCTGCCTTACAAGGGCTGCACTCGGCTAGAAATAGCCACACGAAATTATTTTTTATACCCTTCTGTGATCTTATTAGGTACATTACAGCAGAGGAAGGCAATCATCGACGCACTATTACACTCCCTGATTTCCACTACTTCTGTAAATATTCGGGAAATAATGTTTGTTTATAAGTTATGAGTTACTAGCAAATTACTTCGTAGGTAACACTTGCTTTCCCGTCTCCTTATCTCTCTACCCTTCACTCTCTAAATAGTCTTGTGAGTTGCATGCTTGAATTATAATCGATGGCAATGTAACTCTTTAGTTTAGTTTATTGTCGGTCTTATATGGCGGAGCTCAGGCTATGAAGCATGCTGTTATGCCAAACCATATTATGACACAGTGTTATACAATTTAAATGTCCGACTCGTTGCCTGAATGGTCACCGTACTAGCTTTCGGTTCAGAGGGTCCGGGATTCGATTCTCGGCCGGGTCGGGAATTTTAACCTTCACTAGTTAATTCCAGGGGCTCGGGGGCTGGATGTTTTAGCTGTTCCCAACATCCCTGCAACTCACACACCACACATAACACTACCCTCCACCACAACAACACGTAGTTACCTACACATGGCAGATGCCGCCCACCCTCATCGGAGAGTCTGCCTTACAAGGGCTGTACCCGACTAGAAATAGCAGCACGAATTTTCTTTTTTTGCTATTTGTTTTACGTCGCACCGACACAGATTGGTCTTATGGCGAGAATGGGATAGGAAAGGCCTAGGAATGTGAAGGAAGTGGCCGTGGCCTTAATTAAGGCACAGCCCCAGCATTTGCTTGGTGTGAAAAATGGTAACCACTGAAAATCATCTTCAGGGCTGCCGACAGTGGGGTTCGAACCCACTATTGCCCAGATGCAAGCTCACAGCTGCGCGCTCCTAACCGCACGGCCAACTCGCCTGGTCCACACGAAATTATTACTGTTACATTTTATATCATAATATAAATAGTACAGTATATATATAATATTTCTAAATATCACTAACATTAATTTACTTAATCTCCTTAATTTTGTTTCAATATTGATAACTGAGAAATGTATGTTAGTTTTGCTACGTTAGTGAGATCAATTTTCTACAGGTTGAGGTACCATATTCAACATTTCCTTTTAAATATCATCGGATTGTCTATGCCTCTAATTTCAGCTCGGATTGAGTTCCATGAACGTACGGTAGAAGGTATAAATGAGTTGTTATATGCGTTAATGCGATGAAAGGGAATGGACAAGAGGGATCGTGTGGATGACCTTGAGGGAGCTCTACTTGAAAGGGAAAGGTATTTACTGTTAATAGATTTAAGTCCCACTAACTACTCTACGGTTTTCGGAGACGCTGAGGTGTCAGAATTTAGTCCCGCAGGAGTTCATTTACGTGTCAGTAAATCTACCGATACGAGGCTGACGTATTTGAGCACCTTCAAATACCACCGGACTGAGCCAGGGTGGAACCTGCCAAGTTGGGTCCAGAAGGCCAGCGCCTCAACCGTCTGAGCCACTCAGCCCGGCAGGGCGGGAGGGGGGGTATTTAAAGTCTGCTTTGAAATCATCTGGTTAGCTTGTTTGCAGAACACTGTGGAGGAGGGAAATAGCTTGGTAATTACGTCGTTCAGTCAATCTTAGCCATGATAGCTGAGATAGGGAAGGGCTATAGTATGAGTTTGGACTGGGATATTTAATACCAATCGAGCACTAGCATTTTAGGTTCGCTGTAATCGACATAGAATTGTTTTGCTCACGCTATTATAAAGCAAATCTCCGTAGTCAAATATTTGAAATATTAGATTCTGTAATAATAATTTTCTTGTGTTTTCTGGAAGGAAGTCCCTTATCATTTTTAGAGAGTGTAATGAAAGCTTTTTTTGCTGTTTTGTTTTACGACGCATCGACATAGATAGGTCTTATGGCGACGATGGGATAGGAAAGACCTAGGAATGGAAAGGAAGCGACCGTGGCCTTAAGATACAGCCCCAGCATTTTCCTGGTGTGAAAATTGGAAACCACGGAAAACCATCTTCAGGGCTGCCGACAGTAGGGTTCGAACTCACTATCTCCCAAATACAGGATACTGTCCGCAGTTAAGAACTGCAGCTATCGAGCTCGGTAGTTTAGGAAGTAATGTCTCTTGTCTACACAGTCGAAGGCTTTACTTAAGTCCAAGAGAGAACAAGTGTAGTCACTTGTCCTTTAGCCATCGCTAGTTGGATGTTATTTGCCACTTTTAAAAATGCCGTGACAGTACTGTTATATGGTCTGAACACTGACTGATATTTCCCAAGTAATTTGTGACGTATAAGATATTCGGTAATTTGCTTATGTAGGCTACTATCTTCTTCAATAATTTTCCTGGCAGAGGAAGGATGCTAATAGGATTTGTTAATGTTGTTAATTTTAGGCAATGGTCGGATGATTGCATGTTTCCCATTTGAAGGAGATCCAGTCACGAGTAAGTTAATAATATACGTCACTGTTAGAAGTATGATGTCTAGGATTCGTTTTAAAAGAGACAGGTTCACTCCATCATGGCCAATCGATCCTGATTTTATTTCGACGAAGACTCTCCTAGCGCCTTTTGGGGTCAGAACAGAGAAGTAGAACTGCTCGCTGTTACGTCTTACTTTTGAGGATATTCTGTTCATTACTGCTGCTTAGGTTTCTTCGTCTATCTGAGTAGGTCGTGAGCTAAAATATGAATTTAGGTCATCTAGAGGTACATTACAGTTATTGTCATTTGTCTAGTTTTAGCTTAATCCTGCGAAGAGATTTCCAAATCTCAGTAGAATTTTAAATGTTCAAAATGTCATAAGAGTGGCATATTTTAGCATTTATAATTAACTGTTATCTTCTGTTTCGTATTTTTTTATAGTTTTCGAAAATGTCTGATGTAGGATATTTCACATAATTATAATAGACTGCGTCTGCGATTATCATCTGGTCGCGTATTTCTTGCGAAAGCCATGGGTTTGAAGGTCGATTTACCTTAGCAGTACGTAGTGGTGCATCTCTGTTGTACAGTCAGAAGAAATTCGCTAAAATGGCTTACTTCTTTGTCAGTGTCGTTTATCTACTGAATGTTGTGTTATGGTGTGTTAAGAACGTCATTAAAAAAAGCTTCATTTAACTGTTTTAAATTCCTGTATGTGATTAATTTCAGCTTGAATTTGGGCAACTTTAAGGAACATGCTGCGTAAACAAGGGTATGACGGCAAAAACCGAGAGTGGGCATCGGACCATGAGTCATTATTCGGTTTGTATTAATAGTGATTAATACATCGGGGAGCGTGTGTGAGTTGGCAACATGATGTGTAGGGCTAAGGGATTGGATTGTCATATTGAGAGTTTTTTCCCCGGTAGATTTGTTTGTGAAGTCAGTATTAAAGTCACTCATTAAAATCAATGCTTATAACTGAGTGTTAGGTCCAGATTTCTAATGTTGTCAGCCTTCGGCGGACGACACACAACAACTTCGTACCGCGAACTATGAGCTCAACGAGCACAAATTCAGGGCCATGGGAAAAATCACTAGGAGATTTGAATATCAACTTATATTTCCCGTCATCCCGTACGCACATCCCGACACCTTCACTAAGCTTACCACTACGTCATTCCTGATTAATGAATAAACAAGTGATGAATTGATAGAATGACTCAACCACGACTCGGAGTTTGCAGGTTGAGAATATTTCAGAGAATTGTGGGAAATGCGGAAGAATGCTTTGCCTCTTTACATGAGCTCTTTGTAAGGTGGTAGGATAAGACGAAAGAATGTCTTGAATTTGATTAGTGGTACTTAGGTTGGGGGCTGGGAGATGCAGGGACACTGGGTTGGAGGTGTTGAAACTAGAGGCATTTGTTTCCTGGTTGCTTGTTGCTGCCAACTTTAACTAGAGATGTAAAAGGAAAAACTACGCTAGAGAAGAATTAAGAACTGAAACTGAAATCAGTTACAAAAATGTATAGCTAAACTGATTATTGAAGATTCTGATTGAAGGAAAACTACATTGTAGAATCTTGGCTCATGGCTTGCGAATACACTCCAGACCTTCGCGTTTTGACACAGGTATTTTACATTTTCCATGCTTAATACAAATTATAGCATCCTTCGACCACACTTTTCGCACATTAGATTTCCTGATAGCGATATGAAGAAGCCGAAGTCTCTGTCCTCTCAAATCGTTTTGTTTGTCCAATTGAGTTTTTCTTGTTTACGAACATTGTATTTCTTTTGCTGTATGAAACAAACTTCACAATTATGGGTCTTGGACGGCCATTTTGATTTTTCCCAACCGTAGGGTATCTATCGATTTCGTCCACTGAGAGTTCCACTCCAATTTCACGCGCAATATTAATAACAATATTGTCCGTGCTTTCTCCTGCAGCTTCTTCCACACCAAACACACGCAACACTGCCCTCTTTGATATTTCTCTAAACTGTCTGTTTTAATTTGCAGTTCCCTTTTTAGTTGAGTTACAGTCCTGTCACTTTCTTCGAGAGTACGCTTGAGTTCCTCGATCACACTCATATTGAAATTTATTGTTTCTTTCTGTTGCTCTACAACCGTCTTCTTCACCTGATCCTGGGTGAGGGTGGAAGGCGTGTTGAGAGTTTCCTTACAGTTCCACTCTTCCTATACGGCTTGCTTGACAATGACATCCATTCGCACCTGTTTAACGATGCGGGACGTGCTTGTTTTGGTAGACATTTTAGTTTATATTGCACTAAACACTTCACGAACACTATCATGGGAGATACTGTACAAGTTACAATAATGAAATGAAATGCCGTATGGCTTTTAGTGCCGGGAGTGTCCGAGGACATGTTCGGCTCGTCAGGTGCAGGTCTTTGGATTTGACCCCCGTAGGCGAACTGCGCGTCATGATGAGGATGAAATGATGATGAAGACGACACATACACCCAGTTCCCGTGACAGCGAAATTAACCAATGATGGTTAAAATTCCCGACCCTACCGAGGATCGAACTCGGGACCCCTGTGACCAAAGGCCAGCACTCTAACCATTTAACCATGGAGCCGGACTACAATAATGTACCACGCTTACGACTGCCAAACTACTGCAATTTACTTCCTAATTTCGCACAAACCACGAGTCTCGTATTCCAGAACTATACTGTGCCCTTTTCACACGAGCACGTGTGGAAGATTCACTCGTTGACTTGGGCTCCGGCAGCTGAAAAAGAAATAACTTACCACACGTAGACCCTCTTCTCAGGATGGACCGTCCGGCAGTTCCTCGTACAACAGGCATATACGGGTGTAAACAACCAAGGATCAAGCTAGCTACTAAAAAAATGGCGTAACCCAAAGACCGATTGGAATTTGAACAAAAGGTTTATTAAATAAAATGAAATAGAATTTTGGATAATTAAAAATGCAAAAATTTTCATTGAAATAAAACAGTACAGGGCTATGATACTATAAACTGATAAAGTATGAAGCTCAAAATAACTTTACACTCATGAAATCTAACTTAGCACAACAGAACATTAAAGTTACATTTATATCTCTTCACCACGTCTAGTTGTCTTAAGCGAGCTCCAAACACAGATGGAACAACAAAGTAAATAATGAAAACCCCAACGAAATGGGATAAATGTTGGTGCAACATCAAACCATATATATAGCAAGTTACAATGAACACAGGACTCCAATATAGTTCTCCTGGAAATTTGTAATTAAAACATGAATAAACGTGTGCCCTAAATTTGTAAATTACCATGAACACACACTGCGAAATAAATACCGTTTCTCTTCTCAGCATTTAAATGGCTGTAAGTCGCCTATCATGGCAGTCTATATGTTAATAACACAATAATGTTATAGACCAAATTATCTACCATGATAAAAGCCTAATTAAAATCCACTCTGATCTCACTGAACTTAAATTTTATCGAAAAGAAGTTACATTCATTGTCAGAGGTCAGATGAAAATTTTCTATACGTGAAAATTACATTAAATATTCTTGATTACCTCTGCCACATTTAGTGTCAATCACACTGGTATTACCTCTCACATTCTCCAGTTATATTTGTGGCGTTTACTTACACTATTAACAAAATACAGAATCGATCAGTTGACATGATTTACCTTCACGTTACACATGTTTGACTGTGACGTCCAAATTCAAACCAGATTTAATATCATATGTTCTGCGTTGCCATGGCCTAAGCCTACCGTAAAGAAAAATGCTGACATTTATTAGACTGTGAACACGAGGTTGTCCTTTATCTTACCCTAACATCTGCCAGAATACAACGCACTTCAAAAATGGTATTTACAAATATTTACATTACACTCAGAATAGTGTTCGCCAAACAGAGCAACAAAACCCAACAAGCAAAACAAAAAATAAAATAAATGCAATGAAACTTTATTTACAAAACTTGAAATTCACGACCTTCCTGTCTGACTATATTAATCAAATCCAATAAAATTCTAAACCAAATCTAAGTGGCACAAATTTACCTGCGCGAAATTTAAGTTACGTTACACTATTTTAATAAAAGGGAAATAGTTCATTATATGTTCAGGTCCACAAGATTCATTATCCACCCTATTTTATTTTCAACAACACGGGTTACCCTAATTAATTTAAAATACAAATTTATCCTCATCATATTTGCAGTATACGTATGCGGTGACACAATTATCCTATCCAGAACTGTAGAGTTACTATTGTCGGCAATCACTTCCCCTACTTGTCACATTCAAACCAAATTTACCACATTTAAATTGTTTATATGTCAACAGCAAGTCCTAATCCTTCTCATCGTTACTTCGCATTTCACATTTCATGCTGTTCCGCTGTTATTCATTTTTCTTCCATGAGTGCGTTATATCAAATATTTCTTTATTATCCCGAATCATTATTTTCCTCTGTAACATCTCTATTTTATCGTAGATTCTCACCATTTATTTGGTCCAAGTCTCTGGACTCCTATTATGTTCCCCATGATTCTTATACGCGCATATGCCCATCATTCATACTCTACTCTTAACTCCCTTATATCTATATCTCATCAGTCGTCTCCTATCATAAGAGATGCAATTCATTATTCATTTCCTGGGATAACTTGATTTTCGTGATCACCTATTCTAGGCTCTCAATTCGGGACTTATTACTACCTGTATCTTATTTAATATTGCCATCTGCGAATTAACGACGAGCTTGCTTATGACCAAATGCCTCATCTCTATTTGTCATTAACATAATTGCCTTCACACCAGTTAGTCCTCCCTTGGATTCAAAGTTGCATACAATACTAGTTCATTTATACAATTAAATCAGGCATGACTTTTCATTGCTATAATAATGATGATCATTACTATTATTATCTTAATCTCAAGTCGGCTACTGATCGTTATTTCCAAACTATCACTGCGTCCACACTCAAGTTACGAAGGATTAATTACGTTATCATAATGTTTTACTGACACTTACTCCCCTTTATTATTATTATTATTATTACTACTAGGGTAACACACATTGAAAATCATGACTATTATTAATATTAAAGTCCGAGCTTACAACAATTCAGGTCCCGATCACAGACCCGACTGTCCTAATCTCGTCAATAGGGTATGATTTTACCACCAACGCCTCTCATTTATAATCGGAATTATTTAGGTGCGTGAAATCAATCTAACAACTACATTACTAAGATCTAAACTACGCGGACAACTTCTTGCTCTACAGTCTTACATTTGCATAGGTACTAAGTTCAACATTTCTTTACTTACATCATGTCAGCTGCACACTGCCTCCCTCAGGCTCCCGTTACATGGTACTTATTTCAAGGCGGAATCCATCATTGCGTCGTAATAAACGTAACACACGACACTTGTATACATTTTGATAGTAGGTATCACTCGCATTATTTCTTGCTTATCATTTCTTGAAGTGTTAATTTATAATATATCTTATCCACTAACATCCATACACACATGAAAACAGTATTAACGCTTGCATGCTGAAATTTCCTTCCTATGCTATTAGCTACACTTCGATCAGCTGTGCGGCGCTTCTTGTTACGTCTGCTTTCGTCCTATGGAAATGTTGGTCAACCTCTCGTGTCGTTCACCTGTTTCTCTCCCCTGGCGGCGACTCGTCCTTGGCCTACAGTCCTTGCCCTCTCCTACCTGGAAACGGCTACCCCTTTCGTCTCTAGCCCCTGTACTAGTTCATTCAGTCGTATTTACAGAGTATTCGTAAAAATGTTAGCCATTCCTTTGTTTCACTGCGGCATTCCAATATGATTAGCTCCCAGCCTGACGTGTACCGTTAATAACACAATTATCACGGCTTCCTAACTCACAACGGGCATAACTGTTTTTGTCTCCAATATTTGCGATTTCTGCTTAGCACGTTCAACTTAAAATATCATGAATTATCCCAAGATTGACTGTACAAAGGCCACAAGGCAACATTCTCGTATTAGTTTATGTAAATGTCCATGACGATTGACATAGCCTGTTCCAATCATATTGTGCTATCTAATATAATTAACGTCTTCTTCCAAGAGTTATTACAAGTATCGGCGCGAAATACTGACAGGAAACTGACTCTTTCACAGCACCTACGGCCCCTATTTGGGCATTTCCTTCTCCACGCCCCTAGCTATCCTGGAGAAGGGGAGGTGGACTAATATTTCTATCACTTCTTGGAGCATTATTTAAATGTTCGTCACTTATTTCCCTATTAAATCATCTGTGGTGACTCCATAAATTGGTACGATTCCATTCCTTCACTATTTATGGAAAACGATCATACACTTTCCTCGAATTTCGTAAGCGTCATTGGCGTTATGTTGATAATCGGATGTACACGAGTTTACGGCTATGTAGGTATGCTGTCCGGACTAGTCTCCTCCGCTGTAGTTACGACGTAGTTGCTGATTATTAATTAATTACACGATAATTCATTTATAAAATAACCACAGAAATTTTAAATAATTTATCCAAGATGCGGGCACATGACTTCCACTGTAACTTAGCTCACACTCTAGAAAAGACTGGAAAATAGTTCCAACTGGTCATGGCGGTTACTCCTCCAAAATTCTGTGATTGGCTGAATTTTTCCTGAGGATGTAGTAACAAGGACTAAACCACTTCTCTGAAGGGGTGTCTGTCATACTCCTTCGCATGTTCGGCAGTCCTTGTCTCTCAAAATAAAGACGCGGTCTCCTATTGTCCTACGTTTCCGTTATCTGGGAGAAGGTCCTCGCAGAAATTTCACCAGGCGGCGAAATACGATTTATTTGACTGTTTTATGGCTATGGGTCTACCCCGTTCGTGACTAAAAGCAAGTAGAGGGGATTTACTCTGGCTCCTTAAATATCTTTTTGCAAAGCCTGGAAGTCTCTACTGCGAATGTTCACTACGCAGTTTTTATATTTAAAATTTAATGAATTAATATAAATTACCCATAGGCTATTTGCATAACGGGTGCAATACATTATCCGCCACGATATGCCTGTTAGGACATCACTATATCCTGAGCAAGTGGCTGCGCGGTTTGAGTCGCGTAGCTACCAGCTTACATTCGGGGAGATAGAGTTCCACTATCGGCAGTTCTGAAGATGGCTTTCCGTGGTTTCCATTTGAATATCAGGCAACTGCTGCGGCTGTATCTTCATTAAAGCCACGGTCGCTTTCTTTCCACTCCCAGCGGTGATATCTCAGTAGGAAAAGTTGTCTCCTCGTATGTTTATATTACATTTCCAGTGTTAATAGCAACGTCTGTTACGGGAGACCATTTTTAGTGTTGGTAACATCTTATACCACTGATCGATGATATTTTATAAAGAACTTAATAAATTCAGAAATTGTTGCGAATTAAGATTCACTGGCAGAGTTACGTTGTTATTTTATTCCAAGTGGATTGTTTTACATCCGTAAGTAATGAGCTGCATTTCGTATAAGGTCATTCAGAAATGTGTCCACTGAAATGAAATTTCTGCTTTTAAAGTTCTGGTTTTATTTCTTTTTGCACTTCAGGCTTACTTATTGCTGACTCAGAATTGGCACTACATTCAGCACAGAAAGTTTAATTTTGTGTTCCGTTGTGGAAAATTAAATGTGTCCTTATATGATAGAAAAATATTCACGAACAGAAAGTGACCTACGCTGGCGGAAAATAAAATCCCAACACCAAGAAGACATTAGTTTAGAGAAGTGCAATTTAGGTTAAGCAATGGACTAGGTAAAATATTTGATTAAAATTTTCAGGTCACAGGTTCAAGACATGTGACATAGTGATACATTATAACCCCTGTAGTCGCCACCATTTTTAATGCAAGCATGAAAACATGCATGCATTGTATCGTACAGGCCCCGAATTTCATTTTGTGGGATGTAGTTCACGCCTTTTGCACTTCGTCTGTCATGTCAGCAACGGCTAATGCTGGTATTGGATGCCGCTGGAAGAGTCCCATAATGTCCCATACGTGCTCAATGGGTGAAAGGTCTGGTGATCTCACAGGCTGAGGCAACTGATCTACAATATGTAGAGCACGTTGGGTGACAGCAGTGGTATGAGGACGAGTGTTATCCAGATAGTAAACGTCACCTTGGATACTGCAAATGAATAGTAGTAGAACCAGTTTAGTCATCAGTCTCACGTACACATCCTCTCTCAAGGTTCTTGGTATAATGACGAGTGTGCTTCTGCTGTCAAAGGAAATCGCTCCCCGGACCATAACTCCTGGTGTAGGTCCACTGTGTCGATGCCGCAGACAGCTTGGTTCCAAGCGCTAACTTGGCGTCCTCCTTGCCAACCTATGGCCATGACTGGCACCACGACAGGAAAGGCTCTCATCTACACAACAGATCTCCACTCATCCATCCGATGAGCTCTAGCTTGACACCATTGAAGTAATAGATGGCAGTGATTCGGAGTTATTGCAATGAACGCTGAAGGACGTCTGGCTCGGAGCTGTCCCTCAAGTAATTGTTACAGTTCGCTCTGTCATTCTGGTAGCAACTGAAAATTTAATGATTGCTGCAGTTGCAGTAAGATCCACCACAGCCATGCGGCGAATACGGTGGTCTTCCCTCTCCGTAGTGGACTGTGTGCGGCCACCCGGTCTTCTTGAGGCAGTGCCTTCCTGTGACCACTGTTGCCAACACCGTTTCACTGTGGATACATCCCAGTCAATTCTTTTTGCAGTATCGCGGAAAGAACATCCACCTTCTCGTAGCCCTGTTACACGGCGTCTTTTAAACTCAATAAGCTTCTGATATTGCCTTATTCGTCTCCTTAGAGTGATGTTTGACTCACATCTACCTCACAACGTCAACACTGGACAATGACTAACGCTCACGAAGTGTACAGTGCGTAATTAAAGCAAACATTTTCCGCAAGGTCATAGTGGCACTACTAGCACCACTCGTCGCTGACTAGCGCGCAAATTGGAATAGGCGTCACCATTCGGATGTGCAAACACGCCTCGCGAATTTCGCTTATCTAATACAACTCCTTGGTGTTGGGATTTCACTTTCCACCTGTGTATATCCCATTGCATATCCCATGAATTAATTTATAAAACAAAGCCTCCTCGATGGAGGCCATGGGGACCTGGAGGAGTGGAATGAAAAGGCTTCCACTACCTAACCTCGGCACTAAGAGAGAGAGAATGGTTAGCTTTGTGCCCATCCGTCTCTGTCCCCAGGTATTAATCTGGTGCTCATTTTTAGTGTAAAGTGAGTGAACCTCATATATATATTTGCATCTCCAGAAGTTAAAATATCGTTAGTACATGTAGTACGTGAGGCTTCTCGCGGGCATCTGACCTGTGTGGAAATGGCTTTGTTCCGTCAAACACAATCTTGAAGTAGCTGAGCTTGGTGTTACTAGGAAAGCGTTGTTTCGAGGAGACACTTAATCTTTATAACTGTGGGTTGGGTGCAAGAAAAAGGTAATTGTAGTGTGATGGATTCACTGGATGTGTGGTGCAGTTAGTTTGATCCTCGTCTCCTGTCCTCAAGGTTGAGGGATCGAATGTTCCACACAGTCGGTTGGACATTCATTATTTCTTAAATGAAGAATTAAGGCGCCCGTATTGATAGAGATCCTGTCATGTTAATGAACTCCTTTTGTTGTCAAAGTACCGGCACTCCACTGTCTCTTAAAACCTGTAGCAGTGAAAGCCGATATACATATTATTATTATTATTATTATTATTATTATTATTATTATTATTATTATTTAGCTTAGTCTTCTTAGTCAATATTAGTTAATTGCATTCGACGTTGCTAGAAGGTTCGGTAGGGAGCCATCTTTATTCCTCTTGGAATATTACCAAGAGATAGGATGAGGCGAGGCGGGTAAAGTGAGCCCAGGAGTGCCGTGAAGGAGCGTCATGAATGAACAATAGGTAGCGGCAAGGTGCTGCATATTGCAACAAGCTAATACACATACACATAAACATGGATGTCAGCCTGCTGCCTACAGACTTAATGTTCATGTAGTGGAGGGGTAGTGCCTCTTATTGCTTTTCGTGGTTCTTTTATGAATTTCCTGAGGTATCTTACTTGACGTCCCGTAAAGTTTCATTTATTAATGCTCAGGTGTAATAGGGAGCTGCTACTCTCTCGATATTTTAAAAGATACTTACGTGCAACGCGATGTAGAGACGTGACTAGACATTTTCAATGTACGAATGCTTTATACTTTCAAATTTAACGGTTAACAGAGGAGCCTCGTAGAAAATGGGTTTACCATCTTTACAACCTTGCCACTTCCGAATACGATCCTCACTTTCCCAAGTGTGAAACTGCCTTATCACGTGTGAAACTCATATTGAAACGTTTTATCATTTAATAAATATTTTAACGTGTTTTTAAAACAGAGAAGTCGTCTTCCTCAGAATAATGAACTGAGAACGAAGTATTTCGTATAAGGAATATAAATTATGTTCTGACTTGGGTAGAGACTTTTAAGCACTAAAAATGCCTTCAAATATGCATGGAATTCTGCACTATAAAAGCTTGTACATAAAATCATTTAATTTTATTCATTCACCTATCTAGAAATATCATTCACTGCAGACGTAGCATCACAGTGGGTGACTAGAAGTATTTCAATATTTCTTGGAGGCAAAATACGTCTGTGGTCAGTCAGAATGTGTTTGTAGGCTCAGAACGATGTTCCTAGGCCAACTGACGTAATTTGACCGTATTATAACCTTCTGCCAAGGGCTCGGAACATTCGTCGTGGAAAGATACCATCCAATCACTCAAATACTGACTCACTGGATCTTCTTTAGTCTGCGTTCGAATTTGACCCGTTTACAAACTTGCATTGAACCTTATCTTCAGGTTTGCCTGAAGCGGAATTCAATGAAGAACTTACTATTTGACCGAGTGCAAGTGAGTCATGGAAGAAGCACCACTAAATTATAAGCTCTCAATGGCTTTGGAAGGTGAAGAAAATCCGCTGGAATGAAATTCACATCACATCAAAAACACAAACAATAAATTATTTTTCCTGTTGGCAAGGGATGTCCAAAGCACAGGTGAAAGGGATTTTTTCGAATATATTGGAATTAACCTTAATTTTCAACATACGTGATTAAATATGCTGTTATTTTTAGAATACACAATAACGATAATAACCGTTGAAATATGTATTTAAAATTACGAGCCCTAGTTTTGGCTGAACGCATGTGACACCTTAACGGCAGGTCAATCGTTAACGATATGATCAAATTGTATTTCTTCTGTACATACATACATACATTCATACTTATGCGTACAGCTTCATCCATAGAGTTCATTTTCATTCCTAACTTAGCCTTTATCGCCTCATTCCGAGTACCTCTTGCCATTGTTCCCACCTGTTTGTGCCAGCAATCATTCTCGCTACTTTCCTGTATGTTACTTCTAACTTATGGATAAGATATCCTGAGTCACCCAGCTTTCGCTCCCGTAAAGCAAAATTGGTCTTTAAACAGACCGTCGTAAATATAACTTCGTCCGGGAGCTGACTTCCTACTTACCGAATACTGTTGATCGCAACTGCGAGCTCACTGCATTAGCTGTCTGCACCTTGATTCAATCTCACTTACTATATTACCATCCTGGGAGAACACACATCCTAAAAATTGTAATTATCTACCTGTTCCAGATTTGTATCACCAATCTTACATTCACTTCTGTTGAATTTCTTACCTACTGATATCAATTTAGTCTTCGAAGACTGCATACTATATTTCCACCAAACTGAATCCCTCCCTGCCACTTTACACTTTTCAGCAGATGATTCATGTAAACTACGAACAGCAAAGGTGAAAGATTTCAGCCTTGCCTAACCCCTGTATGTAGCCTGAACCACGAACTCGTTCTACCATAAATTCTCACTGCAGCCCAATTGTCAATATAAATGCACGATTGATTTTAATAATCTACCCTTAATCCCATAGTTCCCAATTATGGTGAGCGTCTTTTCACTCCGTAACCTGTCATATGCTTTCTCTAGAACTACGAAACATAAACACGACTATCTATTCCTGTCGTAGCATTTTTCAATTGCCTGGCGCATACTGAAAGTCTGTGGCCTGAAACCACACTGGTTTTCATCCAACTTCCTCTCAACGACCGATCGCACCCTCCCTTTCAAGATGCCAGTGAATACTTTGCCTGGTATGCTAATCATCGAGACACCTCGATAGTTGTTGCAATACTTCCTATTCCCTTTCTTATAAATAGGTGCAATTACTGCTTCTGTCCAATCTGAAGGTACCTTACCAACACTCCATGCTAATCTTACTACTCTGTGAAGCCATTTCATCCCTGCCTTCCCACTATACTTAACCATTTCGGGTCTAATTTCATCTATTCCTGCTGCTTTATGACAATGGAGTTTATTTATCATCATTTCCACTTCCTCAAGCGTAATTTCACCAAAATAATTTTCCACCTCGCGACACCACCATGAGGATTTCCTTTTACGTTGAAAAGATATTAAAAATATTGCCACCACCCGTCCAGTGATTCCCTGGGATCTATTATGAGTTCACCTGAATTATCCAAAACACTGTTCAATTCCTTTTTCCATCCCTTTCTAAGATTATTTATTACTGCCCAGAAAGGTTTTCCTGCTGCTTGACCTAGCCTTTCCCTGTTATTCCCGAAATATTCCCACGACTTCTTTTTAGATTCAACAATGTGTTTCATTCTGTGTCTGTCATATACGTACAATTCCCTATCTGCCTCGGCCCGTGTTTGGAGCCATTTCTGATAAGCTTTTTTTTACGTTTACAAGCTGCTCTCACGTCGTCACTCCACCAAGATGTTCGCCTTTTCCCATCTTTACTAGTCTTTCCTAGGCATTCTCTTGCTGTTTCTACTACTGTATCCCTGTATGCCACTCATTCTCTTTCCATATCCTGAACCTGCTTACTGTCTACTGTTCGAAACTTCTCACTAATCATATCCATGTACTTCTAATTTCCTCGTCCTGGAGATTTTCTACCCTTATTCGTTTGCAGACAAATTTCACTTTCTCTGTCCTATGCCTAGAGATACTTAGTTCACTACATATCATGTAGTGGCCTTTATCATCGAAAAATCCCCGAAAAACCCGGGATTTCCTAACATATTTCCTAAATTCGAAGTCTGTTAAGATATAGTCTATTATGAATCTTGTACCCCTACCCCCCACCATGTCTAGCGTTGTATATCCTCATGCTTGAAGAATGTATTCGTAACTGCTACACCCGTACGCACATAAGTCCAGCAAACGCTTCCCGTTTCTATTAGCTTCCCTATCTTCCCCACATTTACCAATCACCCTTTCGTATTCTTCAGTTCTCTTTCCAACTCTCTCATTGACATCGCCCATTAGCAGTATCATATCCCTGCTGTTGATCCTGACTACGATGTCACTCAGTGCTTCATAAAACTTGTGAAATTCATTCTCATCTGCAACGCACATGGTGAATACACTGAGACAATTCTCGTCCTAATTCCTCCAACTGCCAAATCTACCCACATCATTCGCTCATTTACGTGCCTAACAGAAACTGTGTTGCGTGCAATAGTATTCCTGATAAACAGACCTGCCCGATACTCTGCCTTTCCCTTTTTAACATCCACCAAGTATACTTTATAACGTCCTGTCTCTTCCTCGCTATTTCCCCCTACCCGAATATTACTTACTCCTAGCACATCCATATGCATCATCTTTGCTGACTCAGCCAGTTATACTTTCTTTCTCCCATATGCCTATTAATATTGATAGCTCCCCATCGAATTCCATTTCGTTCGCCAAGTTGTTTCCAAGGGGTCCCTCGCCTGTCATATAGGAGTGGGACTCTGCTATTCTCATAGGTCCGAAGGCTGGCTTAAAATGTTCTGAGCGTGGTAAATTCATGAAGCAGGATGCCACCCTATTTACACATAGTCCAAGTGAGGATCTCTCATCTAACGGGTTAGGGACCACTGGTAGACTGTATGGTCCTAGCCGCTTGAGCACAAGGAGGGCCATAACTCAGAATATGTCCGAAATGCCCAGTCCCGACTCTCAGGACCACTTACTAGGCCACTCAGCCGTTGCCCATGGTTCACGAACTAGGACGTGACTACAATAACTCACACCATGAACTGTACATTTAAGTAATATTTTCTTACTAGTGTTAATTACCTTGGGAGATATGAAAGCATCCGGTGCTTGAAAAAACCAATGGTGCAACAGCTCATTAGGAACTTGGCCTGCCAAGATGACTGTTGCCATATGGTGGTCACGGTGATGACATGTTCCTTCGTATTGCTTAGCTTTCGTGACTAGATACATTCCTCTCATATTAGACAGCGCCTCAGTTTGTCTCACGAGGCTGGATGATCTCCATTCCAGCAGTCAATGCAGAACTGAAATCCGTGAACTGGCTGAGAATCGAACTCTGGTCTTCAAGGTGGGAGACTGGCACGCTGGTGAATGGACGATAATATTGTCCTAATATATTTGAATTTCATGGAGAGAAAATATTATATGACATCAAACCCCGGATCTCACGAAATCT
Source organism: Anabrus simplex (assembly GCF_040414725.1). Lineage (NCBI taxonomy): Eukaryota > Metazoa > Arthropoda > Insecta > Orthoptera > Tettigoniidae > Anabrus > Anabrus simplex. The sequence continues at coordinate 430,214,157 of NC_090266.1, read as the reverse complement.
TCTAAGGAAATCAACATTAGAACAATCCAACCCGGAGCCTCCCGGGAGGTCGGAGGGACGATAACCCTACATTGGCACATAAACTAAAAGTTGTGTGTTATTCCTTTTCTTTGCTATCTTCCCATGCACATATAGGATTTGCAGTGCAAGCAGGCTTAATGATGCCTCACGCTAATTTTTATGAAGATCCCACGCAAATTTGCTAGAACTCGAACCTAGGACACTCGGATTGGTAATCGACAGGCTAGACCAGTGCAACACAAACCCGCCCTCACCTCCTCCCACACTGCCATAAATGACGTTTTATTTCCATGCTAAATGAATCCGGAAACATCCTTGAAAGGGTCAACTATAGCGACAATCGTCACCAAAAGCAACACTGAGAGTTCCTCTCATTTTTATTTCCTTCAGAAGTACCTTCTCACAACTGGCAGTATCGATCTAAGGATATGTGGTATCGAATAAAGTTTCCTCCTTCCTGTCATTTTCCCTTAACGTTGGGGATCGATATGAACGTAGTAGGGATGGGGAGACGCGTTCCACTTTAAACGCCATAAAGTTGATAGCATAATTAAAGCTGGGCCACAGCTGCAAATTGTATAGCTCCCATTATTATTCACTGTCTTAATTAACCTTCATTTATCCAAGCGGCCTGCTCTACACACAGGTACATTTTAGATATGTGAAATCGTTTGTTACCATGGAAACAGAGAATTCATTAAGAAGTTTTTGTCCACAATGAAGTAGTAAAGCTTTTAATTTTGAAGTTTTAACTTGAACTAGAGCTCGTATTTGGGAAGTAGTAATTGCCTCCTCTGCCCCTCCTCCACTTCGCCATTCTACCATTTCCACTGCAGTGAGAACTCTGCACTCGTTATTTTTACGCTCTGATAAAATGGATTTAATGCAGTTTTAAAGCCTGTAAAACCATCGCTGTGGATTTTTACTTTTTTTGTCACTGTTCATTCTGTTCAGTACATAATGGAGTGAGGAGTTTTAATAATTATTGCGTGTTACATTCTGATCGGAAAGCTGGGATATCAACGACGAGTATGACGTAAAATGGAAACACATTTATTGTTCGTGGTATTTCCATTTCTGATATTTTTTTACAGCGAAGTCACAGTTTAACAATATTTTTAGAGGTGATGGTGGCATATGGGTACTAATTGTAACCAATCTGCTTCTGGAGCCTTGTTAGCTTCAGCTCAACACTGGCAAAGCGCAACGTTCATAATTATTTTCACTTGTCGCGAGATGATTGGAAGTGGACCTACATGTCCCAGTCGTACGTCATCAGGAGAGTATGCGGTTGTTAGTCGGCTAACAAAAAGCGAACAGAGCGTTCATAATTATTGTCACTTGTCCAAAGCACGAGCATCCACCAGGACAGCGGTGTGTTGTGGCGTGGATCCGTCTTGTCTATTATAGCTCATTGATCATGGCGCTTTACAGAACACTGAAAATGATGAACGTTCTATTAAACCAAGGAGATTGACATTCAGACCTTCAACAGCTCATTTTAGCGTTCTCCTAAATAAGTGGACTCATATATTTTTAAAAAAATCCATTGAGACTTTTTATTAATGTAGTATTTAATCGTTCAGCATAAGTACAGGTTTTATCAGATTACTGTTGACAAGAGATAAAAACAAACAAACAAACATCTTGTTGCATAATAGTACAAGGCAAAAGTAATCATTTACTAATGACGTGATTTGAAGTCGACCTCCTATATATCCTTCTGTAACTATAAAACTGAGCACAGTTTTGTAATAAAAAGAGCTGGAAAAGATACACACACATTATGAAAGCAATTGTTCACAAACACAGTGATTTTCCATTTTTCAATTTCTAGTTAACTTTTTTTTTTGTAATACTTGTTATACTGCATATTTTATTAAGAATTAAATTGGTAGTTGATTAAGAGAGGCACTAAGCAATAGTACACAGACCTGAAATTTGTAAACTTATTTACAGGAACCCTCACTGATCACCTTCAGATACTTCTCTTGGCGTAAGTAAAATATCCTGAGGAAGTTTACTTTTAATCCGGCGTGGAAGTGTTGACCGTTTTCCAAGGTTATCTGAGAAATTCATTGCCAGTAGATATACGGACACATTAACGACTGTTTCTGTGCTTCTAAAGACCATTATAGTTTCTTCAGATTTCGACTGCAATATATTGAAATTCAAATGATATTTTTTCTCCTTCGAGGGTCGGTTAAGAAGGTGGTTGCTTGAAATTGCAATAGGAGCACATATACCGCTCACTTGATGTTCTGTACCTACTCTCTGTCTCTCATACTTTATGTGCAAGAATTTATTTAATGGAGTAGTGATTAATGGTGCTTCTAGTCCCAAGACTTTTGTAGCAGGTAACTATGTCTCGTGTGTTGGTGGATACTGTGACAATGAACATAATTATCGCAGCTAACAAAGAGAGGTAAAGGCTTCCACTGCCCCTAACGAAGTGAGGTTGTGTGATTGATTAGGTATATATACTGCCGCTTTTCCTGCCAGGAATGAACCTGATTCTCATTTCTGGTGCAAGCTAAGTGAAAGTGTTTCTCCAGAAGTCGAAATTTTCTATAATTTTCAGTCTCCGAACGGAGAATTTGAACACACTTCCTTCTGCGAGAAATGAGCACCCTATTGCCTCCACGGCTATGATGCTCTCATATTTATTACAACTGGGCTATGTAGATATGAACACTTGAGTTTACATTTCAGAGAGAATTATGACGCCCAAACCACTCAAAATATTAATTGGCCATGTAACTGCGGCAGAACAAGAATTGCCCTTGCATAGAATACATGCAGATATTAATTTAATTAACCATTTTTATGGTGCGGCTGATTGCAAGATTGAATTACAACAAGGTCAGTAGATATACGCACACATTAACGGCTCACTTTCAGAAATGTTCCATTCCGACATTCTGGTGCTTCTAAAGACCATTATAGTTGTCCGGCTCCATGGCTAAATGGTTAGCGTGGTGGCTTTTGGTCACAGGGGTCCCGGGTTCGATTCCCGGCAGGGTCGGGAATTTTAACCATCATTGGTTAATTTCCCTGGCACGGGAGCTGGGTGTAATGTGTTGTCTTCATCATTTCATTCTCATCACGACGCGCAGGTCGCCTACGGGAGTCAAATCAAAAGACCTGCACCTGGCGAGCCGAACCCGTCGTGGAATCCCCCGGCACTAAAAGCCGTACGCCATTTCATTTCATTTTAGCATTATAGTTAAAGGGATATGAAGAACATACTACACTGAAGAAAATGGAAATTGCAACACCCAGAAGGAGTGGAGCTACATTGCTGCAATTGAACATTCAGGACGAGTGTTCGGTTGTGCTTCGATGATTACAGGTTTTTCTCCGATTACTTCGGTTTTCCCTGTCATATTTTAGCAATAATCTCCAATACCATTCCATTTCATCTGTCGTTCATTAATCATTGCCCCAGAGGAGTGCGACAAGCTTTGGCAGCCGGCACAGTTCCTACCCTCGCCGCTAGATCGGGGCTTCATCCATTCCATTCCTGACACCGTCGAATGACTGTAAAACAGGCTGCGGATTTTCATGTTCACATATGTACAGGACTGGATCGACGCAAGTCTCTCGATATTCCATAGAACATTCCTGTCAAATAACATGGTAGTCACAGTAATGCTTCAGAAGGTTTCAATTTCGAGTATGCAGAGCTGAGTGGCTCAGACGGTAGAGACGCTGACCTTCTGACCCCAACTGGACAGGTTCGACCCTGGCTCAGCCCGCTAGTATTTGAAGGTGCTCAGATACGTCAGCCTCGAGTCGGTAGATTTTCTGACGTGTAAATGAACTCTTGCGGTACTAAATTTCGGCACCTTGGCGTCTCCGAAAACCGTAAAAGTTGTTAGTGGGACGTAAATCCTACAACATTAATTTAATTAATTAATTTCGAGTATAACGCATTGGACCAAGAGGTGTGATAGCCAAGTGATATCGTCACTGGATACTCGACAAGGTGACGGCGGTTCCAATCCCGGCCAATGTATGTGGGAAGTTTGATATGAAAATGTATGTCCCTGTGGTTCAGATTCCACGTAAAACAAGAGGTCCCGTGGCTATGATCACTGTATAAAGTGACGAAAAACTACATGCTTATATGCCTCTTTTTGAACCGCCATCACCACAACAATGAAATTATATTATGATAGATGTGCAGCTACTACTACTGCTGCTGTTGCTTTACACCTACACCAGGTAGCATGATAACCGAGGAAGTAAGACATTAAATACTGACCGAAAATTCTGAAAATGATAACGCTGTCGCCATCTTGGATTTATGCAGCAGATTATTTCCAGCTAAGTTCTAGCTAAGGTTGTCCAGTAGATGGAAGAAGTAAATTTCTAGGAAAGCATAGTGGTTAATATTTTTTTCGCTACCTGATTACATTGGCTGGGGCAGCGATGGTAATATATTCCAAAAAATGTAATCCCAGCCTCAAATAAAACGGCTGTAAGAAAATAAATAATTTAAAAAATAATGATTTCGATATATGGCATGTGTCTCATGGCAGTACCCCTCTGAGAGAATAATGAGTAGCTTGTTAAACTGCCGACAAACTGAAACCAAGCGCCAATCTTTATACCACAATTTTATGTGAATTATAGAAGCTGTTGTCAGAAAGACTGGGAATGGGACACGGGTCGGGAGTGGGGGATTCCCCGAGGTCCGATAAAGTAGAACCAGAGCTGGGACGCTACACTGTGGCAGGGAAGTATTCCTAATGAGCCGTGGTGTTCGGCTTGCGCTTTCAGCGGAACGGAGGGGACTCCCCCATTTTCATTCTCTCGTAGTTATATTCCATATCGTACATGGAGCTGTGAATTTCCTGATGTATTATAGCGATAAGGTTTATTCGTCTACTGTTCATGAATTACATCAAACCATTTCACGTTTTTCCGCGAATTCAGAAGTATTTTATTATTCTATAAAATAATTTCGTCATAAGAGAGGCTGTAAATAGCTTCCGTTCCCGCTGATGATATAGCAGTCGAAAATTGTAATAAGCACTTGTTTGAGGATTGAAACTACACACAGATGAGCCGTAAAACGCAGTGTTCCATTAACTTGTCACTGTAATATGAAATTGAAAGGATCTCTCTCAGGGCATTCTGACAGGTTTACGAGACCTGGTTCCAACTCAATTAACGGTCTCTTGCAAATAGGAGCTCAGACCTCCACACACCGCAGAAGTACAAATTGGATAGCCTATTTGACAGACAGGCGTAGGGTCCAGGACGAACACTACCGTGCACAATTCGAACGGACAAATTTTCTTTGTCTCATCATACAGAATTACAAATTAAAGTTAGAGTTATATTATTTAAAATGAAACCCTCTTTACAACAAAAACGTTAGTTCCCATCTTACCGAGCTCGATAGCTGCAGTCGCTTAAGAGCGCCCAGTATCCAGTATTCGGGAGATAGTAGGTTCGAACCCCACTGTTGGCAGCCCTGAAGATGGTTTTCCGTGGTTCCCCATTTTCACACCAGGCAAAAGCTGGGGCTGTACCTTAATTAAGGCCACGGCCGCTTCCTTCCCACTTCTAGCCATTCCCTGTCCCATAGTCGCCATAAGACCTATCTGTGTCGGTGCGACGTAAAGCAACTTGCAACAAAAAGAAAAAAAAAAATAGTTCCCATCTTAGAATTTTCTGCCATATTCGAAATACTCCTGTATTAATGTTTTATTTATCACATACCGGTAGTATTTGTTGTAGGAAGAATGAAGGAACAAGAAATATAACAAAATAAGTTGTATAAAGATATAAAAGCATACTCCAAATTACTGCAGAAATTAGATCGGACCGCTTTACGACTCGGCATGAGAAAAGTCTCGAAAGGGGCAAAAGGTAATTAAATATTGCAGCATTAATGTCTTTAAAATTCACAAGGAACTAACTTAAAGACATACTGAAAGTAGTTGAGATACAAATAAGCATTTGCCAAGTTGCGTGTTTCATTTAAAATCTACCACTGAGCGAGTTGGCCGTGCGGTTAGTGGCTCGCAGCTGTGAGCTTGCATGTGGGAGGTGGAGAGTTCGAATCGCACTGTCGGCAGCCCTGTATATTGTCTTCCGTGTTTTGCAATTTTCACACCAGGGGCTGTACCTTAATTAAGGCTACGGACGCTTCCTTCCCACTCCTAGCCGTTTCGTGTCCCATTGTCGTCATAAGATTTATCTGTGTCGGTGTGGCGTAAAGCCACTTGCAAAAAGATAATCAAAACTACCACAATGAATACTTGAATACAATTAATAATTATTGAATATTACCTTCCGTTTGGCATGGTGAAATAAACAGCACTCTTGAAGATAAGAAATGTCGGATGGTTCGTAAAATTACATTGGCATTGTTTTCTAATTCATGTCTGGGAGGAACAGTTAACTCTTACGAATAATTTAAAAGAAATGAAATGCGACTTTACGGTGATGAAGAGAAATCATACCGGGAGAGTTGGCCGTGCGGTTAGGAGCGTGCAACTGTGAGCTCGCATCCGGGAGATAGTGGGTTCGAACCCCACTGTCAGCAGTCCTGAATATGGTTTTCCATGTTTTCCCATCTTCACACCAGGCAAATGCTGAGTCTATACCTTAACTGAGGCCACAGCCGCTGCCTTCGCATTCCTAGGCCTGTCCTGTCCCATCGTCGCTATAAGACGTATCTGTGTCGTTGCGACGTAAAGCAACTAGCAAGATAAATCATTCCATATGGACACACTGACGATTTTACTAACTTGGCAACAGTACGCCGGAACGTGCTCACTCCTCCAAGTGACACCACTAGACAGATTTCGTATCAATGGAAAGTAGTTTATTACAAGTTATTATTCAGCAGTGCTTACAATAAACATTTTAAAATGCTGAGACTTTTATAATGGTAATTAGAATGAAACAAATTGTTGTAGAGGAGCCGTGATAGCCGAGTGATATCGTTATTGACTTCTCAGTAAACCAGTCGCGGTTCCCATCCTGACTAGTGCACGTGGGATTTTGGAAATGGAAAGTCACATCGTTGTGGTTGCTTTCCACGTAAGAATGGCTATTATTACGTTATTAACAATCACTTAACAACTACGAGCGTGATTATTTCATTTCAAGAAGTACATGGTTATTAGTCTCTAATTACATTGAAGCTAGTGAGAGAATTGGCCGTGCGGTTAGGGTCGCGCAGCTTTGTGCTTGCATTCGGGAGATGGTGGGTTATAATCTCGCCGTTGCCTGCCCTGAAGATGGTTTTCCGTTGATCCCACTTCTACACCAGGCAAATGCAGGTGCTGTACCTTCATTAATACCAAGACTAAGACCACTACCTCCCCATTCCTAGCCCTTTCCCATCCTCCCGTCGCCGAAAACCTTCGAAGTGTTAGTGCGACTTTAAACCAGTAGCAAAAGAGCAATTGAACTAATTCTGAGGATGGCTTGTAGAAACGATATATACTAAAGAAATTGGCCCCGCACCCCAATGTACAGTAGATGCCTCAGAACTAGGAATGAAGAATTGCGCTGATAGGCAGACAGGAAAAATAAAAGTGGGAGTTTCGTGTAGAGAGAAAGTAGAGAATTAACACTCAAAATGGTAAACTGCCGAACTTGTGTCTCAGTATTCAGTGTGTTGTAATGGTTTACAGAACTTTGTCCTTTTAGTTACTCGAACCTGAGTTTACTGGAGGTGGATCCCAACCCCCACCATACGGGTACCATTTAATTGGTTTTAATATCCGTCCTTGCTTGCAGAGATGTGGTTACCTAGGCCAGGTGTCGTGTAGTCAGATTAGGTAGCAAACTGTCTTTACGAAACCGAATGAACCTCGTCCCAGATAATTAAACCAGTCCAGAATTGGACCTGGGCCTTTCAAAAGTAGCTAGAAAGGCAACTAGGTACCTAACTAATTAAATCTATCTGTCAGTGAGAGAGTAAAAATCAAATAACTTTGCCAATACAATCCAACGTAAACCGAAAATAACAAAGGGCAGCTCTCACCCTTTTCCATACAAGATATAGTGGTTATATATTTCTACAACCTTAATGAATGCAATTTTCTCCAGGGTTTTCTGCGCTCACTCTAGAAAAATAATAGATATTTATCTTATTTCAAAACGCAGAGCTCATAAATTACACTGGCCGAGAATGCCAGGAACGCCAGAGATATCTGAAGGTGAATTCCGACGCTGACAGTCCATATTCGTGGGTTTTTTTCCACACTCCGTACAATTGCCAGCATTCTGCTTTATTTTAAGTCTGGTCCACCAGTGCCAAATACAGCACAAATAAATTTATAGTTAAGTCTTATACATAGCATTACTGTACAAGGTAGCATCTCATACTTTCTAGAAACACGCGTACACTTTTCGCAATAATGACGAATTATGTCTCGAACATCTAACCTCTATTAGTTTGAACACACACCTACACGCTTGCACACGATATGTATAGAGTACATAGATATGGACCGCGAAGTTCCTAAACATTTAATGAAGCAACATACTTTTTGAATGTGGGTTTACTGCGTCCCTTTGTCTCTCTCTGGAGTAGATTGATGTTGTAGCAGTCTTGACTATACTGGGGGTTGAAAAACTCCGCTAACCTGAGGCTGCTTTAACAACCTGTTGCTCAGTTACCGGCATTTCATCTCCATGGAAAACAAAATTTATCGCTGAACTCAAGGGCCTGCGTTTCTACTTTATGGCACGCACCGTCTCTCATCACAATGCCACTTGACTTAGTCTTCAAATGCCACCTGGTTTCGAACAAACCTACCTGATCTTCAGTACTACATTCTTAACTCCATTCTCTTTTCCATTCTGTTCCTAACTATACATATTTTCAACAAACGTCAATAAAAATTGGTGATGAAAAGTGATCCTAGATTACGTTGCGATCCTTTGATACGTAGGTACAGTGATAAGTGATTTAAAATATATATTACACGAGCAATCTCTTATGTTCCTAATCAAATTCAGTTGATGGAGAGGCTTTATCCTTGGATGAATGGTCAGTATTGAGGCCTTCGGTTCAGAGGGTCCCGGTTTCGATTCCTGGCTGCGTAGTGGATCTTACTCGCATGTGATTAATTATCCTGGCTCGGGGACTGGATGTTGTCTTTGTCCCAACATTCTCCTCTTCATATTCAGACAACACACCACACTACCAACCACCACAGAAACACGCAATAATAATAATAATAATAATAATAATAATAATAATAATAATAATAATAATAATAATAATAATAATAATAATGCTATTTGCTTTACGTCCCAATAACTGCGGTTTTCAAAGATGCCGAGGCGACAGAATTTAGTCCCACAGGAGTACGTTTACGTGCCAGTAAATCTACCGACACGAGGCTGAAGTATCGGAGCACCTTCAAATACCACCGGACTGAGCCAGGATTGAACCAGTTCAGTTAGGGTCATAAGGCCAGCGCCTCAACCGTCTGAGCCACTCAGGCCAGCACACGCAATAGCGATTACAGCCCTCCACATAGGGTTGGCGTCAGGAAGGGCATCCGGCTGTAAAACAGGCCCAAACCCACATGTGCTATTCAGTTCGCACCCGCGACCCCACAGCTGTGGGAAAAGCAGTAGTAGTAGTAGTTCAGTTGATTGAGACAAAATTGCCATTTGTGCTGTTAAGTTGTGTTATTGGGTAATCGGTAGATATATACCACGGTAATTCATTTTGCTTGGATTGGGAAGCGAGCTTTGTGAAGGGAAATGAAGTTCCATTCCAGCATTCCTCTGAGCCAAGTGCAGGAAACCTTTGAATAGGTTCCACCCATTCTTCACTGGAAACACAACTATGATTTCCAAATTGTACACCTCCGTAGCTTGGCTTGCTAATCCTTTGAATAAGGCAATAGTGCTTATTGAGTGATCTGTGATTGTTGCTTCAATTATGGTTTGAGACGACTTGTTATTTGTTATCTAAGATACAATCTTGAGCAACTGAAAATTTATTTCGTATTTTACTGTCCACTCTACTGTTTCCCTGTGCATAAGTTTGCCGTATGCATATGGCACAATGCTTCAGTTTCTTAGGCATTCATTCATGTCTCCGAAATTATACATCAGTATTACAAATAATGCAGAGGTTGAAGCTCCACCTTGGGAAACGCCTATTTTTATACTTAATGATGTACTCACAACTTCGTTAATTTTGCAGTAAGAATTTCTCTTGGTAACATTTTAGTAATCTTAGAGGTATGCTCGTACCACCACTTCTGTCATCCTTCAAATACATGTTCATGACTGCTGAGTATGCTCGGAAAAGTAATGTTCTCTGATAGTTCATTTTCAGCAGTTATAATCACACAAGTGGCATAAAAATATTCAAAATTTGCTTGTACTGAAAAATTGAATGAAAACTTCCGTAATTCTAGCCTGAATGCGCCCAGATTTTATCTCGTTGTGTTCTGCTGGATTTGTTCGTGGAATCTTGTACGTCTACCTGTGATTTTACATGAAATTTCATGAAATTGTATAGCGTGGTGATTAAGGACGCGTTCTTGAAGAGCAGTGACATATGTGACCGTTCTGAATGGTTCTTCATTCGTTGCTAATCCTGCAAGTTGAAGGTTTGATTGTTTTGTGAACTCTGATGTTGAACAATTTTTTTTCTTCAACCTAAATTGGTCTACATATTCCGTTGTTTCCTGTGGACAATGCTTTTCCATTAGCACCTAATATTGCACATGCAAACTAGACGATGAAGGACGTTTGCAACGATATCAAAAACTTCTTAACTTCCTTCACCTTGAATTGGGATGCGTTCCTCGTGACGCATCAGAACTCACTCCAGCCTGTAGGAATGAACAGATGAAAATGCAGATTATTCCATCAAGGTGTGGCAACTGGCAATCTGAAAGTAAAATAAGATTAACTTTTCCTTTAATGCACATATATTGCCGTAGAAAACTGCCAGAGTTGAAATCATCATTGATTTGCTGAGGGAATGAAAGCCCATGGTACAAATGTCCCGAAGGACCATGGCGTACAAAGCGACCGCTGCTCAGCCCGAAGACCTGCCGATTACGGTTTGTCGTGCGGTCGGCACGACGAATCCTCTCGGCCGTTATTCTTTGCTTTCTAGACCGAGGCCGCTATTTCACCGTCAGAGAGCTCCTCAATTGTTATCACGTAGGCTGAGTAGACCTTGCTGAGGGTATAAGCCTGTGAAAATTTACCGTGTGGACCGACTATATAAAATAACAATACTAATAATAATAATAATAATAATAATAATAATAATAATAATAATAATAATCCGCCTCTGTGGTGTAGTGGTTAGTGTGATTAGCTGCCACCCCCGGAAGCCCAGGTTCGATTCTCGGATCTGCCACGAAATTTGAAAAGTGGTACGAGGGCTGGAACGGGGTCCACTCATCCTCGGAAGGTCAACTGAGTAGAGGTGGGCTCCATTCCCGCCTCAGCCATCCTGGAAATGGTTTTCCATGGCTTCCCACTTCTCCTCCAGGCAAATGCCGGGATGGTACCTAACTTAAGGTCACGGCCGCTTCCTTCCCTCTTCCTTGTTTATCCCTCCCTATCTTCCCATCCCCCTGCCAGGCCCCTTTTTAGCATGGCAGGTGAGGCCGCCTGGGCGAGGTACTGGTCATCCTCCCTAGTTGTATGCCCCGATCCAGAGTCTGAAGCTCCAGGACACTGCCCTTGAGCCGGTAGAGGTGGTATCCCTCGCTGAGTCCGAGGGAAAAACCAACCCTGGAGGGTAAGCTGATTAAGGAGAAGAAGAAGAATAAATGGCACAAGACTGCATTTTGCTTCTGAATAAATACTACTATAACCAGTAAGGTTCATGGGTTAGTATAATAAGAGTATCAGGATTATATCGGGATTTTATTTTGAGTAACCTTCGTACATTAGGAATTAAAGAGATTCGGTCGCATATTGTGTGAAGGTGATACGTGGAAAACGAAATAGAATGCTGTTCAGTTTACTGAAATGTAACTTCCTTTTGCCTTGTAGTTTGAAGTAATCATTCAATAGCAAAAAAAACTACACGTTCTCGCCGGCGGACATTCCAAAGCCCGCGCATCCTGTTCATGCGATGCTTAGTTCCTCTGACCTCACCGATATGTATTGTCCTTATGTGAGTGGGCGTGTGGTGAGCTTACCACACTGGTCAATTGCGACTGTTGATACAACACGAATTCCGATGTCCTCATTTCTGTCAAGGAGATCAGAACGGACAAGATTAAAATTACATTTTTTGGCGTGTTTCCTTTCTTATAATTACATTTGCTCCAGATTTCCATCTACTACAAATATCTGCTTTAATTGAAGTGCCTCCGCAAGCACTTTTTTTTTACAGTTTCAAAATTTCAAATTCTTAATGATTTTACTTTCAGGTTTATCGAAGAGTTGACAGTCAATAAAAAACGTTCGCTTGTAATCAGATAGACCACCATGGGTTGATGTATGAGAGTATGTTTCGTGTTTGGATTAATTTATTTTTCTCATTTTGAAACATATGAAATATATCTAAGACTTGCCAAAACGATAATGTGTGCCCAGTGTCCATCCACATGTTGGCGTTCTGGTGTGTGAGTGGTTTTGTTTACTAGCCTACTTAAGAATGACTGTAGTGATATAGAGGGAAAATGTATTTTTAAAGCACAAGTTACGGCTTTTCATAATGTTGAGAGTCCAAAAATCGGAGACATAAACTGCGAATTGTGTGTTATCAGTTCCTCTGTCTGCCAATCTACTCGAACGAAGTTGTTTAAACACTTGCGCGCAGCGTTATCTTGAGTTATTCTGCACACTTACTTACTCTTTTTCCATAATTATATTTTAACACGAATTTGTTTCCCCAGTATGTTGATTAGTTACCAATTGCTGTTGTAACCATTTCCAGTTAAGTTAGTGCTACCACCTGCAAATTATGTAAGATTCATGCTTCCTTTTCCAGTATTCACAATATTTGGTTAGTTATTCGAATTGAAACCAAGTTCTACGCACATGCTTTCAGATTACTCAACTACCTCAGTGTAACCAATTATAACTTATAATTGATCAAGTATTTAGAGTATCCCTCTAATTATCTCCTACCACCAGTATAATTGAATTTCCCCTTAACTTTGAAGGGAGTATTTAGTATAGAAAATCTCTGAATGTCATCTTCAGTAGGATCATTCATAGACTGCAGAATTTTCTCACCAGGCAAATACTGGGGCTGTACCTCACTTAAGGCCGCGGCCGCTTCCTTCCTACCCCTAGGCCTTCCCTATCCTATCGTCGCCGTAGGACATATGGTGCGACGTAAAGCAAATTGTAAGATACCTCTCTATCTCTAAGTTACGATTCAATCCAGAATGTTATTTTGATATATATACTATGCGGCTCGCGAGCGCCGTACTTTCTGCTTATAATTGTCCCGCATGCACAAATGATGAATGGGATGTCTACTATATGATTTTCACAGGGGCATTACTGCCAGCAGGCAGGTTACGTCAGAATATGAAGAGATAACAACCGGACGGTCGCTCGAAGCATGTTCCTCAGCGCTACCCGTCTAATGCAACCCTTGGATTAGTAAATCTCGTTTACGACCGCAAAGTATTATGCTGGTGTATGTACTGGTGTACAACAGCACTACATTTGCTGTCTACATATCGGTAATGGTTAGTGTGTTCAGCAACGACGAATACACAGACATTCGTTTTTGTTTCATACAAACAACTCTTCTTTTTTTTTTTGCTATTTGCTTCACGTCGCACCGACACACATAGGTCTTATGGCGACGATGGGATAGGAAAGGCCTAAGAATGGGAAGGAAGCGGCCGTGGCCTTAATTAATTTTCTTTTTTGCACCTTTGGCGTATATACAAATGCACCCTGTGTTGGAACGTGTGCAGCAAAATGACTGCTATTTGTTTCACAACATCCACAATACAGCACGGTGCAGTGCTCCTTCGAAAACAAGTGATCAGGCATCCCATGCATCTCTAGTGCATGCGGGACAATTGTGAGTAGAATGTACGGTGCATTGCAAGACCTGGTATATATCTCAAAATAACATTCTGGATTGAATCGTAACTTAGAGAGGGATAAGTAAATCGGATTAACGGGTGTCTGGATAAACTAAAATAACCTACATGAAGAGTACAGCAGGAAGTTAATTAAAGTTCTGTTTACTTTTCTTATGGTACGGTTAAGGAGCATAAACCCCCCCAAAAAAATATTCACTACGGTATGGTGCCATCGAATATTGCAAAATGTTTCTTACTAAACGCTTTGCCAGACTTTCCGTGCCAGTATGCATTTCAGTTCCCGTGACTGCCAATCCTCTTTAAACCACTAGTACACATTAATAAGTTCTGTAGGTTTTCTCATTTGCTTCACATACCATTCTTCTTTTTCTACATCATATTTTAGCACAAGCGGAGTCTCCGTGGCTCAGGTGGCAGCGTGCCGGCCTCTCACCGCTGGATACCGGTTTTCAAATCCCGGTCACTCTATGTGAGATTTGTGCTGGACAAAATGGAGGTGGGGCAGGTTTTTCTCCGGGAACTCCGATTTTCCCTGTCATCTTTCATTCCAGCAACACTCTCCCCTATCATTTCATTTCATCTGCCAGTCATTAATCATTGCCTCAGAGGAGTGCGACTGGCCTCGGCAGCCGGCACAGTTCCTATCCTAGCCGCCAGTTGGGAGCTTCATTCACCCCATCCCTGACCCGGTCATTGACTGGAAAACAGGTTGTAGGTTTTCGTTTTTCATATTTTAGGATAAATAAAAATAAAATTTATCTTCTACTGTCTGAGACAGTTTCATTTGAGATTCTGTTTTCTATACAAATGTAAATACAACAACTTAATAGAAACTTACTGCAGTGTGTATCCAAAAAAAGGTAAACATTCTTACCCGTCGCGATGCTATGTGAAGAACGCAATTGTTGACTATTTTTGTCCCTGCCGGATAAAACGAAATCAGTCTTATCGGGGTTCGGATTATCGAGGTTTGATTGCATTTAATTTGGGGAAATATTCTATTATATCTGTTTCTGTTCTAGTACCTTCAAATTGCACTTGTTGGAGTTTTAAGTGTCTAGCCTGTTTAACTGCTGAACGACCGACACAATTTTGAAACAAACTCTTTCTAATTTTATTTCATTTCATAGATGACAGGTTCCATGTCTGAATTTTCTACGTAGTGGCCTGCGATGCAGAAGGCCCTGCGTTCGATTCCCGGCCGGTTCGAGGAATTTAATCTTAAACGTAAAGCAAATTCCAAAAAAATATAAAAACATTTACTAGTAGTTTAACGTCGTACTAACACATCGAATGTTTCAGCGAGGTAAGTTTGGGAAGGGGCTAGGATTAGAAAGATAGTGGCCGTAGCCTTAATTAAGGTACAGTCCCAGCATTTGCCTGGTGTGAAGTAGGAAACGACGAAAAACCATCTTCATGGCTGTCGATTTTGGGTTTCGAACCCACCATCTCTCGAATGTAAGGAATAATAATAATAAGTTATTAATATTAGTTCATAGATATGTCGTTTCGCAAACTTGAGTTATGTCACTGTTGCCTGTTGCTCATGGTATTACTGCATATCCTCGCCGACAAATTATATTATTGCGAGATCTTTGCTAAATTGTATGACCGTGCAGTTATTTCGATCTTAAATTAACGTTGTTCCTGTAGAACTTATAAGAGGATACTCCGCTATCTTTTGCTTGGAGACGGTGGAGAAAAGTGCGAAAACCATTCTCACAGTCGTTGGTGTCAACGTGTGGGGAGGTGGATGTGAACATGGTGTGATAATATATTCATATACGAGCCATGAAATGCATTCTTCTTGGTTCTATAAATTGTGCAGAACATAAGTATGACGGATCCATAATATTACAAGCACACTGGAAACGAGATTTAGATGCCCTTCCATAATTTCAGAGAAGTCCCCTCTAATTGAAAAATGCATAGTGGTCATATTTCAACGTTTAAATTAGTAGAATATTAGAATTGTATGGATAGCCAGGTTATATTTTATATATATATATCAGCGTGATTGTCCGTTCCTCATTAACATTCCTGTTTTTCTGGTAACGTTTGTAGTTCAAATCTGGTTAAATATCTTTCTTTTGTGGTTATAAATGTATCTACTGCTGTAAGTCACAACGACATCTAGGCTATTACTTTATTGGTCACGGTGCCGAATTCAAGCTTAAAGCTACGCGATTCACACCGCACAACCAGCTGTGGAGGTAATAGTTACAGTTCCACTTATATGCCTCTAGAGTGGCTCAGATATTAGAGCGTTGGCCTTCTGAGCCCAAGTTGGTGGGTTCGTTTCCGACTCAGTCTCGTGGTATTTGAAGGTGCTCAATTACAATACCCTAGATTTAGATTTAATAAGCTGTAATTTTAAGTATGATTGCATTTTTTTTACAATTGGCTTTACGGCGCACCGACACAGATAAGTTTTATGGCGACGATGGGACAGGAAGGCCTTAATTAAGGTACAGCCCCAGCATTTGGCTAATGTGAAAATAAGACACCACGGAAAACCATATATTGAGCTACCGACAGTGAGATAGGAAAGGCCTAGAAGTGGGAAGGAAGCAGCCGTGGGCTTAAATAAAGTACAGTGCCAGCATTTGCCAGGTGTGAAATCGGAAAACAACGGAAAACCAATTTCAGGACTTCCGACAGTAAGGTTCGAACCCACTATCTCCCGGATGAAGCTCACAGCTGCGCGCCCCTAACCGCACGGCCAACTCGGCCGGTAAATATTTGAATTAAAACCAGAACATTTTTCGTTTTTGAGGGAGCAGTCATCAGATTCTCCCAAATCACACTTTATTATTATTATTATTATTATTATTATTATTATTATTATTATTATTATTATTATTATTATTATTATTATTATTTTAAGAATTAATGTACGAGTATATAATGAACAATTGTATAAACATTAATGTTATGTCGGCCAAATCTATTTGGCCGCACCAGGTACAAAGAACGCAAAAAAGCAGTTAAACTCAACAGACACTTAGCCTTCTGTGAACAGATGTATGACAAAGCCCACCACACCATGAACATCAGCACATATCTTAAAATATTACACAACGAAAACAATAACAAATCATTAAAAATTTAGGAGGTAGTAGAAATACATATCACTTAGTTGGACGCGTGGTTAAGGTTGCGTAGCTGTGAGCTTGAAGTCTGGAGATAGTGGGTTCGAACCCCACTGTCGGCAGACTTGAAGGTAGTTTTCTGTGGTTTCCCATTTTCACCCCAGGCGAATGATGGGGCTGTACCTTAACGAAGGCCATGGCTACTTCCTTTTAACTCTTAGCCCTTTCCTATCCTATCGTCTCCTTAATATATATCTGTGTCGGTGCGACTTAAAGCCAAGTGTAAAAATAAAAAATAAAATGTTAGTTTGTTTGCTTGTTTCCCATGTCTGGAGACAAGCGTTGAAACAGTACAGGGGAAAGTTTGATATGTCCACGGTTGCTTGTGTCAGTACTGACACTAAGAAAATTAACAGATTACAATTGGTCTTTTAATTTTTCTAGGCAATCGAGAGCTATAACGTTATTGACAACGCTACACAATTTTTTTTGACACAAGAAAAGTTTTCTGCAATTGTGGAATCACCGAAGACCCTTCTAATCAGTTTTCTAGTACATCGATTATAAACTCTTAAATCGATTATTGTATTCCTACCAATCCAGCCACTCAATACAGAGTGCCAGCGTTTCCTCCTACTTTCTGAATATTTAAACGGGGGTAAGAAAGGCTCATTGAAAACCGAGTGGTACCCGGCCAAGTTGGGAGATCTGGCAACCGTAGTCAATATTTACACTCATATTTCTTTCGACAAAATAGAAAATTCCTCTGCATAACGCGGTCTCTTATTCCGAAAAAATATACAATTATATTTGTTGTTTAGGTATTGTTTTTGTTCTGTTTTTTATAAGACCACCATCATTTCACAGCAAACAGTTGACTGCTAACCATTAAAATAGTTGCATAACGTTGAAATTCATTTCAAAAATCTTCAGTTTTCACCAACGTCCATCTAGCCAGATTACCGGCCACGAACCTACTACGCTGGCGTAGCAGGGAGAGAAGTGATACTCCCACGTGGCTCGTCCCAGATTGCGGATAGGGGGGTCCTAACCGCCTTACCGGCGGACTTGAGTGAAATAAAGTACCTCGCACGGACCAAACACACAACCCCCTGTGGGTGGGGGACGCAGACGAAGAATACACCCACGGTATCCCTTGCTTGTCGTAAGAGGCGACCAAAAGGTGCGATCAAGGGATGATCGAATTGCAACCATGAGACTACTTGTGATTAGTACCACCACGCGGGGAACACCATGGGTCGCTTTTACTTTCGCATAGTACCACTATGTTAGGTACAAAATAGGTTTGTGGTTAGTAGCAACAGAGTGCGTTGCCGGCTTTTACAGTACCTATGATTAGTACCACTATATGAGCGACACCATGGGTAGCGACATCATGGTTCTGGCTTGCCTATGATTAGTACCCACTATACGAGGAACACCACGGGATAGTGCAGGGTCCCTGTGGTTAGCGCATTATGTGATGAACACCCTAGGTTTGCGTTGCCTGTAAATGGCGCCGCAAAGTGCGGAACACCATAGGTCTGTATTACATGTGCGAATTTCATTACCTGCGAGTAGTACCATAATGTGTGGAATACCGCGAATCTACGCTACTTTTGATTAATACCGCAACATGACAAATACCATGGTTCTACTTTTCTAGCGATAAGTACCATTATGAGGGGCGGATGACTTCGATTATGGACCCCTTTATATTACACGCATCAGCGATTTAGTATTATGCTATAGAAGCAGCCCCTTTGTCAGTACTACTATTGTTTTTTACATCAATTTCTGTGAATATGAGGCATTACGGGTTGGATCCACTGATTGTTTTAAATTCATATCTATCCATTCATTCTTCTTCCTCACGTTTTGAATTCTGGTCAGTGGAGAATTTCGGATTTTAGTTTTTAATTTGTCATCACGTTTCGTCCCATTTCGTACCATTAAGGGCCGATGACCTAGATGTTAGGCCCCTTTAAACAACAAGCATCGTCATCAACTACTGTTACTAGTAGATCCTACGTCTAATTAGAAATACAATATAATTGATTACGTACTTTGATACTCTGATTGTTGTACGCTGCAAGTACTAGAATGTCTAAAACCGAGCTCGATAGCTACTGTCGCTTAGGTGCGGCCAGTATCCAGTACTCGGGAGATAGTGGGTTCGAACCCCACTGTCGGCAGCCCTGAGGATGGTTTTCCGTGGTTTCCAATTTTCACACCATGCAAATGCTAGGTCTGTACCTTAATTAAGGCTACGGTCTCTTCCCTCCCACTCCTACCCCTTTCCTGTCGCATCGTCGCCATAAGACCTATCTGTGCCGGTGCGACATAAAGCAACTTGTAAAAAAAAGAATGTCTAAATGTCAAAGCTTGAATTAGTTGGTCCTGAACAACGTGTCCATAGGATTTCTAGTAAAGATTTGAAGAATTATTTAACTTGCTCCCAAAAGGAAGCATCAACTTGCAACCCATCATCAATGAGTCTAGACTGGAATACATTGAAAATGCCGTCAAACAGGACCTTCTAAGAAGGCAGGCAAGGGCATAGTGAGAAGCAATAGGTCAGAAAGCGTCAGGTAATTGAGAAAGACTATCAGTTTCTGCTCATCTGGAACGTCAATCGATTCTCGTTAAGAAGCAAGCTACAGTCGCTTTAGTTCGGTTCACGACAGATGGAAGATTTGGTAGATGATTCAAAGTGGTAGTTATAAGATATAGTCATGTTCTGTAATTGAGGTCGACTTTCTTTGTAATTATCATGTGTGTATGTTTCGTAGAAAAGCTCTATTAAGTTCAGTGTGTCCAGCGAAAATATAACCACATGTTTCACAAATTATCTCTTCGTTGTATCGGGAAGTTTCAAATTTTAAAATTAAAGCGTGTCTATAACCAGTAGACGTTCATTTTCTTGCTTCATTTTGCCTAATATACAGTAGGTTATAACGGTTCACGAGTTCATCCGTAGTTCCATAGTTATTGAGTCTTCCTAAATGCTCTACTTGTTTTACTAGTTCTACTTAGAAGAGAACTTTCTCCATCAAAATACTTTTATACCCATCACACAGCATATTGAACACCTCCCACACAGGTTCTGAATTCCAGGTACTAGAAAAATAATTTCGTGATTTTCATGCTACATGAAGATAAAGCGAAATAAATTAGTAGTCCTGGTAGAAGAAGACGCTATTTTTAGTACTGTCTAGGACCGTATATTCCTGCTGCTTTTGGGAATATTAGCCCTCAGTAACATTAGACACATTGCAGATAACAAGACGCGTGCGGCAATCATCTTTCCGGTACATTCAGATGGGATATAGGATTAATTAATCGTTTGGAATCATGAGAGGAGTGAACTTAATTTGCACTAACTGAGTCCACACATTTCATCTTGACGTATAAGTATAAGGATAGATACTTGGTAAGATTAGTTTGGACCGAGCTCGATAGCTGCAGTCGCTTAAGTGCGGCCAGTATCCAGTATTCGGGAGATAGTAGGTTCGAACCCCACTATCGGCAGCCCTGAAAATGGTTTTCCGTGGTTTCCCATTTTCACACCAGGCAAATGCTGGGACTGTGCCTTAATTATGGCCACGGCCGCTTCCTTCCCACTCCTAGCCCTTCCTTGTTCCATCGTCGCCATAAGACCTATCTGTGTCGGTGCGACGTAAAACAACTAGCAAAGATTAGTTTGCTTTTAATTCCAGAGTGTTAAGGTTCTGGTGATTCGAATTTGTAATGTTTGGATCACGTAGCTGGTAGCTTGCATTCGGGAGATAATGGATTCGAACACCATTCTCAGACCCCCTGAAGATGATTTTCCGTGGTTTCCCATGGAAGGAAATACCACGGATATAAGTCATGATACAGACGTGTCGTGTCTGCAGTAAAGTTATAAAATTTATCAACATCAACAGAAAGTTCAGTTGATATGGCATGCAGAATCACAACAAATCTCTTTATTATTTCCTCCTTGATTCCGGTAATTCTAGCTGATTTTACTGGGTCACGAAAGAATCTTCGAGCAGTATTCTCGTCATTGGAATTTCCTACTCCTCCACATGTAGGCTGATCAACGATTAGACCCATTTCAGAGTGAAACCGTGCTACTCTCACAGGTAGACGTGCTCGCCTCCCTCCGTCCCTGTTTAGACGTACTCTGCTAACAAGGGGGCATTCCCTACTCGTCACCACCGATTACGTTCAAATTTATAAAACATGCAGGGCTTGGCTAGAAATGAAAGTACCCAAAGTGGGAACTCCGGATAGCCAAGCGTATAGAAAATAAAAATATAAATTAAAATGTCGACGCGGCTCTCGCACCGTATAAGCCACTTACGTTAATGAACACGTAGCAGTAGTTGGCGTAGCGGTAAGAGCTCGAACTAGTAATTCGATGGTCGTGGGTTCGGCTCTCCGTGTGGAGAATATTTTTCTCAATTTTATATTATTCTTTTATTTTAATTTGTATTATTTATTTATATGCAAAAGGCATATAGGACGTCATTTTTTAATGACCGGGCGAGTTGGCCGTGTGGTTAGGAGCGCGTGGCTGTGAGCTTGCATCCGGGAGATAGTGGGTTCGAATCCCACTGTCGGCAGCCCTGAAGACGGTTTTCCGCGGTTTTCTTACCACGCCAATGCTGGGGCTGTACCTTAATTAAGGCCACGGCCGCTTCCTTCCAACTCCTAGGCCTTTCCCATCGCACCGTCGCGAAGAGACCTATATGTGTCGGTGCGACGTAAAGTCACTAGCAAAAAGAAAAAGAATTATATATTGAGCGCACAATTGTAGAAAATTTGGAGTTACAAACTTTCCCGACGTGTTCAAACAGAAATTCTTCATTTTTCTCCTTTATTGGCTATCTCCCCTCCTTGGGGAATGTGCCATAAACGTGAATAGTCGTTTCGCTTTAAGATTCGTTTTCATCTGACAAGTGAAGTTTGCTCCTGGCGGATGTACACAAACAATAGATTCTTGGCGCAGGTAGAAAAAAAGTCTGACAATGAAATACCAATTTTTACCTTTTTTATGCCTTTTGCGAATAAATAAATAAATAAAATGAATTATTCACCTCTTTGCGTAATTGGAAATGAATAACATAAAAGTTGACAGAAAAGAAGTCTCCGCGCGGGGAGTCGAACCCACGACCATCGACTTACCAGTCCGAGCTCTTATCGCTACGCTAACAACTGCTTGGCGTGTGTACTAACGTAAGTGGCTTATACGGTGCGAGAGCCGCGTCAACATTTGTATTTTTATTTTCTATACGCTTGGCCATCTGGATTTCCCACTTCGGGTACTTTCATTTCTAGCCAAGCCCTGCATGTTCTATAAATTTGAGCGAAATCGGTGGTGACGAGTAGAGAATGCCCCCTTGTAAGTTTGTCTCGCGTACCTTTATCTCTCGAAACATTACGCTTTTGCCAAAATTGTGGACTCATGCCTGGGCATGAAAGTGTCAATAGTTAAACTCACACTTTTAGACTGTTTCAACACTATACTGGGCTGGGGTGCCTCGTATGTAAGAAAAACTGAAAATAATGTAGTAAATATCATACTTGTCGGAGAAATGGTTAATGAATTTCACGTGCTGCCACGTGTTTTCTTCCTGTATAGCGTACTACACTGCTCTATATACGGAAACTAAATACACATTATTAATGCACATCTTTCACTACTAGCCATGCCAAAGGTATTTTATATAAACTGTGCGAATTAATAAGTCATTATATCACATAACGTTAAATATAAGCCTCAAAATTATTTTTAAAAGTCCTCTTTGATCAATGTTTTCTATCCAAGAAGTTATGGCTGGTGCAAAAGCTCTAGCTCTAAATTAGGACTGAATAACAAACGAATTACTTATTGTTATGATTGTTATGAATTATTAACAATTCATTGACTTGGTCTGGATCTAGCCGAATCCTACGACTCGTTAAATACATTCTAGCTTTACTACAGTTTATTTCGCTGCTGGCAATTACTGACAGAGTAGGTAGACTGATTTCATGCTCCTTCCACCAGGAGAATGGAAAACCACGGAAAACCATTCTCACGACAACCAATAATGTGGACCGGCCCCTCTCCATCTCCAGAAGACAGAGGCGTAGAGGCACGGTAGCGCTGTGGCCACCCATCCTTTGCTTGGTTGGTTGGTCGGTCGGTCGGAGTGCAGAGCTGTCGGACCATAGTCTAGCTATGGCTACTTGTGGGCCGACACTCACTCTGCATCCACGAACCCGTAATTCATTCATTCCATCGCCCTTTTATATGTCCGAATTCCCGACCTGTGCTCTTCGTATACAAGGGCTTACTCATATCTGGAAGATCCACACTGCTTGCAACGTCAGTAAAGCAAGCAAGGTCATCATCCCTAGTTCGCAAACTTTGCTTCGAACATGCCCTGTCACCGGGCGAGTTGGCCGTGCGCGTAGAGGCGCGCGGCTGTGAGCTTGCATCCGGGAGATAGTAGGTTCGAATCCCACTATCGGCAGCCCTGAAAATGGTTTTCCGTGGTTTCCCATTTTCACACCAGGCAAATGCTGGGGCTGTACCTTAATTAAGGCCACAACCGCTTCCTTCCAACTCCCAGGCCTTTCCTATCCCATCGTCGCCATAAGACCTATCTGTGTCGGTGCGACGTAAAGCCCGTAGGAGAAAAAAAAAACATGCCCTGTCGAACGAATTGGAGCAAACTCGGGCATTTTGGCTTACACGCTCCACTCATGCGTGATAGTGCTTCCATATGCAGCAAGGCACAAGTTACTACGTCTTGGTTGCCCGTCACAATGCACGTCTCTACTATGTATCGGGCTGTTTTCAGTTTAACTTCCCTCTCCGGGAGTGAAAACTGGGCGGTCTCATATCTAATTGATAAGTTAGAAGTAACAGACATATAAAGTAGCGAGAACGATTGCTGGTACAAACAGGTGGGTACAATGGCAGGAGGGTACCTACTCGGAATGAGGAAATATGGGATAAGTTAGGAATGAAGTCGATGCGTGAAACTCTACTCATAAACCGTCTTCGGGGATGGGGTAATATAAGGCGAATGGAGGAGGATAGGTTACCTGGGAGAATAACTGACTCAGTCATGGAGGGTAAGAGGAGTGGAGGAAGACCAAGACGACGATGGTTAGACTCTGTTTCTAACGAATTAAAGATAAGGGTTATAGAACTAACAAAGGCCGCAAAACGAATTATAAATGGAGAATGAGGCTGCGATTACAAAATTCGCAGAGGCTTGCAGACTGAACGCTGAAAGGCATTACAGTCTATAATGAAGATACAGAGGGAGGGAGGGAGAGAGAGAGAGAGAGAGAGAGAGAGAGAGAGAGTTTTTTTTTAGAACATCGTATACGACGGGTTCCATTGAAAAGAGGTACCATTACCTGATACTTATTTTAAGCTTTTAGCATGTTACAGTTGCTTCCTCTTATATCGTGGGAAGGCATGACTTGCAAATGACAGTCTTGATGCTGTTTTGTTTGTCTTACGAAAGCAGTCTAATTACTACCTGTGTTGCCAGCGCTATTTGTTTATATGCCCTGTAAATATAATTGTGGCGTTCTCGGAATTACCTGATGGTCATATATGTGTAAAGTGTTATCTTGTGAACCTTATTGAAAGTTGCGTGTTCGTAGTTAAGTTCATTCTAGTGTACTTCATAATTGCTTTCTTGATATTTCCTCTTTTAAAATATTTTACTCACTTTATAATACATCAAAATTTGGAACATTCAAGTACCTACTCAGAAATACACTGACTGACAGTGACAATGCAACACCAAGGAGGAGTGGTTCGAAAGGGATGAAAATTGGGGAAAAAACAGAGACGGCACGGACGAATAATTGATGTTTATTTCAAACCGATATGCAGGTTACACAATGCGCACGGCATCGACTCAGTAGGATGTAGGACCACCGCGAGCGGCGATGCACGCAGAAACACGTCGAGGTACAGAGTCAATAAGAGTGCGGATGGTGTCCTGAGGGATGGTTCTCCATTCTCTGTCAACCATTTGCCACAGTTGGTCGTCCGTACGAGGCTGGGGCAGAGTTTGCAAACGGCGTCCAATGAGATCCCACACGTGTTCGATTGGTGAGAGATCCGGAGAGTACGCTGGCCACGGAAGCATCTGTACACCTCGTAGAGCCTGTTGGGAGATGCGAGCAGTGTGTGGGCGGGCATTATCTTGCTGAAACAGAGCATTGGGCAGCCCCTGAAAGTACGGGAGTGCCAGCGGCCGCAGCACATGCTGCACGTAGCGGTGGGCATTTAACGTGCCTTGAATACGCACTAGAGGTGACGTGGAATCATACGCAATAGCGCCCCAAACCATGATGCCGCGTTGTCTAGCGGTAGGGCGCTCCACAGTTACTGCCGGATTTGACCTTTCTCCACGCCGACGCCACACTCGTCTGCGGTGACTATCACTGACAGAACAGAAGCGTGACTCATCGGAGAACATGACGTTCCGCCATTCCCTCATCCAAGTCGCTCTAGCCCGGCACCATGCCAGGCGTGCACGTCTATGCTGTGGAGTCAATGGTAGTCTTCTGAGCGGGCGCCGGGAGTGCAGGCCTCCTTCAACCAATCGACGGGAAATTGTTCTGGTCGATATTGGAACAGCCAGGGTGTCTTGCATATGCTGAAGAATGGCGGTTGACGTGGCGTGCGGGGCTGCCACCGCTTGGCGGCGGATGCGCCGATCCTCGCGTGCTGACGTCACTCGGGCTGCGCCTGGACCCCTCGCACGTGCCACATGTCCCTGCGCCGACCATCTTCGCCACAGGCGCTGCACCGTGGACACATCCCTATGGGTATCGGCTGCGATTTGACGAAGCGACCAATCTGCCCGTCTCAGCCCGATCACCATACCCCTCGTAAAG
Organism: Anabrus simplex; assembly: GCF_040414725.1. Taxonomy (NCBI): domain Eukaryota; kingdom Metazoa; phylum Arthropoda; class Insecta; order Orthoptera; family Tettigoniidae; genus Anabrus; species Anabrus simplex. The sequence goes on along the minus strand of NC_090266.1, from coordinate 430,188,092 downwards.
TCGTCTGTCTGCTGGAAATGCCTCCGTTGACGGCGGCCTGGCATTCTTAGCTATACACGTGTCCTGTGGCACACGACAACACGTTCTACAATGACTGTCGGCTGAGAAATCACGGTACGAAGTGGGCCATTCGCCAACGCCGTGTCCCATTTATCGTTCGCTACGTGCGCAGCACAGCGGCGCATTTCACATCATGAGCATACCTCAGTGACGTCAGTCTACCCTGCAATTGGCATAAAGTTCTGACCACTCCTTCTTGGTGTTGCATTTGCTCTGTCAGTCAGTGTATAAAGCATTTACAACTGTGGATACGTAAGGATTCCATAAAGTTTGGATATCATTTACAATTTAATTTTAATTTCGTGTGGCTATTACTAGCCGAGTGCAGCCCTTGTAAGGCAGACCCTCCGATGAGGGTGGGCGGCATCTGCCATGTGAAGGTAACTGCGTGTTATTGCGGTGGAGGATAGTGTTATGTGTGGTGTGTGAGTATCATTTACAATGAAAATGCAGCATCGGGTACGTAAACTTTAACAGTGCGAGTATAGTGCTTATACTCCAGATAACATTTTATAACCGAGATAAGCAGACTTATAAATGACATGTACAGAAAGCAAAGCAAAGCAAAGCAAAGCTAAGTCACCTCCGTACAGGCCATGAAGGCCCTTGGAGGAGTGGAGGGTAAAGGCTTCCACCATTGTTAACTTTGGCACGTGATGATGTAGAGTGGTTAGCTCTACGCCCGGCCGCCTTTGCCACCAGGAATTAACCTGGTACTCATTTTTGGTGTAGGGTGAGTGAACCTCAGGGCCATATGCACCTCCCGAAGTGGAAATCTCGTTTCTGAAATGTTACGACTTCCTGACGGGGATTCGAACCCACGTCCTTCCGGGCGAACCGAGCACGCCTTTACCACGTCGGCCAGGCAGCCCCTCGAAAATATATCAGTACTCATAAAATAATATATTGCCTGAAATAATATGGGAAATTCATATTCACCTCTGAAACACCTTTAAGCTCAGTGTTTACTTGATGTCATTGAATGTGATAAATATTGATTTAGTGATGACTATAACACGCTACCAATCAGTCACAAGTCTGTATAAAATTCACTGTTATAACTTTTCACGTAAGATATTCTATTTCCATATTTAAAAAATAAATTGTAGAATTATTTAAATATTTCCTGAGCTGCTGATTATCTTCATTCATGTCGGAGTATTGAAATCTCTCAGTGGACCGTCTTTGCTACAATTTGGTCACGCAACCTTAAGCACTTGAGATTAGAATCAATGGAACTGCCCTACACTGTGATAGTACATATATCACACCCTCACACTATATGTAGAAGTGAGAGTTATTATTGTCAGTATTCGATTTTTTATTATTATTATTATTATTATTATTATTATTATTATTATTATTATTATTATTATTGTCAGTATTTTATTTGTATAATTTGTCATTTATATTTGTAAGCTGGGAGATCTCCACATATGGAGTATGAGTAATTTGTTTTGTACGGCTGGGAAAACATTGCTTTAATAACTCTGGTAATTTGTATGACTCCTGCGGGCATCCCAGTGTTTGATGAGATGTACTTGTTGTTGTTGTCGTCGGGAAGTTCTATGAGTCATGTATATGTCCCAGTCTGATGAAATGAGCTTGTTATTGTACTCGGAAAGTTCTATGACTCATGTGAAACACCCCAGAGTTTGTTTATGTCTTGGGACCAAGAAGGAGTTCACGGCGTGGTCTTGACAAGAGGATCTACCATGATTGGCTGGCAAGGACCAATCCGGACGTATCATGTGAGAGGAAGGGGGAATGCTGAGGTCTTTATATACTTCGTCATCACAGCGAAAAAAGAAGACAACCAAGACACACGGTACGAGAAGGAAGGAGTGCTGACACACTGTACGGGAAAGAAGTGGTACTAACACGATACGGGAGTGAAACTGGATATGCGGTGCTGGAGTGACGCTGTTGCTATATACTGGACTGGACTTCAAACGTTTGTGGAACGTAGTCTTTTTTTGTGGAACGTAGTATTTTATGTTTGTGTTAAGTGACTGACATACAACTTATCAGTGGCGGTTCGTGCATGAAGGGCTTTTGGGCGCCGCCCCACCGCCTTTACTAAAACACGTAACATAATTTCACTTCGTAGCTGATTATATAACGAGATGGACAATGTAGCAAAGTCTAACTTATGGTAGTGTGTTATTCAGTTATACAATGTTATCTTTATAGTTTTGGCTGTAAACGTTTCGCTTTCTTATTTTCAAAGACACGGCATCCGTTCAGCAAGCACGATGTTTTCTCTTTAGTCCAGCACAATGTTTTCTCTTTAGACATTAGGCGGTCGGGTGCTGGCAGGAGAGCCCTCAGTAAGCTCCTAGAGTTTGACAATGGTGAGGGGTGCGGGAGGAGCCTTGGAAGACGATATGGGCTTGTCAGGGGAAGGAAGAGTGCAGGCGGGGTGTATGCTTAGAGCATTTAATACTTGGTCTGTCCGGCAGAGCCCGTAGCAACGTCGCCAACCACTTTACAATGTACTGTACCGTTCCCGTCTGAAATACAGTCTACCGGCGCCAATCGGAGAGCTGCGTGTTCGGTTCTAAAAAAAATTGATCGGGCTAAAATAAATTAAAAATCTCAGGATAAAATAAATACCATGGGTATATGAACGGGAAACAGTATCATATTTCCGAAATAAAATACAAAATAAAGGGGGTAAGATGGATTTATTGACTAATAAACATTATTGAACTTCGAGATAAACAAAAAAAATGGAAAATGATTAAAATGTGGCTCAAATAAATGCCAAAAAAATGTAATATGTGCCGGGCACATAATTAACATAAATTACACCAATTTACAAAGGACGGGCAATGTCCCGTTTCAAAATGAAAACATTTACAAAATAAACGCAACGACCTGGGGAAGAAATTCACACTTCGCTTCGACTTACGCAGTTAAATTCATTTTTAACGCATCCTGACGGATATCATTCAAATTATAATTACAGGACATACCGCAACAGAATAAAATTATGCTAAATCCGATCCATAATAAAACTATATGTACATCACTTATCATCAAATCAATATTTCAGGGACCTTAGCTTACATCTACACTGAATTTACTTAACAGACCGTTCTGTTATAAATTAGATGGCTTAAAAGCCTACTTCCCAATAGAATGAGTTTCGGACTCATATTTAAGAACAAATCCTTTTCAACGCTGGCCATGACATAATCAACAACAATCCAAGTAACACAAATTAATACAAAATACACTCTCGGAGAAAACCTGTAGTGACATGCAATAAAAAAAAAATATCATGTGTGTATTCAATATCTAAAATATAAACAATAAGATACTAGACTCCTTCATATAAAAAGAACACCGAACTCCAGGCTCAGCTATCCGTCTATTGATCTTTCACTAAGCACGCTGTAATATAAATTACGGAACACTTCTAATGCGCCAGCTATGAAACACCTTACTTCGCCAGAAAAGACTCTAACTAATTGGTTTGGTAAATCTTGCCTGAGAAATTTTAATATATTTGAAAACATAAATTACGCTGCCATTCACTTCTCTGTTCATTTAATTAACACAAGGCCTCGAACTCACACTTTGGCACCCATACACATTCCTTTGGCCTTAACTACATATTCCAATATAACACGGCTTACAGATATGATACTCAACACATCTGGCCTAACACTTTGGGGTCCGTGAGTTCGATTCTCACAATCATAATGAACATTTGAGGCAAATCAAACCTCTCTCTTTTCATGCAGCTGACACCATATATCTTTCCGATATTCACTTCCAGGCACGACCGTCCTGTAATGACACACATTGTAATCTCAGTTTCAGGCTAATCTTTCCTTTTTCTCGTAAAAACATAACTCAATACCAATTAGCTAGTTCTATCTGCGGATCTAGAAGATATTAGTTCGACGGTGCACTTTTACGTTGGTCATCACTGCCATGTACTCGTATAAACGTGCTACATGCAGGAAAAAAATACCTTGCTAAATTTTATTCCCAGACCAAACTTTAGGCTGTGTAGCCTTCATACTAAAAGAGTCTACATCTTGTACCAAAATGGAATACACAGTTACCTTTAGACATATATATCCTCATCTACACCTAATCATTTCCCTCTTTCCCATCTTATAAAAAGGAAATAAAGTAAAATATAAAAATCAGGGTTCCAAACATGCATTTCCCTGAAACATGACACTAATCTATAAAAATACAACATAGCTCAGTCACAACAAGACTGACATTTACATTTACATTACATTACACTGGGATCGAATTAGCCTAATTCCTTCTATCTAAGCATGCCTATAATTAAAATGAACTTAACTGGTAGCGCCTCAGTTTCTTCATGATTCCAGTCCACAGCGTCCAGCAAATTACGCCATTATTGCACCAAACTGCATGGCGTTATCAAATACTCTGCAAGTCTTTTCTTCTCTCTTCATCATTATGTAATAGTGCTTCGCACACACCATTTAATTGTACCGATACGATGACGACGGTTCGTACAAGTTCTTCGCGAAACCGAACGCGTACCGGACACGGTATTTGCACAAACCGTATGCAAATTACGCATACACGGGTACGGAAATATCGACAGTAACTATCGTTTTATTGATATTATCCCGTGTCACCACCGCACTTTGACACACGTGATACCTGATATTATATATATAGCAAAGGTAATTGCTCTGTTAATATACTATGCACACTCGTAACTGCAATCTATCACTTGCATTCATGTAATGCATATTTTCATAAAGGAAAACGTTTCAGCTTCACAAATTGACTCCTTATATGTTCAAACTGGTCACCAAAAAAAAGTTACTTTCCTATACCACTGGCTTAATATCAAAAACACCGACCCGCTCGGTTCACACTTCAAAAGCAGAGTGACTTTCCATTTCCAGAGGCTACTATATACACCAAGCTCCCGGTATTAGTCATATCTTAGGGGATTCCACTGGCGTGATGACGTTACTGCTCACCCACTACACTGCAAAGCGCTGATTCAATAAAAATATGTTAATTACTTTATTAATTCGAATTAAGTATTGCAACTGTCTACAGGTAGTTCTTTTAATGTTTAACTGGCTTCTATTTCATATTAAAACCGTGGAGTATAGCTTTATAACAAATTGCCTAATAAAATAAAGAGTAGTGCAGCACTGTAAATTTAGAAGTTGGTAAGACTGACTTAATTTGTTTTATAAATCCCTTCATTCTGCCATATCGCTTCCAGGGTTGTGATTGGTCCTTTTATAATCGGCCGCTCTCAAACACTCTCGTGCATCCCCGATTGACTCATACGAAGTACGCGAGATATTCACTGTTGCTATGCTTAGATAAGAAGCTATTACTGATGTCACGCGATGACGGAATACTGCATTACGCAACTTCTAGGTCGCATCATGACTCCTGCTTGTATTAGATGCACAATGTTACACCATATTATATAATTAATATTTGGGGCATATATGATATGGCACAGTACCTAGGCCTTTTCTCACACGTCTTACGTTAACTGTTGTTAGAGGTTAATTCTAAAACTGTTTACAAAACAATGGATTCCATTAGACTGGCTATTTAAACAAATCAGTTCTAAAAATAAGCTAAAATAAAGATTTAAAATCTAATCATAAGGTGACGGCACTATTTGTACGTTGGTCACATTGCTTTGAGATTTGAGGAAGCCGAAAGGAATTCTGGCGTGCATTGTTTATTTGTTCTCGTGAATGTCATTGTCGTTTGTGATCAGTGAAACAGGAGTAGCCGTGATTGCAGTAGCTGTTAGCCGGCTAATGTGTGTGTATTTAAATGCCATTGTAGTGTAGTGTTGCTGTGCAAGTGTTCAGTAGATAAAACTACGGTACCATAATAGTTTAAATAACATTGTAAATTCTACCTTCAGTTTTAAGTGTCGTTTTAATATCTTCATTCGTGTGTTTAGTACTTACCTGCCCATTTGAAAACTAAATGTTACAGTCTTAATTTAGGAAGACAAGGAAGATGAATTCTGTAAATAGTATTTTAAGTAGTGACGGAAATTCAAGTTTTGAACATAGGATAGAATTAAAGAAATTAGGGCCTCTTCGACCGAATTTAAATATTGCACAAGAACAGAAGGGTTACAAGAACAAAAATGCATATACTAGGAAATTCAGTCCGTCACTTTATAAGCAGGCTGATTGGCTGTGCGGATGTGAGATAAGGAATGCGTTCTTCTGTTACTCTTGTTTAGCAATGAATGTCGTTGACGCTCCATGGGCATCAGTCGGGGTATCAGACATAAAACACCTAGGTGAAAAAGTGAAAAAGCATAAAATGAGCGAGAAACATATAAACGCTGGTATTGAATTTGCTATGCTTGGTAGAGTAGATATTCGATGCCAATTAGACAGTGTATACAGACTTAAAATTAAACAATCAAATGAACAGGTTTCAAAGAATCGATACATTCTTAGTAAATAAATTGATGCTATTAAGTTCTGTGGGAAGTTTGAACTAGCGCTCAGGGGCCACGGTGAGACATACACGTCTGATAACCCAGGCATTTTTCGAGGTTTAGTCAATTTAATGTCAGAGCTAGACAGCACACTGAAAGAACATATCGAAAGAGCAAATAACTGAGTATTTGTTGGGTTGTCTAATACCATACAGAACGAGCTTCTGAATTCAATCTATGCCGTGTGTCATCAAATGATTTCGGAAGAAATCTCTCAAACAAATTTTGTGGCAATTCAAGTTGATGAAACCACCGATTGTTCCACCTTATCTCAACTCGTTTTTGTTGTACGGTACGAGCTGGGTAGCAAAATAAATGAAAGATTCATTAGTTTTGTGTCGCCTAATAATCACTCAGCAGAAGGCATTACCTCTGCAGTATTCCAGGAGTTGGAAAAACTTAAGCTGGACCAAACTCCGGACAAAGTCATTGCGCAGACGTACGACGGCCATTCAGTAATGAGTGGAAGGCAGACTGGCGTTCAAGCAAGGGTGAAGGTCGTTTACAAAAACGCTCATTTTGTGCACTGCTACGCGCATCAATTAAATTTAATTGTTGAGCGATGTGCTACTCAGAATAAGCAGGTCAGGATCTTTTTTAGTAATTTAGAAGGGTTTTCATCATTTTTTTCAAAATCTGCGAAACGAACTGCTGTTTTGGACGAAGTGGTAAAAAGGCGCATCCCAAAAAATGCCGCCACAAGCTGGAACTTCAAGGCACGATGTGTAAGTACGGTTTTTATGTACAGAAATGAAATATCGTAGTGTCTCGAGAAGATCGCCGATGACAATAATGACTATTCGACAGTGAGAAAAGCTGTAGGCCTAAGGAATCTACTGAAGGATCCCGATTTTCTATTCTGGCTAGAGCTATTCTCACCGGGCGAGTTGGCCGTGCGCGTAGAGGCGAGCGGCTGTGAGCTTGCATCCGGGAGATAGTAGGTTCGAATCCCACTATCGGCAGCCCTGAAAATGGTTTTCCGTGGTTTCCCATTTTCACACCAGGCAAATGCTGGGGCTGTACCTTAATTAAGGCCACGGCCGCTTCCTTCCAACTCCTAGGCCTTTCCTATCCCATCGTCGCCATAAGACCTATCTGTGTCGGCGCGACGTAAAGCCCCTAGCAAAAAAAAAAAAAAAAAAAGAGCTATTCTCTAAAGTTATGCCTCACTGTGACTTTCTATTCAACGAGCTTCAGCACCGCGAAATTGATAGCATAAAAGCTGAAAAAAGTATATCTGATTTCAAGTTATGGGTGCAACGAGTCAGAAACTCTCTCGATTACGACCATCACTGGCTTAATGGCACAGACACCACCGATGGAAATCCAGCAGGCTCAAGTCAGAAACGCGCACGGTTTGAAGATAATAGAAAGATTGCAGCGAGAGAGGTGTGCGATATTATTTTATCCGGGATAGAGGACCGTTTTTTGTTCAGTGACCATCTGTCTGTTGCCAAACTTTTCCAGCATAGTTTATTTCCGAGGTATAGGATACTGTTCCCGCAAACTGAATTTGAAATTGCTGCTAGATTATTTCCTATTAACCAAATTGAACTAAGGTATGAACTCTCAGTTTTATACGGCAGAAGTGATTTTGCTAACGCTTCAGGTGCCCTAACTCTTCTGACATGCATTTGTGATAACAACCTGGAAGTACTTCTTCCCGAGTCAATTAAGTTATTACGAATTATTTGTACAATTCCCATGACAACGTCAGAAAATGAAAGGTGCTTCTCTACGCTGAAAAGGATTAAGTCGTTCACTAGGAATACCATGGAGGAAGACCGACTTAACGCGCTTGCTATGTGCTCCATCGAGAAACAGCTGTTGGCAGTTCCTAACTTCAACGAACGTGTCATCAACCACTTCGCAGAGCAGAAGGAGAGGAGAATGGATTTTGTATACAAGCAAGTCAGCTAAGGTATCGTTACCTACTTTCTCGTATTATTTTCATGTGTATCTTCATCCCGTCATTATCATCATCATCAAAGTACGAACTGTATACCTATAATAACAATTGACTGACATTTCGTAATCTACTAGAATTGTTTTTCGGATACAGTTGTTGAGTTTTCGTGTTACTGGTGTTCGCTTAGATGTCTTCACACTTCACTTCACTTCACTTCACTTCACTTCACTTCCCTACATGTGTTGTAATATATTAGCCTATGTTTTTTTTTTTGAACCTCAACCTGAAAAAGTATATCGAGTCATGAATTTAGTGGTTTTGTGAACATAAGTATATGTTTATTGTCGATGTTTTAAGGATATGTAGACCTGGACCGTGAATGCTAAAGACAGAAAGCGCATTGATGCCTTTGAGATGTGGTGTTGGCGGAGAATGCTACGTGTATCCTGGACAGAAAAAAGAACTAATGTTTCCATTCTGGAAGAACTCTGCATCAAGAAACGTCTATCTTCCCGTGTGAGTGAACGTTACCTCCAGTTCCTTGGCCACATTTTGAGACGAGACGGAGAGAACTTGGAAAAGGTAATTTTACAAGGCAAAATTGAAGGCAGTAGACCACGAGGAAGAACAGCAAGCAGATGGATAGATCAGGCGAAGAAGACCACTGGGCTACCACTTCAGGTCATACTAACGAAATGTGAAAACCGCTCTGGATGGAGACATCTTGTCAAGGTTGCAACAAGGAAATGATGGAGTTACGAGGTCACGACGCTCAGTAATGAGCACAACGACTAATGATGATGAGATTGTAATGCTTCCGGATTTGCGATGCTTTATGTTTCTACTTTTTTCCGCTTCGCGATATTATCTGATTTTCGCTACGTGATCGTTCTGCCTTGGAAGAAGGTACATACAGTATTTAGCCAGTGTCATCGGATTATTATTATTATTATTATTATTATTATTATTATTATTATTATTATTATTATTATTATTATTATTATTATTATATTTCATCTACAATTATCGTGGTGCTCGACAGTGAAAACTGGGCCGTTGGAGGGGGGGGGGAGGAGATGACGGCACAGCCCTGCCAGAGTAAAATGTCACGAACCGCCACTGCAACTTAGTATTGTAGCACTTGTGGCGGCTTGGCATTATCTGTTGGTGAAAGCTATCTCAGACTTCCCATAAGTTATGTTCAGGATCGACAAGCGTGTGTTGCTTAAATGTATATATATCTTAACAGCAAGTGTTAAAGTCTGTGAACACAGTATTACGGGATACAGTATCTGTGTGGCGCTATAAGTGCCGATTATGAGAATCGGCAAGTCGTATTGATATAGGGACAGTGAAGGGTTGTTATTTACATATATGTACATTGTTCAACGAATTAACTACAAATGGTGGCTTAGTTCTCGCTTTCGTTTTCCCACTGTTTTCATTGTTGTTGTAAATATGGAGTCTTCCAGCAATCTTTTGTTTGTGTATTATAAGTGTATTTTGGTGTGCTGATGAGCTGCTCATGCATGAGAATATAGTTAGATGTTTTAGAATCAGTGGAGTTATTGATGAACCTAGATGCATTTCCTACCTATTTAGTCGTTTTCAGAAGGTTAGGTAAGGCCTGTAGCAGATGTACCAGTACGCGGCATTATGTACACGCCCTGGGATATAGAGAATTATCATGCTCTTTCTAAATTCGAGGGATCCATTCTGGTGAACTATGGCGCCCATACTACGGACATTTCGGTTAATTATTTTTATTAATTTCATTTATTTCAAGTATTTTATGAACTTTTTGAGTAATTTTAAGTTTTTATATATTTTTATTCATGATTTTATTTATTAGTATCACAAAGAATTACAACACAGCCAGCTAAATTAGTTGACATTTGTAGTTGGATAAAAGTTAATTATTAGAGTGCTTCGTTTTGAATTTTGTCATTAGTGACGTTCCTGATTAGCTATGGGAAAATGTTTATTAACGCATATTCCACTTACATCCAATATCGTTCTGGTTTTTTAATTGTTTCGAAAGTTGAAGTTTCTTTGTTAATACATTTATCAGGGAAGTTGTACTCGAATCTGTATTCTGTTTTAGTAATACTGTTTGATCATGATCCATTCACTCGTTTGAATCTCATAGCCAGTACAGTTACAATCAAGTAATAATATGCTATTTGTTAAGTTTGCTACCCAACCGACGTGGAACACCAACTTTGTACCAAGCAAAGGTGTATATCAAAAGAGCACGATGAAGTTTATGTTGGTTCTTGTTATCGATTTCAGACTGTAAATCTAAGTTGTTTATTCTTGACCCTCCCCTCTGCTTTCTTCACATATGTTGCGTTTATTGACATGAAGACGTGTTCACACAACGTTTAGAGGGAATTGTCATTTGCAAGTCTCTTGTGTGTCACTTAACCAAATGCAATGTTCCGTAGAAAATTCTTCATTCTCCGTCACTCTTGTTTGTGTTGTAATCCGTGAGATGAGGCATGTTTTGGACAATGCTATAGATTGTGTAGATGCCGTGGTAATAGTGACATCATTTATGATGGCGACTACATATAGATGCTCAAAATTATAAATTAAAATTACCTTCTTAAATTCATGCACGTTGTTAAAGCGTGTCCCTGCTATAAAGGTGGATACCGTTACGGTTATTCACGGAAGAACGAATTAAGTTCCGAGGCTCATTGCAGCATTGTTCACGCTTAGACAGAATATGGTCAAGGGCTGACTTCGTCGATTTCACCACAGATATTGTATCAGCATATCTTCCGAAAGGAATCGAGCAAAATTGAATCTATTCTCTTTGCATTCCATGGAAGTGAAGTCCGTCAAAAACAGTACTTAAGTCGGTATCATTTGGTATGAATATTTTCTATCCGATCAAGACATCACGTTTCGTTATGGGAATTCTACATGCATTGTCTAGGATTCAAACCGCAACCGCATTCTTGGGAAACCAGTGACGATGTCACTCCACTATAATGATCCCCAGAGACTTCCTGAAGAGCAGATCAGACGCCTCTATTTCTCTAAGGCAGTATGACTCCTTACTAAGTACGTCCTTAGGTGCATGATTATTGAGGTCTGTTATTATAGAGTAGTCGTTCTGAAGCTTGTGCTCGCGAGCACGAACGCTTCTGAGGTGTTTTCTCCAATTCAAATTACGTTGTACTAATTCGAATAATCACTGCTATCCATCCATTATAATATAGTATTTTATCATTTAGGGACTTAGCTAACTTAGCAAATTGCTTTACGTCGCACCGAAACAGATAGGTTTTATGGCGACGATGGGACAGGAAAGGGCTAGGAGTGGGAAGGAAGCGGCCGTGGCCTTAATTAAGGTACAGCCCCAGCATTAGCCTGGCGTGAAAATGGGAAACCATGGAACTATTTTCAGGGCTGCCGACAGTGGGGTTCGAACATACTATCTCCCGAATACTGGATACTGGTCGCACTTAAGCGACTGCAGCTATCGAGCACGGTAGCTAACTTAGCTTTAAAGTTAGTTATGCTACCGCTCTGAAATATTTCAAATTTAAAATAATATAGTCCACCTCTGTGGTGTAGTGGTTAGCGTGATTAGCTGCCACCCCCGGAGGCCGGGGTTCGATTTCCGGCTCTGCCACGAAATTTGAAAAGTGGTACGAGGGCTGGAACGGGGACCACTCAGCCTCTGGAGGTCAACTGAGTAGAGCTGTGTTCGTTTCCCACCTCAGCCATCCTGGAAGTGGTTTTCCGTGGTTTCCCACTTCTCCTCCAGGCATATGCCGGGATGGTACCTAACTTAAGGCCACGGCCGCTTCCTCCCCTCTTCCTTGTCTATCCCTTCCAATCTACCCATCCCTCAGCAAGGCCCCTGTTCATCATAGTAGGTGAGGCCGCCTGGGCGAGGTACTGGTCATCCTCCCCAATTGTATCCCCGACCCAATGTCTCACGCTCCAGGACAATATCTATGAGGCGGTAGTGGTGGGATCCCTCGCTGAGTCCGAGGGAAAAACCAACCCTGGAGGGTAAGCAGATTAAGAAAGAAAGAAAGAAATAATATAGCTGCTCGTGCTGATCTTGAATTGATAGATCTTCGGCCCTCCTAGGCTCTGAAATTTGTTGGAGAAATAGAAACTCGTAACCTTCTTGGGAGCAGAAGACACCAACAGCTTTTCAAAGACTGTGGAGTGTTCCTCTAAGATGTTCGGCCATATTTCGTACACAGAGTACCTGTACGAGAGATCGTTCTTACTTTTGAAACACCTCACGAACAAAGCAGGATGACGATTAACTGATTTAAATCCGTCGGATTGTTTACATGTGGCTATGAACGACTTCTCACTGGAAGTCAGCAAACGACTGAGTAACATTGAAGTTGTCCGGCCCCGCGGTGTAGGGGGCAACGCGTCCGCCTGTCACTCGGGGACCACGGGCTCGATTACCGGCTGGGTCAGGGGTTATTAATTTAAATGATTAATATCCCTAGCCTGGGGTCTGGGTGTTTGTGTCGTCCTGAACGTTCCTTTCCTCACATTCAACACTCTACACTTTCTCCATTCCAATTACGCGCAGGTTCATATCACATGGTGCAAGTAGGGGAAAAAGATCACTATATGTCGGGGTTGTTATTGACTTGGCCCCATTGTTCCTATTTTATTGGTATTTGAAGTTCACGTTTTATAGCTGTTTACGGTCAAATGCAGTTAATGTTACATAATAAACATTATCGCTCTGTATTCCTCCGCTTTAGCATATTTAAATAGCATTAAAAAAATAATTGAAGCTCAAAATTCTCGTTAACCTGGTGATTGAAAAATATAAAATATATATATTTCTTAAAGCTATTCATTTCACTACTCACGAACTTCACATTAAATGGGGTGCTTACAATCCTAATCCTAATAAAGGCGAGATCCTCTATTGTAGTGACATTTCATATTATCATGCCATGCGATTACGACCAGTTTCATGCCATTACGGCGTTGGCCTCGGGCTGTCGAAGTTATTTTGTACGTTAGTGTTCTTAAATTCAAGATGTAGAGGGAGATAATTGGCCGTGGGGGCTAGCTCAGGAAATGCAGCAATAATAACGGCTTATATTCCTGCAGTAAATGCAAGGATCAGTTGTGTGCTATGCTGCTGTAGTAGAGTTGGATACGCTATACTTCTCTCGAGCTTAAGACCAGGAACTTTAAGGCCGTATCACTGAATTTGTGAGAAACCTACTTAGCGTCAGCCGCCTCTTGGATTAGGCGTATCTCATGTAACGCCGCTCCCGGGTCTTGCGCCTAACACAATTGTGGTTCTCCGACGCCTGAGTGCCACACAATTTGACATTGGTTCATGAAACTGGTAATTAGTAACGTAACTCGTTTACTGGAGTTCCTCAAATTTGGCGTTTCTCATGCTCAGTCGATTTTAATTTGATTCTTGTGTTGCTGTTAGCGTGTTGATCCGACTTAGAGTGCAAAACTTTGGTACACTGTGGGGCTTAGAAACCTGGTTAAAAGTGACATCACGCTCTCCGTAATCTGAAGTTATCAGAAAATTGAGCGATACTCTGGTAAATTGAATTATTGTAAATATTCAACTCTCTGCCACGATGTAATACAGTCGTAGCTCAATTGTGCAATATACTCTTTAGCAACCAACAGTTTCTGCGAGTTGGAACTTCGACGGTCTCTTGAAATAAAATGACGTTCATGTCCACGTTGATACGGGACAAAATTTTGGTACTTCGGTTTTCTGAAAACCGCAAAATTATTTTGTGGACCTAAAACCAATAACAATAGCTCCTCCAGGTAGCTAAAATCGACTACGTAGTGATTTACACACTGCTGCTAATTTCTAGGTAAACAGTCCTTCCAGGCAGCTAAAATACGCTAGGTACCGATTTATATACCCATACTGAATTTGAAATAACTATCCTCTCTAGGTAGCCAAAATCGGTCCTGTTCGTTGGCTGAATTGTACCAGCCTTCGATTCATAGGGCCCTGGTTCGATTCCCGGTCGGGCCGGAGATTTTTAACTGCGTATAGTTAATTCCCACAGCTTGGGGACCATGTGAATGTTTTTGTCCCAATAGATCCCACTTCTTATCCACACAATACCACACTACCTACCGCCTCAGAAACACGCGATAATGAATACATCCCTCCACACAGGGTTGGCATCAGGAAGTGCATCCGGCCGTAAAACCGGGCCTGAAACACATGCGCGACAGCTCGTACCCCCGATCCGTACCGAACAATTAAATTCCCTTTCTGTTATGTGTCACCTGACTGTTCCAACAACATTCCACTGCCTCCTTTCACACTTTACACTAAATTACGAAATGATGCACATCTCCAGATTACATGTGCTGAAAACGCACTTCTTTGGACTCGACTGTTGGTCATGGTATTAACAAAGATTACATTCGCATGACCATTGTAATGAAGCTTTTCGGGGTTGTTATTGACTTGGCCCCATTGTTCCTATTTTATTGGTATTTGAAGTTCACGTTTTATAGCTGTTTACGGTCAAATACATTTAATGTTACATAATAAACATTATCGCTCTGTATTCCTCCGCTTTAGCATATTTAAACCAAGTATTAAATTGAAGTATTACAAACAGAACGGAAGAATTAAACGGGGAAATCACCAGAAATCAAGATTTTAATGGTATTTAAAAAATGCATAACCCATATGCTGTATTGTCTACCTCCGTGGTGTAACGGTAGAAGTAGACCGAGCTCTACAGTTGCAGTCACTTATGTGCAGCCACTATCCGGCAGCCCTGAAGATGTTTTTCCGTCGTTTCCCATTTTCACACCAGGCAAATGCTGGGGCCTTTCGCTTCCCATCGTTGCCAAAAGACCTGTCTGTGTCGGTGCGACGTAAAACAACTTAAAAATATGAAAAAGGAAGAAGAAGCAGAAGCAGAAGAAGATGAAAATCGAATATATAGTGATTTATATTTACCTGCTCACTCCGAGATAATTACTCTCTCCAGATAGTAAAATCGTATTTGTAGTCCACCTAGATGTGTTACCGAGATGTCAGCAACCTTGTTCATAATGCACAGTACATGTATAGATTCCCTTCAGCTGGTCTTTGTGTTAAGGAAACGCTGGATTGCCTGAAATTTGCTCTCAAAGGACTTCACAAACGTGTCACAAAATCTATTAACTTAGGTCTCTAAAATTAAGGGAGAATTAAAGGCTATATATTCCTGTGCGAAATATACATGGACTTAATGCCTAACTTCTTCATTGATCTGCATTTCACAGCCTTGGTCTATAAATGATCACAATTACCTCCTCATCCTTTATTTTTGAGTTTAAAGCAGTTGCTCGTTGTATAGATGTAAGCGGCAGAGTATGTAACATCCTACATTACGAGGTATTACTTTCGATCCAGGAAATAATGTTAACATGTAGAGGTGGACTTAGTGGAGGGTAAGACCGAGAAACATTTCCCCGGATATGAAATAAGGAAGTGATTGAGAACTTTAACGAAGTATACAGTATGCACACTGTCGCCGATACTCACCGTGGAATGGAACGGAATCACCTTAGCCTTCGCCTTCTGGGTAGGTCGCGACTAAACGATCCGGATTCATATATATTTGCCCAGAAAGCGATGCTTTCTTCAATCTGCAAGTCTGCAATGGAGATGAGATGCATTTACCTGCCAATCTTAAATTCTGATAGTACTGGGAATCCAACTCGGGCCTCCGAGGACGATAGCGGTTAATATCACTATTACACTACTGAGGTACTTCAGTGTGATATTCGGTTTAAAGATACTAGTAGTTTCATCAACCTCAAGGAATAAGTTATTTTAGATACCCTACTATATCCCACCTGAGTTTCTTGAAGCGTGGAACAGAACTAAAACGGAGGTAGGCCGAGCGGTTAAGTTCCAGGACAGGAGGAGACGAGACAAGACAAGCCAGGCACATATGTAATTACCTTGTCGTTTTGCTCCGGACTTGGTTAACATCATCTGATGTTTTTGATTATTAACCTTTGTTAAGTATTTGACCGCACACAGCAATAAAACAAGAATTTCGAACACAAATAAAATAGGAACAAAGAAGAAAAATCAAAAACCGTCCCGGAAAGTTTCATAACAATTCGTAGTGATGGTGATTCTGTGGTGTAGTGGTTAGTGTGATTAGCTGGTAACCCCGGAGGCCCGGGTTCGATTCTCGGCTCTGCCACGAAATTTGAAAAGTGATACGAGGGCTGAAATGGGGTTCACTCAGCCTCGGGAGGTCAACTGAGTAGAGGGGGGTTCGATTCCCTCCTCGAAGTGGTTTCCCATGGTTTCCCTCTTCTCCTCCGGGGTTGGTTTTTCCCTCAGATTCAGCGAGGGATCCCACCTCTACCGCCCCAAGGGCAGTGTCCTGGAGCATGAGACTTTTGGGTGTGGGGATACAAGATGGGAGGAGGACCAGTACCTCGCCCAGACGGCCTCACGTGCTGTGCTCAACAGGGGCCTTGTGGGGGATGGGAAGATTGGAAGGGATATACAAGGAAGAGGGAAGGAAGCGGCCGTGGCCTTAAGTTATGTACCATCCAAGCATTTTCCTGGAAGATAAGTGTTAAGCCACGGAAAACCACTTCGAGGAAGACTGAAGTGGGAATCGAACCTCTACAACTTTTTTAGTTGACTGAGTGGACTCCTTTCCAGCCCTCGCACCACTTTTCAAAGTTCGAGGCAGAGCCGGGAATCGAATCCGGGCCTCCGAGTGTAGCAGCTATTCACACTAACCACCACGCCACAGAGGTGGAATAATAATAATGATGATAATAATAGTAATATATGCTGTATTCTTAGGTTAAAGTGAGGAAGACTGGGAGGTGACATATTTTAGGTGCCAAACATTCATATTCAAATTGAGGGGAAAATAATTCGAGCACCGGTTGTGAAATAATACGTCAAATTTTGACTTACGTACTGCTGAAATGATTTGAAGCTATTCAGCGTTAATGACTAATTATTATGGACGGTTTACTTCTAGAAAATACTTATTCTGTCTTTTCGTTAATTATACTTTATTGCGGTACCTGTTGGTGTGCTCCAGTTGAATAGTTAGGCATAAACTGGTTTCCCCACACACAACACACCTAAATTTTACCAAGTTTGTAAAGTGTTATTTCGTCAAGCTTGTCAAAAAGTAATGAACTACACTCAAAATAAACGTGCAACGTATTAGATCATGTTCAGAACATTATAGTACCCATTGACAAGATATTAAGTACAGAATAAAAGTGGTCAGTCGGCCACCAATGGGATCGGAATCCACAATCTTCCGTTTTCGCGTCGGATGTTCAATCTAGTTGAGCTATCCTCTTGTACGGGATGGACAACAAACATTGAAAAGACTAATCCACTTCAAACGATATTAAACGTTGATTTGGACATGAAAACCTAGAATAGCTATTTTTTTTTCTTAAGACATGTAAAAAGAGGTCTGAAACTCCACTCACAGGCGTGTCTTACTTGTTCTGTAACCGCTTTAGTTTATTAAGTAGATAGCTCACAATCGTGTGACCATACTAGGAGTGTAGGAGTTGCCTACCTGAGGCGGTAAAGGCGTGCTCGTTTCACTCGGAACGACACGGATTTGATTCTTCGTCAGGAAGTGGTAACGTTTAGATTAAGAAACGAAGTTTCCAGTTCTGACCCTGAGGTTCAGTCACCGTACAGATCAGGGTAATTCCTGCGGACAAAGGCGACCGCACAATAGGTAACCACTCTGTTCCGTGGTTACGACCGGTGTAAGACTTTACCTAGCATTTCTGCGAGAGCCTTCATGGTTTGTACGGCATTGGCAAAAAAAAAATACTGTCAGTATTAAAATGTGCTGGTGCAATCATTCTGTAACTAAGCCTGATCCACAGCAGAAAAACTTAAAGCTGATCTGTATTTTCGGTAATCATCTTATGTATTTTGTCTGATTAATATTAAAATCTACGGAAAAAAGCACGAAAGCATGTAATAATCTTTACCTGATATTTTCAATTACACTTCGCCCCAAGGTACTGTATTTCGAATAATTTCCAGAGATTTATGTTCACTATATCTTCTGAAGTTAGTTATTTCTAATCGAAATCGACAAACATCCTATTAGTTCGAGTTGCATACATGTAGTACGTGTTGAACAGAGATTATGTACAGAACAAAAATGGCCAACTGGAGACCAGTGGGTTCCGAACCCACTATCTCCCGATTTCGCGTCGGTTGCTGTAGTGTGATAGCGGTAGTGGCCGACCTGTAGCTTAGATCCTTTCCAACGGAACAAGGTGACCTAAGCTACCATAGTTCAATTGGTAGAGCAACCGACGCGAAATTGGGAGGTTGTGAGTTCGGATCCAACTGGTGTCCGATTGGCCATTTTTGTTCTGTACTTAACATCTATTCAACACGTACTATTTGTACGTAACACGACCTAATAGGGTAAAATTCGATTTCGATTACAATCCTGTTGTAAAAATTCAATATTAATTAGTTATTTCTCGTCATTATTACCCTTAATATATTATTTTATGGAATGTAGAAAGTCATGAACCCTTTTTCCTCCACCCGAACGTATACGAATTTATTGAAGAAAGATAATTATTTGTTAAGGGATACAGGCTCTGGACCTCAATATTCGATTCGAACACAGCTTTGCGAAGTTTATTATTCATTTTACGACTATAGTAGTGTCGCTTCGGTAGTAAATATTTCCCCTGGACTGAAATCCTATCATAGCACTTGGCTGTTATTACTCACATTACAAAATTCAGCCATCAATCATGGAATCACATATTATACTAGTCTTGTAAAATTCCAAACAGCGAACCTCCGTACAAGCATCAACAACCTTTCATTTTATTTTCCAAAACTGAAACAAAATGAGTATTTTATTTATTTATTTATTTATTTATTTATTTATTTATTTATTTATTTATTGATGGATTTATTTATTTATTTTATTTATTTATTTATTTAATCAAATATAAAATAACATCAAAGCCATACAGTATTATAAAAGTCATTGAGTTCTTTCTTTTAAGGTATACCTGAAAACAAACACAAGACAAATAAAAACAAAAAATCGTTAAAAGGTGTCAAACTGATAACTGTAGGTCTTGTAGAACTTACGTTTGCTTGCTTGATTCGGCTAGTGGCGATGCAATTCTTGTTGATAACGAGTAATCGAGTGAGATGAGTAGCGATGCAATTCTTGTTGATAATGAGTAATCCAGTGAGATGAGGTTGATGAGTAGAACAGTGGACTGGTCAAAATGGTGGATGCAGTTAAAATGAGTATAATTCAGATCGCCTTCAGCGGTCTGACAATAGGAGCAAATAGGTGACTGTAGAACTAGTATACGGTGAAGATGATGTGGAAATCGGCCATGATTGAATTTGAGACGAACGATAGTAACTATAAACTTTCTGGAACATGAATGTTTCTTGTACCAATGAGCAGAAGGAACCACAGGTTGCACTTGGTAGTAGTGATGTCCTCGTGATCATGATGAGATCTGCCACTCATCATTCCAAGCAGACAACAACTTTTCCTTAGGAGAGGTATATAATAATCTGAGGGAACTGTGTTGTAATTCAATCGACCGCTAATTGAGGCCGATTTAGCCAAATTATCTGCACCCTCGTTACCAGGAAGACCTATGTGAGCCCTTATCCAAGCCAGTTTCACTGATTTACCTGCAAGATGTAGGCGACGGTTTGTGTCTATGATTTCATAAATCAGTATTGTGAGGAATTTTTGTTCCGAGCTTCAACTTCTCCAGTGCTGCTTTTGAATCTGAGAGAACTATACTGGTAGACTGTTGGATTGTTATCGCATGTTGTAATGCAGCTAGTACAGCAGTTAGCTCCGCAGTGTGTATAAAGCAGGGCCCCTCAGGTTTCATGCACCAGTGCATTGCGCGGTGCACGGTGCAAAAGGCAACTTCGCTTGGTTGACCGGAGTGCAGACCCCCCACTCCTCCATTTGGAGCAATAGCGCTGTGTCTCTTTCCCCACGCCTGTCTCGCTCGCTCCGCCTGTCTCCCTCTTCCTCACCTGCTCCGTACCGCTCCAAATCCGAGCCGAGTTGAGCCGAGCTTAGTCGAGTTGCCCCGAGACGACGCGCTGGTCCGAGCTGAGTCGAGTGGGACCGATGCACTATGCACAGGATCTCTGCGCTTCAGCTTGCACGCGTGAGATTTTGGGCGTTTGAGAGACCCTGATATAGAGGCTACACCAGGCAATTTAAACTGCACTAATATTATTTGTTATGTCTATGAAAGTATAAACGACTGAATTCAGGGATTTGGAGCCATCTACGTATATTTAGCATATGTCGGTCCGATAACGTAGAAACCCTTGTAGTATTGTATCATTGTCGAGAGCGTCAGGTTGGAAGGGAATTTTCAAATTAACGTCCAGATTCTTTTATAATATTTTCATAAGCAGTTTGAAAATTAGGCAGGATGGGGAACGTATTAATCATTTTCATTAATCCATTTCTGACCCTCAATTCTTCAACCAGAATCAGGGTGAACTTCTTTTTCGCCAGTACCTTGATATTTGTACCGTTGTTGCCAGCCGCGTAATCGCCGTCAGAAGAATATTTTCTCTTAATTGGTATAACATAAGAAGATGCTTTGCAGTGAGGTAGTGTCTGCGCAGGCAGAGTGGAGGTTCTGAAGTTTCGACTAACAAACCATTGGTTGGAGTGGAAGTCATCTCCCCAATACATATCCGAAGCGCCGTATACTGGCATTCATCAATTCCAGGCAAAACAGCTGCAGATGACGATCAGAAACCTACGCCGTAGTCCAAGTGAGGCCGAATTGGTGCCTTGCAAGCAAAAAGTACGGTTCGAGGAACACAGCGGACAGCGTGATTAATATCATTGGTCTACGACAGTTTATTATCAATAAGGAGACCTACATATCTGACGACTTTATGATAAGGGGAAATAAACGTACCCAGTGTCATCGGCTATAAATCCGGAACTTTGCGTCAAGAATAGATGGAAAGCCGGTGAAATACCGAGACAATGCCCGTTGAGCCATGTTCGAGAAGTTTGCATTGCATCCGCCAGTTCTTCTTGGCACTGTTCAACAGTCCTCCCCTCCGTATAGAAACAGACATCATCTGCTTACTGGAGAGTGTGCACTGCAGGGTAAAATTCCCCGAGAGACACAGGCACACACCCGTTCTTTCATCGGCTCTGGGGCGGAGCCCCTGGGAGCCGCTCTTCTGTACATACGTTAAATAAGAGAGGTGGAAAAAATAGAGACTTGGGGCTAGCCAATGGAGGTGAATCGGGGACCAATTATCGTATTATTTTGCGTCATGACGACCGGTCGATCCCACAGTAGAGAATACATGTTTCCGACAAAAGCAGGGACTCCAAGAGCACACGATTTCTATGCTAAGACAGGTAGAATGACACTGTCATACGCGGCGGTGAGGTCTGTGTGAACCACAACCACGTAACTTTTGTTTGTTAGGCCCAATTAAATGTCTGCAATGAGTTGAACTAAAGTGTGTATAGTTCCTTTGCCTTGTCTATAAAAGTTTTTCCTTGAGTGATAAAGAGCATGCTGTTGTAGAATAAGAGGTTAGAGATCCTCGAAGACTTTTGCTATTGTTCCACACGGTAGAAGCACGTGTTGATGGAGAAATAGTTACACAAATTGTCTCCCGCTCTGACGTTTTTTTGTACTTCAACTTCTTGGCTCTATCTTGGGATTTACGGACGAGTAGAAAATTAGCTTCTGTTGAAGCAGTTTTGTATGTGTAGAGGGCTTTTTGTCTTTCATTTACTACAGCCTGGCACTCTGCATCCCACTAGGGAGTAGCTTTCCGTTTTCCAGGAGTAAATGGTTTATTTTGTGGGTTAGTAAAACTAGCAGCAATATTTAAACAGTCGCAAAAGGAAGTATACTAGGTTGTTCCTTTCGGTGGGAATGTCCGTTATATCCGAAAGGCACTAACGATAATCATCCTGTTATTACTTCCGAGTGTTCCAGCGATAGACGGGAACTATCTTGAGTGATGGAAAGGGCGTGCTTTTAAAAGAGAACAACGGAAAGTAATCAGAACCGAGAATGTCGTCTAGGACTTGCCAGCCGATATCCATTGCGATTGAAGTGGAGACAGAAGAGAGATCAACAGCAGAAGATGGCAGCACGATGCTCTCTTGTTTAAAGATGGCAGCTGACAGCTGTCAAAAAAGCACGTGGAATTTCAAATTTCGCGCGCTCATGTGCATAAGGTAGCAGCCATGGGGTTTAGTGTTGTAAAGATGGCAGCACCGACGTTAGCCATGCTCTCTTGTGTAAAGACGGCAGGTGACAGCTGTGAAAAAAAAACACGTGGCTTTGTTTAGAAACAAGAGCACGTGGAATTCAAATTTCGCGCGCGTCGAATTCAAATTTCCCGCGCTGCTGACCCAGCAGTCACGTGACCCGCTCCGCTGCCTCTGATTGGAGGGCTGTGGGAACCCTGTTGCCCTACTACTGACTACTTACTTGGCCACTCATTCGTTGCCCATGGTTCACGAACTAGGATGTGACAACAGTAGTCCACACCACGAACCAAATAAAAGAAAGATATGAGTTCGATACCCCATCACGAAGTGAAGACATTTTAGAAAAGTGATTTCAACTTGTGTTAGGCCGGGCTGGTTGGCTGAGACGGTTGAGGCGCTTGCCTTCTGACCCCAACATGGCATGCTCGATCGTGGCTCATTCCCGTGGTATTTGAAGGTGCTCAGATACGCGGCCTCGTGTCGGTAGATTTACTGGCACGTAAAAGAGCTCCCGCTGAATGAAATTCCGGCAGTTTGCCGTCTGCGATAACCGCCAAGGTGGGGCGTAAAAACAATAACATTGTTATTTTCAACTTATTGAGAAGCATGCGGCCCTCGGGTTCAGACAGATTACGGATGAAATCAGAACCAGGTTAATTCCTGAGGGCATTTGCGGCTACTACCGAGGGTTTTGGCTGCGTGGTTCGTGTGACTTTAGCTCTGAGCTTGCATGCGGGAGATAGTGTGGTCGAACTGCACTGTGGGAAGCCCTTAAGATAATATTCTGTGGTTATCCATATTCGCACCAGACAAATGCTTGGACTGCACCTTCATTAAAGCCATGGCCGCTTTCTTTCCCACCTTAGCCCTGTACTCTGCAATCGTCGCAATAAAACCTGTCTTCAGTTTGTGTGAGGTAAAACCAATTGCAAAAAATATATGCTCGAAGAGCTGACTACTCTTCCCACTTATTGTTAATGCCAAGGTTAGGAATGGCTGGAGCCTCTCTCTTCAGCCGCTGTGGTCTACAAGAAAAAAATCTCATGGTTGCCTCCCCGGTTTAAAACATAATCTTGATCAGTATTCAAGTATTAAAAATAAAATTTATGCCATAGGTTGGATGTCCCTCTAATTAGTGTTGGTGTTGAGAGGCACTGGATAGTTTAACTTTTGCCTTGAAAATTAATTTTTTAGAAAAATGAAATGAAATGGCGTATGGCTTTTTAGTTCCGGGAGCGTCCGAGGACAAGTTCGGCTCGCCAGATGCAGGTCATTTGATTTGACACCCGTATGCGACCTGCGCGTTGTGATGGGGATGAAATGATGATGAAGATGACACATACACCCAGCCTCCATGCCAGCGAAATTAACCAGTTATGGTTAAAATTCTTGACCCTACCGGGAATCGAAACCGGGACGCCTGTGACCAAAGGCCAGCATGCTAACCATTTAGCTATGGTGCCGGACAATTTTTCAGCGTGCCAGCGGGAGATAGTGTGGTCGAACTGCACTGTGGGAAGCCCTTAAGATAATATTCTGTGGTTATCCATATTCACACCAGACAAATGCTTGGACAAATGTGTCTGTTGACACATGTTCCATATGATGTTCAGTATGATCCATATATTTCATAAAGATACTGCGTTCATTTTAGTTCATACGGAGGATGGTTTATTTTTGGATCTAAGGACTCGTTCGGTCTCAGACTAGTGTCCGTAGAGAAACGGATAACGGGTGTTAATGTGATATCCGATTATCTAAACACCCACGTTATTCTATTTTGATGCTTATTTCACGATTTGCAGGGAAATATTACTCTCCGAATTTATGCATGGAATCTAATATGAAATATTGTGTATTTTGCGACGAAATTCTACTACGTATTATATTTTGCGGTTCATTCAGACTTTCTGCTTAACGTAAACTCACGAATGCTACCAATTCAGAACATTTCCATGAACAAGTAGTGACGGATGGTGTAAATCCACGTCCTCTTTGTTAATGGGAATTAGAAGCCATCATTAATGACTCAGGAATGTAAGAAATATATCCAGTGCATCTTTCAGGGCGTAAATAATTTAATACCATCTGTGTAATCTGTTGACTTGCAGTGTGATTGTACGCTACACAGTGGGCGAACCTTGAATTACTAGGAGTATTTCCTTCGTGCGCATCATCGACCTGGAGCCTTCAGGTTGTGGAACAGGCCGAAGGTTGGTGCTCTCAGCTTCTTAGCCCACCCACTCATCTCACAAGGTCATGCTTTGTACACAGCCCAAGATAGTCAGATTACGTCAGAGCCCACCTGCTCAGACAGGGAGAGAGACGGACTTTGGGTCATCTCTTCTCGTCTTCGCATTCCAGAAGGCTCGTGGCTTGCTGCAACGCACAAAAAACAATGATTGATGCCGGTGGAGACATATTGAGCTGAGGAAAATATTGAACGTATCACAGCCCTTTTATCCTCTAAGCAAATATGTATTCACCATTTTTGGACATAAAATGCTGTATTGGTTTCACGATCGATTCTAGAATATCTGGTTTTCTACTTCAGATGACGAGGAAACCTAGGTTTTAGATGAAATCCTCAACTCTCAATACGGAATAAGATTCCATTGCTCCCCAGCGTCTCCATATTGAACCCTACACGATCCTTCCAACTGATGGCATGGTAGCTGAGTGACAGCGCTATTGGCTTCATACCAAGGTGGTGACTGTTCGAATCCTGACAAATACTTGTAGGTTTCCTTAAAGCAAAATTCATGTCCCTATGGTTGAGATTACTCGTAGATCTGGAGATCCCGTGACTATGATCAGTCACGTAAAACAACAAGCTTGTTTCTTATTTTGGCGTCTCTGAACGTGCATGAAACTCTAATACTCTGCGTCTTGTATTGGCTTAGATGGCCTGGGATGTAATAAATCGGTATTTTCTAAACACAACCACACTCTAGGTAGCCATTGGAAGTTTCAATGGAGAACTACTCACTCAACCCTGGCTTTTCAGTGCTATACTGATATGGTAGGGTCAGGTACGTAGGTGGGTCAACACATGAATCCGATCGATATTTGCCTAAGGATGATCATCACAGTAAATCCCTCTCACTTCCCTGCTCTTCAGAAACGCGTATCCTCGTTCCCTCTACTCCCTTACCGGTTCGCGTCGGAGAGGCAGTGGCGGAATTAGCCACAGTCTTGATAGTAATTGTGTTGAAAATTGGATACTATTTTCGTGCGCATAATTTGCATGAGGTTGTGTGTTTAAAAGTTCGAAATCAAGACGGCGCGAGAACTTCAGTAGAAAAACTGCTTCCTCCAGAGGAAAATTCAAGGAATCACTAATCCTACATCCTAAGCCCGACTTCAAGTGAGTAGTTCCTATCCGTAATATGCCTTCGCCTACCCAATTACAGACCACAAGTGCTTCTACTACTACTACTACTACTACTACTACTACTACTACTACTACTACTACTACTACTTGTTTACCGTCCTTTCTATTCACCGAAGGTCTCCGGAAATCGGAATTCTGTCCGGAATTCTTCTGTGTACTGAAAATCAGCGCATATAAACACCCTTAAATGCCGCCGAACTCAGCTGGAAAGGAATCCGCTACTTTGGGAGCAGAATGCCAATGAGTAACAGATTGCGCCGCTTAGGTCAGTGTAAATACATACTTTTTTTTTTTTTTTTTTTTGCTAGGGGCTTTACGTCGCACCGACACAGATAGGTCTTATGGCGACGATGGGATAGGAAAGGCCTAGGAGTTGGAAGGAAGCGGCCGTGGCCTTAATTAAGGTACAGCCCCAGCATTTGCCTGGTGTGAAAATGGGAAACCACGGAAAACCATTTTCAGGGCTGCCGATAGTGGGATTCGAACCTACTATCTCCCGGATGCAAGCTCACAGCCGCGCGCCTCTACACGCACGGCCAACTCGCCCGGTAATATATACTTTTAATGGATTTGTTTCGATGACGACTTTTTTTAGTAACAGAGAAGTGAAATTGGATATTCTGGCCTATTCCAAAACTTTAGCAATGACTATACGTTAAAAAGAGGAGAGTGCTTATTTTAGAAAATATGCATGTGTCACGAGATACATTTTACAGTCCAAATACAGTCCTTAAATAAGACGAGGTTGAAAACCTTTAACTTTATATCAGACAACCCACTGTCCAGTTCTTGGGAATTCATAGGACAGCGTGACGGAAGTGAACTTGTGAAGTTAGGGTTCGATGTCTGCATGTAGGTTAAAATAACTTCGCGTGTGTCTTGCCGACACGCGGCCGTAACTTCCCCATCCCTGCACTGTTTTAATGTTTCATAACGTGTACCATGTGATAACGGTTTGTATACCTCACAATGTCAACGTACAGTATGTGGGTGAATACAAATTTGTTGATTTTCCTGTCAAATAAGGATCAATGAGAAAGCAATCATCGTGGGTACAACTCTGTGATGCCATGATATTGCCGACAGGAGAGACGCAATCTGTTAATCACTGTCCTTTTGTATCCAAGATAATATGTTCGGTTCTGGCTGAGATCGATCGCATTTGAGGGGGTTTAGTCAGGCAATTACGTGTTGTTGCTTGTAGTCTCGTTAATGAACTCCTGCGGGACGAAATTCTGATTCTTCGGCGTCTCTTGGAATCTGTAAGAAATGAAAGGACATCAAGCATATGGCATTGACCTAAATCTTATAATACTGTAGTATCTGCGGTGATGTTTCATTCCTAATTAAATGGAGGTTTACCTGTCGCCATTTCTCAAAGGACGTAATATTTACCATTTAGAAAAAATCTAGCTTTCCGTAATGTCTGAGTCTCGTTCATGGCTGTGGTAATGTGGAAGTTGATCAGATATGATACTGAGTAATGACTCTCTCTATATATTTTGAGCTCGTGGATGTTCCTTACAGGGGCAGTGATACAATCAATTTAATTTCATACTGAACATTATTCAATTCTACAATTAACTTTACTACTTCGGCCCTGTGTTGACTTGGAATCCCGAAGCGTTCATTCTTAAATGCAATTAAAAGGATTTGATATCAAAGACCTTAGGAATCATTTATCAAAAAATATTTTAAATCAAAGGTTTATACTCACATCAATGTTCATCTTACGATTTTACGAATACAAATGTTAGTTTCCGCGAACTTTGTCATCAGGAACGTTAATGAACAATTCACATCAATTTTATTGACTATATGACTTGAAACTTTAACAAAGTTTGCAAATATTTTATTTTAAATGTCCTTGTGTATAGAAGTGTATTTTAATTTGTCTTACCAATATATTAATGTAATTTTTGATTCTGATGTATTGTGTGATTTATTCTAGCTGATGATGTCCGTTAGGGGAAGAAACATGTATCACATTTGATAAATTATATGTGTATTGAATCGGCGGACCGCTTAAATATAATATTCGAGTTATGCTTAAATGTAATATTTAAGTTATCCTTAAATATTTGCTACTTGATTTTATAGTCAATACGGGTTTTTATCAAGAATGAAGCTGTAAGAGCTTGTTAAAGGTAATGGGGCAGTGATACTGTAATGGCGCTTTATGTACGTAAGAGCGACGATAGCAATAACAAACTACCTCACTCCCCATCTTGCCACATGCTACCTTGGGTTTCTGGAGGTTCCCTATAACGACAATGGCACATTTGACGGCCCTTAAAGAAGAATAATCACTATTCATAATCATTAATGCCTAGGCCATCTATAACAGCTAATGGTAGAGTTGTTATGGATCCAACCAGCCTTCGGGCTGAGAACTGTACATGCATGTAGAAATGATTTTCCGTGGTTCCTCACTTTAAATTCAGGGCAATATTAGGATGGTACATAATCATGCGGGCCACGATTGCTTTCTTCTCAGTCCTAGCCTCGGTTAATAACAAGTCAACACAGTAGTACAGAGATGGCATCAACGTGGATTTTAAGACGAAACTTCATTTATAGTAAGTGCACGGACAGGTTGATTAGGATGCTCCCAGCTCCCATCTCCTTATGTTAAACAGTCGCAACCATAATAACAACACAAACCAAACAAACAGCAAGTTTGATGACCGATTAAGTGCAGCTAGGAGTAAAATTGGAAAGGATGTCACGGAGTATAATAGAACGTACCATTTTACTCTTCTACTGTACTGTATATCTTAAAACCAGTGTGAACAATTTCGGGGAATATTCGTGTAGAGTTTTAAGTTAACTGTCATGGAACGATCTTAATTTTTCTTCCTAGTCATGGTATCCAGGAGATAGTGGGTTCGAATCCCACTGTCGGCAGCACTGAAGATGGTTTTCCGTGGTTTTCCATTTTCACACTAGGCAAATGCTGGGCTGTACCTGTCCACTCAACCTGCATGATTACAATTGAGAAGCTATCTGACGGTGAGATAGCGGCCGTGGTCTAGGTAGCCAAGAATAACGGCCGAGAGTCTTCATCGTGTGCTGACTATACGACACCTCGTAACCTGCAGGCCTTCGGGCTGTCAGCGGTCACTTGGTAGGCCAAGTTCCTTCAGGGCTCTAGCGCCATGGGCTTAGGTTAGTTAGTACTTTAATTAAGGCCACAGTCGCTTCCTTCCCACTCCTAGCCCTTCCCTATACCTTCGTCGCCATAAGACCTATCTGTGTCGGTGTGACGTAAAACAACTTGTAAAGAAAGTACTTCTGGATAACAATTGATTATGGAATATTAGGAATTAGAAGTGATTTTCTTGACTATAGTGAATAAATACATACACGTGTTGCGATAAATTTGAGTCAACATTTAGATCAAATCCTCTGCAGAACTGAGTGTAATAATGTCCAAATGGAATAACGAGGCTTCTGCTAGGAGGTGGAAGCGATTATAATGCTGCACAAAATGACACGAGGTGTGGTTGACCGCTTCAGTGGAGCAGTTTAATGCCCTAAGTTTAACTTGCAACAGACGATGGTCTTACAGGTCACTGACGTCGACATTGTTACGGGAACGTTCGACCATAAGCGATCCTCTAAATACAGCACTTGAAAAATTTCTTTCGCCACCGGAGGATGTTTAATTATACAAAATTGATAAGGCTTCAAATTGCTATTGATTTCCAGCTGTAAATCCATAACATATACCAAATTCAGTAGTAGTAGTAGTAGTAGGAGTAGTAGTAGTAGTAGTTCAGCTTAGAGTCTTGGCATACGCATGTTCACCAATCCTGTGTGTCAAGTCTCAATGATAACGTGTCATCTTGTGGGGTTTGTGATGTCTGTAGACCAGTGTAATAATAATAATAATAATAATAATAATAATAATAATAATAATAATAATAATAATAGTTCGTACCCAGGATTATACTGTCCCTGCACTTGATATACTGTAATTTTCTACCAGGGGATTTTCCTAATGGCTTTGTTAATAAACTCGAGGACACCTTGTCATTGTAGCTGTCGGAAGTTGACGTGACAACAGATTGAAATTCTCACCTATCACTTCAAAATTCTTTCTTCGAGCTTACGTCAGCTACTCAGTGATAATAATAGTGGCCTCATATTTTAAGGTTTATTCTAATATATTCCCGTTCAATGGTTCAGTTACTAAGGCTTACGACGGGCTTCATGGAAGAAAGGTTGACAGAATATAGGTGTGTATGAAGTACACTATTTGTCTGGTTATTCTTTTTGTCAAAAACAGTTTGTGAACACCAGGTATACCTATTTCATAGTCGTTTATTATAAGTAATTATATGTCCAAATATGATTTTAACTAGTCAGTGAGTATCATTTAAAAGGGGAGTACATAAAACTTCAGGCTGCAGCTGCAGTAGGTGCTGAATTTTACCTTAAGGGATAATGTAATTCAACTTTCTTTAGCTGTTATGCTACTTACGTCGACTATTTCATATTATAGTGTCCATGTGGAAATGTTATTTGTTATATAGTCCTACATGTCTGTGAATGTTTACATTTGCATTTACATTGAAATTAAATCTGATAGAGTTTCGCGTGATGAGTGCCAATAAAGTAATAGAGTTTTAGAAGGATAACCTGACACCATCCATTCGAAACGACATAAAAAGAAAAAAGAATTTTTTACAGTGAAAATATTTAGTTTTGAAACTGCAATGGAGACTGCATATTCTCGTTGCTGCAGATCATTACTTGGACCACTTTTTGTATAACTATTTTTACAATGACATGAACGAAAAGTTTACAGCGATCATTTAGGTCACCGCAACATAAATAGACAAAGTCAGAGAAAAGTTCACTGGGTGAGCTGGCCGTGTGATTAGGGGCGCGGGGCTGTGAGCTTGCATCCGGGAGATAGTGGTTTCGAATCCCACTGTCGGCCACGGCCGCTTCATTCCAACGCCAAGGCCTTTCCCATCCCATCGTCGCCAGACCTATGTGTGTCGGTGTGACGTAAAGCCAGTAGCAAAAAAAAGTTCTTGATGTGTTATCGCATGTTTTTCCTCCTCCATAAACTGCCTCATGGGTAATCCATAATTTTCTGCACTTTCGTCGGCCTTCCCAACTTTTCACTCCTGTGTATACTTACTCGAGATATTCATACTAGTTTCACAGATAACTGTTCACTAAATTGTTCGACACATGTCCCGGAGACAGTCACATTTTGTTCGTGGCGTTTGCAACCCTGTCGACATCCGAAATATAGACCTCGAATTTTCCAATGTAGTTCTGTAACTTTACGGTGAACATAAAAGTAAGTTTCGACCATTCTATATTATTTGTAGGTTTAACCCACGACATTGAAAACTTAGGTAAAAATATATATTTTTTAGTATTAAGGCAAATGTCCTCTAAATAATGCATAAAAGATAAGAAGGTGCGACGTGCTGAGAAGCTTGGGCGGTAGAGCGCTGGTCTTCTGAGCTCAAGTTGACGGGTTCGATCCCGACTCAGTCCGGTGTAAGAAAGATGATTTTTTGTGCAACCATCAGTTTCCTTAATTTACAGGTTGCCACTGTGGGCAAGGAAAACTAATACAATACGGTATAGCATACAGGCCTAAATTACTGTAAATCTGTAGTCTGTGAAAGTATACTGTATAGTGTTGAGTATTACTAACTGTAGAGGTGGGATTTTATAATTACCAGTGAAGGTGCTCAAATATTCCAGCTTCCTGTCGGTGGACTTACTGGCACATTAAAGAACTCCTGAGGGACAAAATTGCTGTCCCCAGCATCTCCGAAAACCGTAAAAAGTAGCTAATTGGACGTAAAATATAAATTATTATTATTATTATTATTATTATTATTATTATTATTATTATTATTATTATTATTATTATTATCTTATAAGAACGTGCTTTGTAAGTACTACATTTTACATTTAGAACACAGCTTATTGTCTTATACATCCTTCCCTGACCTCTTGAATGAATTGATTTGTTTTTCCCTTTCTCGTCTTAACTATCCCTCCCGTTTTTTCCACATTATATCATGGCGAGGGTGATAAATAAACACAGAAAACTGGTAACGTTAAATTTCTATGACTAAGATTTATTAATTACTACTAATTACTGACTGAACAGGCACACCAGGACCTCAACTTACACTATACACACAATTCCACCAGTGCGCTCTCTCTCTCTCTCTCTCTCTCTCTGTGTGTGTTCTCACTGTTCAGCCGCACTTGTTCACTCTATTGCTTACAAACTAAAACTATCAGTTCCAGAATTATTCTCGCTGTACGCCATCACAGCCATAACCCAGTATCGCAGTCCGGTATGTCGTACACTGTCCATAGACTCACAACAGACTTCGTTCACTGTCCCTTGTAGGCTTCTCTCACGCTGATCCAGAGACACACACGTTCACTTACAGATGCTGTACACGAGCGACAACTCCTCAAAAATAGATAGAACAGGACGAGACTTCGCGGACTGCACATGTTGCGCTGCGCTGCTCAGCTGAACTGTTCCACAGTCTGGCTGACACACACATACTGACTCTTCGACTCAAACTGAACCAGTGAACTGTGAAACCCACGGCAGCACTCCTAGTGCTCCGCAGTAGTACTCACTCAACAGCACTGAACCTCAACTCGACCTGAAACCACAGTGAACTACTGGAGCTCGTCCGGCCCACCTATATAGGAATACCGGCCCTTCCGAATGCTTCGCAAAAGGAGAAGACTGTAGATTCCTCTCGAATCCGAATGATCTGGGTTCACTTTCCGGGGCTTTCTCCCACCGTCACGAGGTCTCCAGTGAGATAAAGGCTTAAAGGGCTGGCCTTGCGCGTCTGGCTCTTCCCTGATTGGTTTGCTGTGCGGTGAGCGTTGGAGCCCTAACTCATGACTGGGTCCAGGCTAACTTGCCCTTCCCAAGGCCTTAAATAAAATGGAGGACACTGCCACAATATTTCTCGAAATGACAGTAGTGTCTATACAGTTACCATGATGAAGCTTGTTGTTATAAAGTACCTTACACGTATATATTGAAAGAAATAATTTGTTGCTAACCATTCACACAGAATAATCTTGTTATTTTGTCTTCTAGGTAAAGGTGGCTGTACCCTTTGCCAAGGAGTATATCAAATCACTTGTAGAAACAAACTGTCCCTTCGGTCTATTAGTTTTCCTCTCGACCTCGGTTAGCATTATTTAACAAACATAGAATATTAGAGAAATTCTCTTTTATTTAGTTCGTTTGCTATCAACAACTGTTTGTAAGTCTGACTTCGTGAGATTCTACTCGGAACTCTGCAATGTCTTGCCGCAAGCATACACCTCTACAAGCGCTAATGAGCTTTCCCTTCACATACCATGGATGTTCGGTCGGTTTCATTTAATCAGTTAAAATATGTATTTCTAGAAAGGAAACATTAAGTACAGACTAGTTCCCTCTGGGGATGGAAATACGCATTTCAATACATAATTAAGTTACTAAGACTGAATAATAGCAATGACCGACTAACCTGAACGTTGATGCAGGTTTTCTGTCTGTTCAGACCACCTGATTGACGAAATAAAGGTTTGTGAAGAATTAATTCCTCTTTTGACATAGCCAACCAAGAATTACTCATTAACATTGATTGATATTGATGGAGTGACTACGGATAATTTAAAAAATACGCCGTAGCTTATGATGAATTACTGAACAGGAAATGTATGTGATGTTTAGCAGTTTTTTACCCATTTCTGAAAACTATTTTAATGATATTCCTTTTGATCAAATCAACGCCCTTTTTCATAATTCTACATTTGTTGTAACTACCTCTATCATTCACATTGGTATAAACTGACTATTCGCAAAAGGCACAGGTGCGGAGTCACTTTAAAAATTTCATTTCCACAATGTCCGACTCGTTGGCTGAATGGTCAGCGTACTGGCCTTCGGTTCAGAGGGTCCCGGGTTCGATTCCCGGCCGGGTCGGGGATTTTAAACTTAATTGGTTAATTCCCTTGGCCCAGGGGCTGGGTGTTTGTGCTGTCCCCAACATCCCTGCAACTCACACACCACACATAACACTATCCTCCACCACAATAACACGCAGTTACCTAAATATGGCAGATGCCGCCCACCCTCATCGGAGGGTCTGCCTTACAAGGGCTGCAATCGGCTAGTAATAGCCACACGAAATTAAAAAATTTCCACAATAATGTGCTTCTTCTTCCTGATGAATGAAAAATGAAAACCTACAATCTGTTTTCCAGTCATTGACCGGGTCAGGAATGAAATGAATGAAACACATATAGGCTGTTATTACAATGGGGTCGTCACTCTCAAGGTGATTTATTAATGAGTGATAAATGCTATGAAATGATAATGGAGAGTGTTGCTGGAATGAAAGATGACAGGGAAAACTTGAGTACCCGGAGAAAAACCTGTCCCGCCTCCGCTTTGTCCAGCACAAATCTCACATGGAGTGACCGGGATTTGAACCACGGTGTCCAGCGGTGAGAGGCCGACGCGCTGCCGTCTGAGCCACGGAGGCTCCCTTCTTCCTGATATTATAGTTAATTTCTTATGGTTGGCACTTGGTGTGGATTTGGCCTTATTTTACGGCTGTATGTGTATTGAACAAACACAAGCACTCCTCGATATATACACTGCTGCGAGAAAATGAAACACCGAGACCGAGGGCTGTGATCACAATGCAATTTATTCCACAGATTATGGACATGACAAGACACAAATGATTACAATTAGAGACCTGTACAACCACAGTTACTGTGGAACTTCAGTACGGCGTAGCGCCACCACACACTGCATTCAGAGCCGCAAGACGTCGTGGCCTGAATATGCTTCTGGGAATATTCTGCCACGCGGCTTGTAGGCGCGTCCACAAATCATCAACAGTGGCTGCAGGATGACCTCAACGCACAAGTTGCCGACCGACCACATCGCAGACGTGTTCGATGGGCGACATGTCAGGCGAACGGACAGGCCAGGGAAGCAGTGGTACCCGTCGTTCTTGGAAGAGGGCTTGCACAATCCTCGCTACATGCGGCCGGTCATTGTCCTACTTCAGGAGGGACAATGCCTCGGGCTGTAAAATCTCCCTGATGTAGCGGTAGCTGTCCAAGACGTAGGAAACGAGATCGTATGTTATAGGCAATGGCGCCCCATATCATTACGCCTGACATTTGTCCGCTATGCCGTTCAGCAGTACAGTCTGCCCGATTGCGTTCACCACGGCGGCGTCTAACGCGTATGCGGCCGTCACTGTAGGACAAGTTGAAGCAGGACTCGTCCGAAAACACTACAGTTTGACGCTCAGTACGCCAGTGTCGGTGTTCACGTGCCCGTTGCAGGTTGCGTCGTTGGTTGTTGGTCAATGGAAGCCGATGCAATGGCATGCGTGCCACCAGTCCAGCCCTCAGAAGACAGCGTCGATGCAGACATGCCCACACCCGTTGCAGTGCTCCAACGTCCATCCAACACTTTGGACGAAGTTGTTCTGTCAGTTACGGCCAAGCGGACACGTTGGCGGTCACCTAGCGTTGTGGTCACATTGTGCCGCCCAGTATCTTGTCACCACTGTGTACGGCCCTCTTCTCTCTACTAGCTCCACATACGCCTCACTTTTGAAGCAGCGTGCCCTGTACGAGCCGCAATGTCACGTAACGACAGACTCATCTACCGCAGCCGAATCATTCTGCCCCATTCGAACGCACTCATGCTGATATTCCACCTGTGATGTCGGCGAGTCATAGTGGCACTTCGTACGACGGCTTCGCACCGACTGAGCGTTGCGTAACACTGACCTGGCCGGTCACATACACAGGAGGGCACTGCTGGGCCTACGTGTACGCCATCTCTCTGAAATTTTAACCACTTATTATGGTTCCGCTGTTCTACATGTTCTCTGATTTTGGCGTGTTTCAGACCATTGCTTCTGAGTGTTTCACCTTCTCCAAACAGCAGTGTAGAAATTAACCATAAGCAGTTAAAATCTCTGGCCCGGCCCTCTGGACCGAAAGTCTCTATGCAGAGCATTCAGAAAAGGAGCCCGACAATACACAACAACGTGAAAATGTGTCAAATGGTGAATTGCAGTTAATATCATTGATGTTATTAATGTTGAAGAATGAAACATTCTCCTACACAGTGTCTGTTCTTGGCTTTCTAGACCGGGACAATGGTCATACTGCCATAATTTAAACAAAAAAGTTATTTTAACAATAAAACTATTGATCGGTGAAAATGAAATGAACCACTCTAAGCTTAGTAGAACACTACAATTCTTTTCTAGGATTAAGTGCTGAATCCATGCATTTCCTTAAAATTACCCTCAGGTCGAGATTACTAATTACTTTAAAATTATTCATCAATTATTGATAGTAAATTTGATATCCAGAACGAGGTCACAAATTTTTGTACTTGATACACTCGATGGAAGGCAATTTTGGAAATATTCAATTATTGTAAATGTCGTTATTAAAACGTTTTCTATTCCTCAGTATCTGTTACGATATTGATACTGCTGTAACGCCGACGTGACTGTACAAACCTTACAATATTAGAAGGATCCACCTTTCAATACTTCGTTGTATGTTGAACTAAAAAGAAGTCTGTACATCCTCTTATTTCTCTATTCAATACGGAACGATCATGAAGTTTTTAACTTTAAATGTACAAACCTTGTTCTTGAATAAATTTTACATGTCCCATATATCCCCTTTCTTTCTTTCTTCTACTCCCAGATCTCTCTAGATTCAAACTTCCGTCCCTTTTAAATTCCTGGCATTCCGAAGGATTTGATAGGCTTTCATCCCGCATACCAATATTGTAATTTAATAGGCCTATTCCCTGAGTTCTTCCTATTCTATGCACGTCATCCACATCGGATTCCGTGCAATTTACTTTCACTCCTACCGTGAGCACATCCAACACAGAAGAGAGTAATGCCAGTTTGTCCTCTTTTCTATTATCTTTAATCCCATGTATGAACAGGCATCTGCTACGTTGGGCAAGCACTGACCTCCGGACCTGCATCTCTAGCTCCCGTGTGCGCTGCTCCAACACCAATCGATGTTCCTTTGCGATTTCCATTTGCTCCTGGTATTTACCAGAGATTCTTTTATACCTGCCATGTCACACCTTAGGCTATCTTTCATATCCTGAATGCCCTTATTCTGCGCCATGATGAGCTCCCTCGTTGTGTCTGCCTGGCTGACATCTTTTATCACCTCCTTCATCTTTTCTATACCCTTCCAATTCAGAGGCCCCGGGTTGCTTTCCACTCCTCCAATTACTAATAGCACAGCAATCACTATCGCTGCCAGCACGATTTCAGAGTATTTTATATCACATTTTAGACCACATACCTGATACTTCATGCGGTTTTTCCATCGGCCGATAACCGCTCGGTAGAGTTCTAAGGGTACGAACATACCGAAGATGCATCGCAGCTCGCGGTCGCGGTTTACATCGCGGTCGATGCCTCGATGTCACCTCCTGGTAACACAAACACACAGTTTTAAATGGAAAAGTTCATGTCAAAGATGCTCGCTTCCATTCATCATCGCGATTTACCAGGAGGTCTAGCGCAATGACAAAAAAGTTTGTGTTTCCATCGCTGTAGAACGGGAGGCATCGATGTAGCTTGTTCCTGATTGGCTTGTCCGGATTGAGATCGCGTGATATATCCCCCCGTTCTACTGTGTTCTTCATCCAGGTGTTCACAGAGTCCGCGTGTGTATTCGTGTGGTAGTTATTGTACTTCACAGTATCGATTTTTGATTCCACATTGTTGTATATGTATTGGAACGTCTCAAGGGACATTCTCATATATGAATGGAATCTGTCCGGGTGGTGTTTCAGTTCTTCAAATAAGTTGTGATATTCCCCCCAGCGCCTGCCTTCTTTGTTTTATAGGATGAGTATTCCACTGGCGGGCTGACCGATTTGAAAGTAGCCTCCATCGTGTGCTTATGCACAATGAATCACTATCTCCACTGTCACTTGAATATTCTCTATACTTGTAAAAGCTCAGCAATAGAGGATACATTACCTTTAACTT
The DNA here is from genome assembly GCF_040414725.1 of Anabrus simplex. Classification (NCBI taxonomy): domain Eukaryota; kingdom Metazoa; phylum Arthropoda; class Insecta; order Orthoptera; family Tettigoniidae; genus Anabrus; species Anabrus simplex. The sequence continues at coordinate 430,149,814 of NC_090266.1, read as the reverse complement.
GAACGCGGAGATCTAAACATTACGTTCACTCACTGTAAACACATCTCAGAACACTGAAAGGTAATGCTCCCCGATTTGTTCACCCTCCATCGACCGCGACGTAAACCTCGACCGTGACCGCGAGCTGCGATGCATCTTCGATATTTTCGTACCCTAAGCTTATTCTCATTTCGCTTACGCCACAAACACTCAACACTCATGCACACACGTCTGCTTCGTTTGCAGGGCTGACATGTCCCATACAAGAATCCACTTACAACACTGGGTTCCTTTTGCCGTCCAGCTTCTAAGCGTGATTTAACAACGACACTCCTCCCTCCACTTTCATCTCCCATTCAGTACCGTGAGGTAAGTGAAGCGGAAGGGGAGGTTAGGAGGTTGTTGTGAAATACCCTTACACGCAGGAGCATATTATAACGAAGTATTGGAATTGTAAATGGAAGCTGGTCTGCACTGAATTTAATGAAAAACACTTCTTTGTACAGCTTACACCACTTCATACTCCACAAGCATAGCAGCCACTACTACATTAAGTTTACTTCTTAAGTGTCTAGCAGATGGGACTTTCAGCAAATGGCCGACACTGTCGACAGCAAAGTCTGACGTAACAGAGGTAATGGTTCTGTAAGAGGGAGGAGAAACTGTGGCAGAACCAAGGTACCGCTTGCGGAAGCAAGGATACTCCTTGATCGATAATAAAGCACGGTTTTGTATGACTAGCTCTAATGCATATCAAAATTTGACGGCGCTGTCGTAAGGAATCAAGTGTACTCAGTTTCTTGAATATCTCTTGATTAGAGTTACCAGTATGATACCAGTTCTCTAGATAGCTCGATAGCTGTAGTCACATAAGTGCGGCCAGAATCCAGTATTCGGGAGATAGTGGGTTCGAACCCCACTGTCGGCAGCCGTGAAGATGGTTTTCCGTGATTTCCCATTTCCACTCCAGGAAAATGCTGGGGTTGTACCTTAATTAAGGCCACGGCCGCTTCTTAGCCCTTTCCTATCTCATCGTCGCTATAAGACCTATCTTTGTCGGTGGTCGGTGTGAAGTAAAGCAAATTGTAAAAAACACTAAAACAACAGTTCGGAATGTACGAAGCTGATGAACACCTGACCAAGTGAAATTAAACTCTCCTTTATGACGCTGTCTATTTACTGAGCTCCTCAGCGATACATGTATTGGAAATCAGTGTATCTTGCATACTCTATGTTTCACACCGGTTAGTGAATGCTGTATTAGAAAAAAGCTGAATGCAATGGAAGAAAGAAAGAAGAAACAGAACTTAATCATGAACATTATTTAATTTAATTTCCGTGTTGAACCGTGTAGTACATGTACGCATATCACGTACAGTTTGCCGACGTTTCGAATACATTGCAGTATTCTTTGTCAAGGCGACTCTACTAGTAGTGTAATTTCTGCCTGGGAGACTGTTTACCTCGGATCGAGTAGGGGTATTTCAGTCGCCTTGACAAAGAATACTGCAATGTATTCGAAACGTCGGCAAACTGTACGTGATATGCGTACAAGTACTACACGGTTCAACCCGGAAATTAAATTAAATAATTCTTCACACCGTGGAAGCTTCACTTTTAATCATGAACAGTTCGCAGTCTTCGGCCAGATCTGTCGAGAACCTGTCAACTTACATTGTCACTTCATGTGCTATTTTCTGGTTTTCTCCTCGCTGATTTCGGTGGCAGTCAGTCGTTGTCCATTCGTTTCCAAGGCAGCAGGTTCAATCTCGACTGAGCTCGATGGGATTTGGGAGTGTTCACACTAATTGCGCCAATTCCGAGTTGTTGGCTTCCGGCACGTCTAAAGAACTATTGCAAAATATTGACAAGTCTGCGTCACTCAGTCTGTAGTAACTGAAGGGATGTTAAACAGTTAATAATAATAATGATAATAATAATAATAATAATAATAATAATAATAATAATAATAATAATGTAAGTACGTCTCGCTAACTACATTTACCAGCACGAAGCTGAAGTATTAGAGCACCTTCACGTAGCACTGGACTGTGCCAGAATTGAACTCCCCAATAAATCAGAAACCCAGCGACATTCCGTCCACGCTATTCATCCCGGTGTGAGGTCCGACTCGTTGACTGAATGGTCAGCGTACTGGCCTTCGGTTCAGAGGGTCCCGGGTTCGATTCCCGGCCGGGTTGGGATTTTAACCATTGGTTAATTCCAGTGGCCCGAGGGCTGGGTGTTTGTGCTGTCCCCAACATCGTTGCAACTCACACACCACACATAACACTATCCTCCACCACAATAACACGCAGTTATCTACACATGGCAGATGCCGCCCACCCTCATCGGAGGATCTGCCTTACAAGGGCTGCACTCGGCTAGAAATAGCCACACGAAATTTAAAAAAAAATAATCCCGGTGTGAGGAAGAGAGGAGAGGAGTCTTTAATGTATTGAAAATAATGGTGGTTTCGAACTATATTGACTTGTCTAATAAAGCAAAATGTACAGGAATGCAACCTTATTATCAATATCTAAATAAGAAACCTTACTCCTTAATGTCATGCATAAGATCGGTTATCTTTGCCTCCCCTAAAAATCGAATTTCAGTTTAGACAAGCGTATTAAATTTGGTTCATGAAAGATACGTGGATGAAATACTTGAGTTTTGTCGTTTATTTTATAATACTGAAAGAGTGGAAACTGTGTAATGCTGTACTGCATAACCTTCTCATTTTGCAAATGGAAAGGTCAAATCTTGACCTTTTCAGGCTTAAAAATGTGGATGGGGATGATCTCCTTCGCCCTTTTGAACTGCGTGAATGGAAGTACCGGATATAGTAATGATAATTTTGGTACTTGCCCGAAGCAATCGATATTAAAACGTGATGCAGTTTGAATGACATTACAGTATCCTGATCAACACAAAAGCAGCACAGTGATGCATGTAGTGTTATAAATTGTGTCGGAGAGAGGACGTGGCGAACATATGCCAAGTTGAAAGTTTAAGACCTTTTAAATACTAATATATCACCTGCTTCCGTGGCTGTTGGTTATTTAGTAGTGAGTATGATATTGATAATAAATGAAGTGTTTCTTTAATTCTCCATTTGCAAATTAGGTGCTATAATTAAAGGAATGATATAGCAGGGGCGTAGCCAAGGAGGGGTTACTGGTGGTTAGAACACACCCGCATGGAATTTTTACAAAGGTAAATAAACAAAAACGGAAAATAAACAAGTGAAAGTCGACTCAATGGGTTGGCTCTTTTCAACATTCGCAGAGACCTAACTGTAAAACCAACAGATCCCTTTAATTTATTTTCTAAAATGTATGATTTTGTAGTGTACCGATACTGTAATCTAAATGTTAACATGCTGTATTTCACTGGTATCGGTGTCCTTATAATGGTTCTTATGCATGCGCATACCACACACGCACAACCACCTTCATTATGACCTATCATAATTTTGTAACTATACCCCCCCCCCTCCATCGGTCGTTCCTGGCTACACTACTGTGATATAGTGTGCGTATTAATGACGCGTGACCTCCGAAGAGGCCTGGTGCAGGCCTTTCGAGTTGACACCTTTGGGCGACCTGCTCGTCTGTGAGGAGGGAGCCCTACGTGGGATGAAATCTTATGTTGAAAATGGCACGAATACGCAGTTCCCGTGTCACAGGAAATAACCTCTGAAGGTTGAAATCTCCGAACCAGGGGCGTAGGGCAGGATGCCGATCATTTAGCCACAGACTGTCCAAACATGTGTAATCCGAAGCACAGATATATGCCATACCGAAAATATTCTTCAGGGGAGCCAGTTCATTTGTTCTGAGAAGCACTACTAAGGCAAGTGCGCGGCTGGTCATGTATTATTATTATTATTATTATTATTATTATTATTATTATTATTATTATTATTATCCGCCTCTGTATTTAGCTGCCACCGCCGGAGGCATTCGGAGGCACGTGTTCGATTCCTGGCTCTGCCACGAAATTCGAAAAGTGGTACGACAGCTGGAACTGGAGGTCCACTGAGTAGAGGTGGGTTCGAGTCCCACCTCAGCCATCCTCGAGGTGGTTTTCCGTGGTTTCTCGCTGAGTCCGAGGGAAGAACCAACCCTGGAGGGTAAACAGATTAAGAAAATGATCATCATCATCATCATAATCACCTGTTTACCCTCCAGGTTCGGTTTTTCCCTCGGACTTAGCGAGGGATCCTACCTCTACCGCCTCAAGGGCAGTGTCCTGGAGCTTCAGACTCTTGGTCGGGGGATACAACTGGGGAGTATGACCAGTACCTCGCCCAGGCGGCCTCACCTGCTATGCTGAACAGGGGCCTTGTGGAGGGATGGGAAGATTGGAAGGGATAGGCAAGGAAGAGGTAAGGAAGCGGCCGTGGCCTTAAGCTAGGTACCATCCCGGCATTCGCCTGGAGGAGAAGTGGGAAACCACGGAAAACCACTTCCAGGATGGCTGAGTTGGTAATCGAACCCACCTCTACTCAGTTGACCTCCCGAGGCTGAGTGGACCCCGTTCCGGCCCTCGTACCACTTTTCATATTTCGTGGCAGAGCCGGGAATCGAACCCGGGCCTCCGGGGGTGGCAGCTAATCACGCTAACCACTACACCACAGAGGCGGACTAAGAAAATGATGATGATGATGATGATGATGATTATTATTATTATTATTATTATTATTATTATTATTTCTCTAGGCCTATAATTTTCTAGCTGGGTTCTGGGACATTAAGGCCTCGAATTATTCATATTGAAGCACACTTACGAGCCGATCGTCCGGGACAAATTTCCTATCTTCTACCTTGGGAGTAGGCTTAACCAGATAGGAGTAGGCTTAACCAGATACGTCCCTCGAGTTACTTGATTTCGACCGGAAAATATTCCTTGTTTTACCGTATTATTACACAATGATGATGATGAAACAGTCATACTATATCTGCGTGGATTGTGTCAAGTCAATGTTATTAAGGAACTCATTTGCAGATTAAACTTCTGTTTCAGCAGCGAACATCAAAAATGTCTACTACGTTTATATAATTTGAAATATCTCTAAATGATTACCACACAGGGAATAAAAGCTGAAATAAATCGAAAAGGGAATGAAAGTACTAATAGCAATAAGATGTGCTTCTGTAGATTACCAACATCCTCCCCAACTCGTGATTAACGTTTGTGTTACACATCCCACAGGACCACTAAACACAGACTGTCCGGACATGTGTAATCCGAACCACAGTGATATGTCATACCGAGAATATTCATGAGGGGAGCCGATTCATTCGGTGAGGGGAGCACTGCTAAGGCAAGTGTCGCTGTAAACACACCGATAATGAGTGAAAACCATACGGGGATGGCGGAAGAGAGGATATTTAATCGTGAAAATTGACACAGCCATTCGAGAAATATTCTTGCTTGCTTCTGAAATACACTACCTTACATCCTTATGCCATCGTACATCGTATACTGTATGAGATCGGTATCACTTCACTTCACTTCACTTCACTTCACTTCACTTCACTTCACTTCACTAATAATTTCTGATCGGTAGCCCGACTCCTTGGCTGAATGGTCAGCGTAGTCGCCTTCGGTTCAGAAGGCCCTGGTTCGATCCCTGGCCGTATCGGAAATTTTAACCTCAAATTTTTGTTTCCCCTGGCTGGGGAGCTCGGTTTTTGTACTGTACCCAACTTTCCTGCAACTCACACAGCGCACAAAACACTATCCTCCATTTTTTTAAACACGCAATTTTCATACACGGCAGACGCCGCCTTTCCTCCTTGGAGGGTCTGCCTTACAAGGGCTGCATCAGGCGAGCCGAACATGTCCTCGGACACTCCCGGAACTAAAAGCCATACGATAAATAAATAATACGTCTAGTATGTATTCTCCAAGAGCAGTAGTATACTAACAACTAAGTGAAATTGGATCAAGGCGCAATAAAACTAATGCATTGAACTCGCAGTTGCGGTCAACAGTATTCTCTAAGCAATAACTCAGCCCTGAAACGAAAATATATTTACATCGGTCTGTGTACAGACCGACTTTGCTATACGGGAGGGAAAGGTGGGTTGACTCAGGATTTCTTATTCGTAAGTAGAAGTAATAGACATGAAAGTAGCGAGAATAATTCCTGGTACAAACGGCTGGGAACAATGGCAGAATGGTACTCGGAATGAGGAGATGAATGCTAAACTGGGAATGAACTAGAAAGGCAGCAAAGTATTTTCTGTTGAAGATTCTGCCATACATAAAAAGCTGAAGAATTTCCTACTGAAATATGGCAACTCTTAGGCCTTTCCTATCCCATCGTTGCCATAAGACCTGTCTGTGTTCGTGCGACGTAAGGAAAATAGCAAAAAAAGAAAAAAGTAATAAGTACCTATATATCACTTACAGTAGAGAGATTATGAAGTGAGTTGGCAGCTGGTAGTATGGTTAAGAGCGCGTAGATGTGAGCTTGCGTTCGGGAGCTGGTAAGTTCGAATCCCACCGTCGGCAGCCCTGAAAATGTTTTCCGAGTTTTCAAATTTTCACACCAGGCAAATGCTGGGGCTGTGCCGTAATTATGGCCACGGGCGCTTACTTTCCAATACTAACCTTTCCTATCCTTACGTCGCCAATAACCTTTGATGAATTAGTGCGACGTTAAACCACTGGCCTGAGTACAGAGATTTAGTGACAAATATTCTGTTTACAACGGAATTGCCCCTCTCTCGAAATTTCTTAGCTTTTAGCCGTCTTGAGTTAATGTTGTTAGGGACAAACACATGGTAGTTAGCAGCGTTATCTATAGGTACTGTAAACGAATCGTACCTCATGTCCTTGTAGTATAGTGGTGATTGCATTGACTCCGTAATGGAAGGGGCACAGGTTCGACTCACCATTAAGTCAATTCTTATTTCATTTAATTTTTAAATTAGTTTTATATCTTGATGGTTTTAAGCTGTACAATAATTGACAATTTCACAATTTCAACATGTCTGGTACCCCTTAAGGTAAATAATTGTGGAATCTTATTTTACTGGAGCAGCGTTTAAAACAGTACCGTACATGACGTGTTGTGTCAGAACTAACATACAGTTAAAAGAAAAGTCAACAGCTATGGCAGAAGATATTGTAAGGAAACTCAGAGTAGTGAAAGAAAGAGTATCAATAATGGTTTGAACCCATGCGCCTTACGTCATGATCCCAGCGCCTTGAACACTATGGTGCAAGAACGCTTCTCTAAATGCTGGCTTATAGGACTAATTATAACTGGTGTTTGAAATTGAAAATTGAAGTCTCGAAAATTAAAGCCCATTCCGGAGAGTTTCCCATTGTATATTAATTTTATATCCTTGTATATTTACCTCCTTAAAGCTCGATAAAATTGATGTCCGCCACACTGTAGATAGTGTTCACAGGCTGTCCGTTGGCAACGATAGAACTCGAGCATTGCGTAAATACGCACGACATGTTACGTCTTGCATCCGGGAGATAGTGAGTTTGAATCCCACTGTCGGCAGCCCTGAAGATGGTTTTCCGTGTTTTCCCATTTTCACACCTTACTTAAGGCCACGGCCGCTTCTTTCCAACTCCAAGGCCTTTCCTATCCCATCGTCACCATAAGACCTATCTGTGTCGGTGCGACGTAAAGCCACTAGCAAAAAAAAAAAAATTACGTCATCTTATCGCGTGGAATCTGCTTCGTTTGACTTGTACCATCGCGATCACAAGAATTCCGGTGGAAAAGGAAACAGGTAACGTTTGGGCGAAGATTTTGGCCAACCCTGAGGATGAATTAAAAGTAACCAAGACAACGTCACATGTGTTCGTCTTCCAGGAGGTGTGGCTTGCGACGTTGGCCACTCAGAGGCCACTCCCAACTCCATTTTTTCGGGAACTGATTAAGATATTTCTATGGTCAAATATTCTGGCTATACTACTTTTCCTAATCAAGGAAAACAATTAATTAACTGTAATTTAATTGTGATGAGGTGTGCACGATGTAATCCCACCCAAATATACGGCATTTAATTGTTTGATCAGCGCTGACAATAACTTAATACGGTTTTCCAAACGCCCTTGCGTCTCTGATAATCATAATTATGTAATGCCAGGTTACTTTTACTTTGGTTTTTCAGAATAACAATTATTATTATTATTATTATTATTATTATTATTATTATTATTATTATTATTATTATTATTATTATTATTATTATTAGTAGTAGTAGTAGTAGTATTTAACAGGGCCTATATTGACGAAAGTAAGGGTCATTCTTTCTTACAGTGGTTGAGCGCGATGCCATTTGATAATGAAGTCATAGTCGAGATCGCTAACATTTCAGCCAGACTTAACACACAAGAATTACAAGGAAAGTGGAGAATTTGACCCTAAATGAGTTGACATACACATTGTGTCTCTTGCCTTGAAGGAGGCGTGTGGTTCCTCCCTTCATTCCACTCTCCCTTCATTGTCGAGCCAGTGGGAGGTGTGGGCAGATGGGGTAGCAAGTACCTTCCCCTCCCCGTGTGTTTCGTTCATGCTAGATATCCTCGTACTTCCGTTTTCTCCATCTCCCTTCACTCTTCAGACTTGTGCATGTGTTAACGCGTCTGATGGATGTGACCAATGAGAGAGAGTGTGGAAGAAGGTACTGGGAGTTATGAGGGCTGTACTAATTTCTTGCTTGAAATGAATATTTCTGGCCACGAGATACTAAAGATTTCGAGTGTACTAATATGGGCTGGAAGGGAAGCTCATTGCATACCTGAAATGAGTAGCATCACAAAATTCTTATGTGTTTGCTCGTGAAACATGAAGGGGGAACTGGATCAGTAGTGATGTGATCGTGTTAGAAATGTGGATAATAACGCAAAGAGAAGTAATCACTAACCACTAACATAATATTACCATAACTTAATTTTTAAAATTCGTTAGTTGTTTCAGTCAATAACAAAGGTCTTGATGGTGGCATAAAGACACATAAATGTAATTTGTTTTCTTGGTCTGTAGAAAGACATTTTTTGTTTCATGATTCGACCTTCTCTCTTTAACAATGAAAACATTTACTTTATTATATGCATTAATATTTAAAATACTCAAAAAAATACTCACAATTACCTGAAATTATTCTCTAGTAATATATTAGATTGTTCGTGTAATGATATGTTAAACAGTTGCGTTATTATGAGTATAGAATAGTTGAAGGAAATGTTCTGTAATGTAAATGAAGAGCATGAAAGAGCAAGTAATCATCAGATAAGGATTATGGATGTATAGCACTGTGAAAACGGACTCGAAATTCATGAGCATACAGTTCGTATGTAAGCACAACACTAACTGAAGACGTAGTCAGGCAGGCCTTGCGGGCTCACTATGAACTAGTGTTGGCTACTGAATGAATGATTCGAAGCAGTGTATCGATTCATTTAAGTGTCCGAGTGAATCGATTCACAGGAACAGCGAGCTCACGGCACACGATTCAGCTTACTCCCAGCGGACAGTGCTGAGTGGCGCACTCGCTGGACGTTGACGGGGAGCCGAGCTTCCGCTGCAGCGAGACACTGAATCATGGCACATCGAAAGAATCGTGAACGAGCGCGGCTCAGTGAGACACATGATACACACGGCTCCTTATCGGCTCACTGGACACGCGGAGAGCCGAGCTTCCGCTGCAGCGAGACACTGAATCATGGCACATCGAAAGAATCGTGAACGAGCGCGGCTCAGTGAGACACATGATACACACGGCTCCTTATCGGCTCACTGGACACGCGGAGAGCCGGGCTTCCGCTGCAGCGAGACACTGAATCATGGCACATCGAAAGAATCGTGAACGAGCGCGGCTCAGTGAGACACATGATACACACGGCTCCTTATCGGCTCACTGGACACGCGGAGAGCCGGGCTTCCGCTGCAGCGAGACACTGAATCATGGCACATCGAAAGAATCGTGAACGAGCGCGGCTCAGTGAGACACATGATACACACGGCTCCTTATCGGCTCACTGGACACGCGGAGAGCCGAGCTTCCGCTGCAGCGAGACATACAGTGAGCCATGCTACGCTGAAAGAATCGTATGCTATAATGGACTCTCGAGCTCAGCTCATTTGAAAATAATACCCATTTGCATTCACTGTCCTCTTCTTACAGGGAGGTTTAAGTAATAGATGGATTTATTTGCGGTGTTAAAAAGGTAGTCACAACATAATTCTGAAGTAGCTAGTAAGTAGGTAGGCTATTAGGTTATACTATTTATTAGTTTAATGAATCTTAGTATTATAACTTAGTTGACATTTGACAAACTCGACTCTAGCCTGTCCTATGACTATGAGTCATGCTCATGACCACTCAAAAGTACCTGTTTTATATTTTGGAAGAACGGCTCAGTATTCTCTCAGTTCATATGTCACATCGTTGCACAAGACTTCAATCATATGTGGACAGACGCAATAACAGTATGTTGAATCAGAAAACCAGCGGGCTACTGTACATCTCGGGTAGCCTATACAAAATATGACGATTTAAAAAAATCCTCAGCTGATAGAAAAATACTTTTTTAAAAAAATGACTGAGCGAGTTGTCGTGCGGTTAATATCGCGTGGCTCTGCGCTTGCATTCGGGGGATGGTGGGTTCGAATCCCACCGTCGGCAGCCGTTAAGATGGTTTTTCCGTAGTTTCCCCATTTTCACACCAGGAAATGCTGGGACTGTACCTTAATTCAGGCCAGGGCTGCTACCTTCCTAACCTTTCCCACCCTGCGTCGCCGGAAACCTTCGATGTATTAGAGTAACTAGCATTTTTTTCTAAGAAAGGAGTTCATTGTATAAAGACCGGATGGCAGCTGCGAGCACTGAATGCTGTTGCTGCTGTCTTACCAGCACATACTACACAGATGCAGTAGGAGCGGTGACCAATGAACCGTGAATCGGATCACTGTATCGATTCAGTAACGTGAACGGAATCAAATGAATCGATTCAGTAAAATGAATCGAATGTCCCATCACTACTATGAACTGCTAAATCGTAGGCAGACTGTACGGACCTCCACGGCGCACACCAACTGAGCTCCGCTAAACCCTAGCACTCGAATTGAGCGACTGATCAGATACTGCCTTCCCCAGCAAACACTCGAACTGAGCCATATTAGGCTAGGTGAGGTGAGGTTGGTTAGGTGAGATGAGGTGAGTTGAGATTTGGTTAGGATAAGTTAGGTTAGGTGAGGTGAGGCTAGGTTTGTTGACATGGGCAGCAAGTCGCTTAATTCGAGTGTTTTAGTTTAGCTGAGACAGGTGAAATTCGTTCATCTCGTGTGCGCTGTCAAAATATTTCGCTCACTTTGTGTGTACCCGAGCCACAAGTACGCGCATGTGACGCCCGGCCCACCGGCTACCCGTGGACACTTCCAACTGTAGAATCCCCTCGTAAGATCGAGAAATATGATCAAAGACTTTACTCTCCCAAAATTTGTGTGCACTGAGTGTGGTAAAAGGCACGGAAAGCCATATTCTAGAATGTCCACGAAATTCAAAATGGTCCTAGATTCAAAGCAATAGCAACGAGTCTTTTGTGTTATCTTCAGAGTAAAATTTCCACAACCCATGGGGAAGAAGCTGACTTCTACAGCTCGGTCAGTAACCTCAGTAATATGAGAAAGAAGGGGGAACTCGTCCATTTCAGAGAAGCTTTCTGCAATATAAAGGCACAAAGAAAGCCGATATAGCATGTATTTATATTTTATGTGCCGGGCTGAGTGGCTCAGACTGTTAAGGCGCTGGCCTTCTAACCTAACTTGGCAGGTTCGATCCTGGCTCAGTCCGGTGGTATTTGAAGGTGCTCAAATACGACAGCCTCGTGTCGGTAGATTTACGGGCACGTAAAAGAACTCCTGCGGGACTAAATTCCGGCACCTCGGCGTCTCCGAAGACCTTAAAAGTAGTTAGTGAGACGTAAAGCAAATAACATTATATTTTATGTGAAAAGAAGGCCCATCTAATTTCACATATACCGAACAAGTTGCTGCGCGGAGCCTCGTTGCTTTTAGCTTACATTCGGGAGATACAGTAGTAGGTTCAAACCCCTTTTTCTGTGTATTTATCCATTTTCACACCAGGCAAGTGCTGGGGATGTACCTTAATTCAGGCTCCGGTCGCTTCCTTCCAACTCCTAGCCATTTCCTATCCATTCTCGCCATAAGACCCATCAGTGTCGGGGCGACCAAAAGCAAATTGTAAATCTAATTCCACATCTAACAAAAACCATGGTTGCAATACTTAAAATTACAATACATAACTTCTCTAAAGAAGGCGGCATTTTGGAACAGTTATCTAATATTTAGACTTTCGTTACTCCTACAATACCTGGCCAAACTCGGTGACATCCGGCGAAATAGTATATTCAATTATACTTCAGTGAGTGTCTAGTGCGGACGTTTGGTCTTAGGTGATGTTTCGTGGTATTCGAATCTAGTTTTAAACTTTCAAACGAAATTATGTGGTGATTCAGAAAAATGTACCACGGTTCTTTCACTTACGACTAATTAAGCTGCATTACTTGTTTCCCGAAATATTATAACATCCATACTATAGAATGTAGAAACGTGGGAATAGGAGTGAGTTCGTTCCATCCATTGCTTCTCGTACGATTTATTGATTTCCTGTAATGGATCTGATGTTCACCATCTTTAATGAACATGTTTCCTGTATCTCACGCGCATCAACAGAATGCAATTACCATTACTTCAAACGAGTTCCCGGCAAGGTGTGATGTAGAATGTTAATGGTAAGCGTCATTGACCTTACAGTGGTGCTCTGTACACTTTGTAATGCAATTAAGGAGGTATATAATCAATTAGCTAGTGATACCGTACAGAGAGGTAATCGTCAACTTCCGGTAGACGAGTACGATGAATTAGATTTTATTGACGGTCTTCATATCTCCTTTGGTCAGCGAGAGTAGGGTTACAAGAGACATTTAAATTATATGTTTTCTCGTCATGTACAGTATGTCACTTTATCTTTCATTTATATAATTAGACATTCCGACAGTTCCTTGACTGATAAGGCAAGTAAACTCGTGAGTTCAAATCCCACTGTCGGCAGCCCTGAAGATGGTTTTCCGTGTTTTCCTATTTCCACATATGGTGAATGCAGGGGTTGTACTTTAATTAAAGTCACGGCCACTACCTTCCGAACTCTAGCGTTTTCTTGTTTGCGTCCCCGGAAACCTTCTTTGTGTTATTGCGAAGTTAAACCACTAGCAAAATAGAAAATAAAATCCTATCTTACCAAAACCAAACCATTCCCCATTCGGGCTGCAGATTACGAAATATCGTGTGGTCGGCACGACGAATCCTCCCGACCATTATTCATGGCTTTCTAGACGGGGCCGCTATCACACCGTCAGATAGCTCCTCAATTGTTTGTCATGTCGGCTAAGTGGACTTCAAACCAGCCCTCAGTACTAGATAAAAGCCGCTGACCTGGCTGGGAATCGAATTCGTGGCCTCCGGGTAAGAGGCAGGCACGCTACCCCTATACCGCGGGACTGCCCTACCAATGTCTACCCCTTAGTCCCGTTTCATGATACGGGGACGGCGATGAGGCGAGATGAAATTCTATGGCATGTTTTACGGTCAGATGCCCTTCCTGACAACAACCTCAGTTGAGAAATTAAATCTTACCAATGTTAATTAAATTCCCAAATGTAAGGTGGCGCACAAAATGAGGAAAAATGATTATAGTTAATAGAAGATTTGGGCCAGAAATTATCTGAGAAATGAGCCATGATAGGAAGAAAAGACAGAAATAAATGAAGTTCTAGATGTAATGTTAATTGCGAGTATGCATTCTGTTTTGATTATAATTAAGTCTGGTAAAATATTAAATGCGAGGATCATGCAATACCATGCGCTCCTTCCTTTTTGAGCGACTGTACAGTATGTCCTCGTATCTTTGAAATCTCTACTCCTAGAACTTTCAAATTTTTCAGCTGAATTTAGCGTGTATTGTAACTGCACTGAGTCAGAGTCAAGTGACCTTGATGGTTTGAATAAGATTTATCATTTCCTTTTACAGTATTTTCTGAGAAAAACATACATTACAAAAATGTGACCAACTCAGGCAGTAAGGAAAATTTTGCTTTGCTTTTGGTTTTATAACTTAGTTTAACTATCGTAAAACGCTGATGGAAATTGTAATACGTATTATTATCGTTTGTGTGGTAGGTCTGTATGTGTATGTTGTTGGGTATTCAACCCGAAAGCTGGTTGGATCCTCCACATTTTCGCCAACAGCTGTCATAGATACCCTATGCGATACAGAAGAGACATACTAGGGAAATGAGGAGTGAGGTAGTTTCCCGTTGCTTTCCTCACTGAGCCAGAAGTTGCTATTACATATCAGTCTGCCAAGCCACTGAAATGCATGCACCAACCTACCCTATGAGCGATATTTTAACACCATTCATAACCGGGACTGGCTTCATAAGGAACGGTATTACCAGAATCGCCCATACCTCGGTCACTTTCGTATTGTCAAAGCCAAGGATGAGACTGACACAAGTCAATGAAAGTAACAAATGTATTCTATTCCATTACAGAAGACATAGTACACTGTAAACACTACATACCGCCAGCAAAGGCATTATATTGAAGCCATGACCTTTGAGTCATAAGGAGCCAGAATCCTAAATTCATTACATGAGGCCCCATATAAATTACAAGTCATGAGGAGCTCTAGCAGCATTTTTTTATCTTTTTTTTTTTTTTTTTTTTTTTGCTAGGGGCTTTACGTCGCACCGACACAGATAGGTCTTATGGCGACGATGCGATAGGAAGGGCCTAGGAATTGGAAGGAAGCGGCCGTGGCCTTAATTAAGGTACAGCCCCAGCATTTGCCTGGTGTGAAAATGGGAAACCACGGAAAACCATTTTCAGGGCTGCCGATAGTGGGATTCGAACCTACTATCTCCCGGATGCAAGCTCACAGCCGCGCGCCTCTACACGCACGGCCAACTCGCCCGGTTTTTTTTTTTTTTTTTTTTTTTTTATCTTTGACCGGAGCGGCACGTGGAGAACAGGTGGTGATTCTCATTCTCATGCTAGAGAAATTACGTCACCCACACGTGTAGGATGTTCAGGGATACGAAGTTATTTGGCGGAACTCTTTTTTTTTTTAGTAAAAGTACATTTTAAGAAGAATTGGCGACGAAACTGCCGTCGTAAACGTCAGGAAATCGCAAGTGAAACAATTTGGTTGTTAATATTAAAGACTTTAGACCGCTAAATAGCTCCAGAAGGAAAATTGTCGAAAGACGCTCCTGTTCGTTTAAACACTGTTACATCGACCAAAATATAGCGCCTACCTTATGAATTAATTTAACGACTCAGTTGGTTAAGAAAAAAACTCTAAATGTTGATCATCAAAACCGCTACTAAACTAAGCAACTATGTGTTATGTCGTAATCAGCCATAATTACATTTCTATGCGGTGGAAAACGTGTCGTCAAACGTTTGGCGGTAAATGCAGATGGCATTTGAGGGCGAGTAAATTTTTTAAAAGATCGCCGCGCCATTAACAATCTCGCATTGTTTTCCGTGAACTTGAGGCGACCGCACGTTATTCAGACTAACATTAAAAATCAGTTGTGGAGGCTAAGTCCCCAGAAGGGAAGGCAGTTTTGGCCAAAGGTGGCTATCTAACGTCATCTCCAAGTGGAGAGAGATTATCAGTCAAATTAACGGTATTCCCATAGGGAACCGTCATGTAAATTCACATCAGGACAACAGACGGTCATTATAATTCCGAAGTTCTGCAGTTAAATTAGAAATATAATTGACTTTATTGCGAGTGCGGATCGGTGATTTCACGAACGTGTTCGGTTTGCGAGGAAGAGAACGTGTGAAACGCACCTTTTTTTACAATTGGCTTTACGTCGCACCGACACAGATAGGTCTTATGGCGATGATGGGGTAGGAAAGATCTAGGAGTGGGAAGGAAGCGGCCGTGGCCTTAATTAAAGTACAGCTCCAGCATTTGCCTGGTGTGAAAATGGGAAACCATGGAAAACCATCTTCAGGGCTGCCGACAGTGGGGTTCGAACCCACTATTTCCCGGATGCCAGCTCACAGCTACGTGGACCTAACCCCACGGCCAACTCGCCCGGTTTCATAAAGTCAAGGCGAAGGATGAGACTGAGACAGATCAGTGAAAGTAACACAATTTTCCTAGCCCATACCAGAAGACATAGTCCACTATAAACACTAGGTCTCGCCAGCAAAAGGCTGTATTTATATTAAACTAAAATTGATCAAACATAAAAAGAACTTATTTTTAGAACGAGTTTCTTCAGAAATGATTCAACAATTTGACGATGTAATTCCATGTTATTTTGTAGGTGAAAATATAAATATACAAAAATATCTCATTTTTAGATTTATCTCCGCTTAAAGTAGCATCTCCTCTGCTTTCGTTCGGCATTATGACTCAGGTTCCTTCGCTTTCTTTCGGTTGTTATCCATCCATGAGTTTCTTCTCAGTTACGGTACTAAACCTTCTTTTCTCCTATCGTCCTCCTCATAAGGAAATGCCATTCTTTGTATTTCTATTCCATGGAATAACCAAGTGAAGCAGTATGAAATCGAAGACTGTGTGCGTTCGGAAGTGAATGTTTATCGGTGCAGACCATGTAACATTGGTCATTCTGTACACGACTTAAGAATGATTAAAGTAGAAATGATATATGAAAATTTTAAACGTACCTTCTACATTCATATTCATAAAAGTAGAATTTGCCAGTATAGTGGCTAGAAACACCAAAATCACTAGAGCTGGGTAGCTGCTCTAAGTATGTATCCTGTGTTAGAATCTGTTTACTTTGGTATACCCATGCATCAATCCACTCATATGAGGTTGGAGAAGGTGCGTCGGAAATGTAAAATTTACATCATTCCTTACCTGGAATAACGTCACATTGAGTGGTCATCTTATGCCATTTGTGTATTTGTCTCTCCAACTACTTTCGGTCTGGAGAGAGAGTCGAAATTTTCCATGGATTCCAACCAGTTGCCTTCGATTTTCGAGTCTCTCGTAGTACTAGAGTTATTAGAAAAGTGATGCCTGAAACAAGAGATGTATGTGTCTATGTCTCTCCCGAAAAAGAAGGTGATGATAAAATACCCGATATCGTGTATCAGAATCTCGTTGTATTATATGGTAATTTCAATTCAAATGTCCTGACCTGGAGTCGCCTACAGTGCTAGTCACCTCGTGGGTGGCTGCGTAGTATCTCTAGAATCAATCAGATCCAGTTTACCAGAATTTTGTGGACTGACAATCATTAGCTGTGTGAAGGAAGTAATGTTAATTGTTAATGTTGGTTGGGGATGGTCTCTGTGTGTATACAGAATGTTAATGATATGAGAATCACAATGCAGTGAGATGTTAGGGCGTGTTCTTTTAGTTCCATGGTTTAAAACTTGAAGCAGTGGAAGTGATCCAATCACAGAGATCGTTGACAGTGACAATGCTACAGAGAAGCTCACCTCCCAAATGCTCTAATGACTTTCCGACCACCGCCGACCATGTCATCCTGAAGCATAAATCTTCACCCTTAGTTTCCTACCCTTGGTTCATGATCTCTCATTGTTTTTATCATTGACATTTCATAACGGAAGCCAAGGTTTCTTCTCCACTGTTAGCTTTGGTATTCATAAACGCTACTTCTTAGAGTCTGTATTATGTTGTTTGTGCTCCGGACAATTCATTGATACAAACAGTAAGAGAGTTCTTAAGTTTAGACAGTCCACACTGAGAACTTTATGACGTTCTATTACTTGCTCGTTCTGTACAGACCGAGGGAGTTGGCCGTGCGGTTAAAGTTGCGCAGCTATGAGCTTGCATTCGTACCCCACTGTCGGCAGCTACGGCCACTTCCTTCCCACTCCTAGCCCTTTCGTCTCCCATCGTCGTCGTAGGACCTGTTTGTATCGGTGCGACGTAAAGCAAGCTTGTAAATGTTCTGTACAGAACATGTTTAGCTTATATAATCACTTTGCTCGAAATATAGTATTGTCTGGGAACGAAATTTTAAAAACATAACAGACATGTCCAGTCCTCTGTTATACCGTACCAAAAGGAACAAACCTTTGGAAAATTTCAAGTTTGGCGAAAAACTTACTCCACTTCCTCAGAAGTAAAGCATACCTTTTCTGATAATGCCAGAATAAACTCCAGCTTAAGAAGGGGGTGGGGTGGGGTGTGAGGATACCGTCGTATCATTCTATCCGTCCTCCATTGCACCTAGGAATTACCTTGTTGCTCATTTTTGGTGTAGGCTGAATGAACCTCAGCCTGTTCGAAAGTGGAACTTACGATTTTAAAATGTTTAGGATTCTTGACGAAGAATCGAACCAACGCCCGTCCTTGTTAACCGAGTACCCGTGATCATTCCGACTAGACAGCCCATGGAATAAATCCAAAAGACTATCATATCTAGCACTCCGCGTCGAGAAAGCATACGCCAAAACCTCAGATAGCATTTAAATTATTTTTGAAATCTAAATAAATGGAAACCAAACCTTCAGATTGTAATTGCGCAGTATATAAATGGGAAATGATATGATTTGTGTCATGCTATTTTGGTTACTGCAATCATGACGAATATCAAGGTGGCCAATTTCACCTTACCATCTGAAACTGGAGTTTCAGTATTTGGTAGGACATGTTCTCTTAACGACTTGGGCCATTCTGGTACTGGCCCTGTCCTATCCCATCGTCGACATAAGATCTGTCCGAGTCGGTGGAACGCAAAAAAATGCAAGGAAATAAAAGGAAGGAAAATGACGTACGAGTAAATGTATCAATCAATCAATCAATCAATCAATCAATCAATCAATCAATCAATCAATCAATCAATCAATCAATCAATCAATCAATCAATCAATCAATCAATAGTTACGTAACAAGCCCAGCCTTGTGAGACCAGAATTGTAGGGTAAAGATATCATTCTTATGAAGGTTATCTTGACAAAACTGGCCAAACCATATTGAATACTGCTTCCATCTGCTCTTGGACATTCGAGCACACTTTACCTGACAAGAGTGGTCAACTTATGGATCATTCCATGTAAAAATGAGTAATTTTTAATCGTGAAATAATGTTTGCTTGCTTGTCCAACCCTGATCCCGCTTCTCTACGGGACCGGGTATGAAGTGAAATGAATCTCTCGTGGCGTGTTTTTATGACCAGAAGCCCTTCATGACGTCAGCCTCATCAGAGAATTTCATGAGATGAGATGAATTGAATGACGTGATATATGGCAGAAACAAGGAAGAGGGTGAAAGCTTATGCCGGCATATAACCTACTCCTGTCGAATAGCACCAAGGGGTCTGCTAAAGGCTTAACGTATCCATCCGACGAACGAATCACCATCAACAGCGCCATGTGCTCTCAGTCCATACGAGCACTGCGAGGAGGTTTGAATCCGGGCTTTTGGAACGCAGTCTAATGATTGGAAATTGTATACTACCTCCTGTCCTACCTTGTCGGCCAACATTATGATGGTGAACATTTTTTTCGACCAACGGGAGTCGCACCGGCTGACCACTGTGTCAGACCATTTAGACTTCAATGCCTTAACGCCATGAACCTACTACGCTGGCGTAGGAGGGGGAGAGGTTATACTCCCACGTGGCGCGGCCCAGGTGGCGGATAAGAGGGTCCTAACCGGCTTGCCGGTGGACTTGAGGGAAATAAAATACCTCTCGCGGACCAAACACACACCCCCCCCCGCCCCCCGTGGGTGGGAACGCAGACGAAGAATGCATCCACGGTATCCCCTGTCTGTCGTAAGAGGCGACTAAAACGGGCGACAAAGGGATGATCCAATTAGAACCATGAGGCCACTTGTAATTAGTACCATCACGCAGGCGCCTTTACTTGCGCGTACTACCACTATGTTAGGTACGCAATAGGTTTGTGATTAGTAGCGACAGCGTGTGAATCCGGAGGTGGGTCCTACAGTACCTGTGATTCGTACCCCTATATGAGCGACACCATGGTTCTGCCTTATCTATGCTCAGCTCCCACTATGTGAGGAATTCCACGGGATAGTACGAGTCCCTGCGGTTAGTCCACTTACGTGAGGAACGCCATAGCTTTGCGTTGCTTTTATAGGTTTGCGTTGCCTGTAAATAGCGCCGCAATGTGCGAAACACCATAGATCTGTGTTACATGTGCGCATTACATTACCTGTGAATACGAAGGTTATGCCGAATGTTTTTAGCAGTGCGTAAACCGTAATTCTGAGGAAAATGGGATTATTTTCATTTGAAAGAGCGATGTTTTTCGACCTTGGAACATGCGCGCGCAACCCCTCCTAGCGGTAGTTCCTCCACAGCGAGAGAAGAAAGCACAGGCAGTGCTGAGTCAGACACGGTGCAAGATGGATCTGTCGCGCCGCAATTTTCGTGCAGTGATTTTTTTATGATTATAAAAAGAAATTAAGTGCCGAAGAATGCCATTCTTCTTTGCTGCGCGTTTTTCGTGAGGCTGGCCCTTCTAGAGCCACAGTTGGAAATTGGTTTCGCGAGTTTTCAAGGGGTCGGCAGTCAATTGAAGATGAACCTCGTCTCGGTCGTCCAGCTACAGCTGTGACTCAAGAAAACATTGATGCTGTGAGGGAAATGATCAAAGCCGATCCACATCTTACATTTTGTGTCACTGAAGGGACCTTAAATATTGGGTCAAGAACAGCGCAGACCACCGTTCACGATTATTTAGGTCTTATCAAGAGATGTGCCCGTTGGGTGCCACATTCCCTGACAAAAATCCAAAAGGAGGAGAGAGTGGACTGGTGTCATTTCATGCTAGAAAAATTCAATGGAGGGCAGTCCGAAGACACCTACAATATCGTCACAGGTGATGAAACATGGGTCTACCATTATGACTCTGAAACGAAGAGAGAGTCTTCTGTGTGGTGCTTCACAGGGGAGGAACCACCCACAAATGTTCGACGAAGTCGGAGCTCCGGAAAGAAGATGGTGGCAACTCTTTTTACGAAAATAGAGCATCTCACCTCTGTGACCTTGGACACACATCGTACAGTCAATGCTGAATGGTATGTGAATGACTGTCTTCCCAAAGTCCTCGCCACTTGGAGGTCACAGCACCCAAAGTCCAAGAGTGGGCACCTTCTGCTGCATCACGACAATGCATCTGCACACAGGGCTGCCAGAACAATGGCCCCATGAGACTTCTTTCTGTTGCCTAAGACCAAGGAAAAAATACGTGGGCAGCGGTTTTCGTCAAATGAAGAGGCCATTGCAGCGTACGAGAGTGCACTAAGTGACATCCCGAAAGAAGATTGGACTGAAACTTTTTCCAAGTGG
This sequence comes from Anabrus simplex, assembly GCF_040414725.1. NCBI lineage: Eukaryota > Metazoa > Arthropoda > Insecta > Orthoptera > Tettigoniidae > Anabrus > Anabrus simplex. Next base: position 430,128,430 of record NC_090266.1, on the reverse strand, counting down.
TTTCAGAGAATGGAAAACTGTATACGTGATAATGGAGAATATTTCGAGAAGTTGTAATTGTTGTTTCGCAAATAAATTTTTTTCTCACACTCTGCTAAAAACTTTCGGCATAGTCCTCGTAGTACCATAATGACCATAATGTGTGGAATACCGCGAGTCTCCGCTACTTTTGATTAGTACCGCAACATTACACATAGCATGGTTCTACTTTCCTGGCGATAAATACCATTATGAGGGGCCGATGACCTGGATTTTGGACCCGATTCGACTATAAGCATAATCGATTCAGCATCGTGCTATAGAAGCAGTCCCTTGGTCAGTAATACTATTGTTTTGTGCCAGCTTCTGTGTGCATGTGGGTCGTATTCAAGGATCGTTTTAAATTCACATCCATCCGTCCATCCATTCGCCCGTCCTTCCGTCCGTCCGTCCGTCCGTCCGTCCGTCCATCCATCCATCCATCCATCCATCCTCACGCTTTATCCATCCATCCATCCATCCATCCATCCATCCATCCATCCATCCATCCATCCATCCATCCATCCATCCATCCATCCTCACGCTTTAAATTCTGGTCAGTGGAGGATTTCGGACTTTTAAGTTGTCACTTCATTTAGTCTCATTTCGTACCTCGATATTAGGTCCCTTTAAACAACAAACATCAATCAATCAATCAATCAATCAATCAATCAATCAATCAATCAATCAATCAATCAATCAATCAATCAATCAATCAATCAATCAATCAATCAATCAATCAATCAGTCAATCAACGCCTTAACGATCATGGCCACCAAGCGGGCTAATTTTGAAGTAATATCTTAGCAAAATAAAGTGCTTGCGGTTCTCATCTGGGAGCAATACCAGTTTTGTCAGTTTTGCCTTCATTATATTAAATGCCAAATGGTTAATGGGCTGGGCTTTGGTCAAAGGTGTCCGGGTTAGATTCTCGGCCGGTTCGAGGATCTTAACCTTTATTTGTTAATTCCTCTGGGTCAGGGGCTGTGCGTGTGTGTCGTCTTCAACATCATTCATCATCCGTAGGGCCCCATTATCGCCGGCGCGCATTCGCCGGTAGGCGTCAACTTCAAAGACCTGCACCAAGGCCTCTCCAGTGACCATATGCTATTATATTATTATAGTGAAGTGTAGTAAATCTTTCCGACCGTCAGCGTTTACAGAAATATTAATAACAAGCTCTTAAAATAGGATTTTCATTTCTTTACATTTGTAAATAGAATGCACTAGTAACTATCTTAAGAATTGGGTTTCTTATTTGCATGTTCTCAAGACATTGATTAAATCTGAGCTACATCCTCCATTAAAAATAATTTGAATGTAACTACAGTTTTCCCTCCAAAGTAGGAGATGGTACTGCGTTTGCAAAATCTTGAGTGTCGTCCTGTCATTTTATGAAAGTCTCTGTGCACTTCAGTTGAACAAGTGGTACGTTGCTGCTCCCTTGTTGAGTAGCTACGTGCTACTTGTGGGAGTTCAATCTTAGTAATCATTGTAATATAATAAATAGGTACTGTTGTTTACGGGAGAAACCATACATTTTCGTGACCATCGGACGAATAGCTAGTGCAAGTACTCCAAAGCGCAATTCTTTACCAGATTTTTATTCCCATAAATTTAACAACGTAGATTTTATCAACTGCCAAAGTTAAAACCATTGATGTATTCATATTTTTTCATTTTGGATCAAAACAAATTTTACACTTCAATTATAATCTCAACAACATTGTGAACAACCCACTTGATTTACATCAACGCTGAGGAAGCAATACCGCGTATCCGACAATACTCCTCGTATCCATTATTTTCCGTAAGACCTGGTCGTGCCTCTCATCCACGTATGGATATGCAGACCATCAGAGCAAATTTTGGTTGTGTTAATTTTCCTATGCTTACGTGTAAAGGAAAATGGACCTTACCGTACTGTACTCTAGTAATGTATGTTTGCATGACGTACGTACGCATTCCTACAGTATGATGGATTTAATGTTCATCTTCCTTTACACGAAAGCATAGGAAAATGAACACAACGAAAACTGTTCTGACGGACTGCATATCCATATGTGGCTATGAGGCGTGACCAGTCTTAAGGAAAATAATGGATAGGAAGAACATTGTTAGATACGCAGTACTGCTTCTTCAGCTACGACATATTACTAAAAGGCCCATATTATATACAGAAAAACCAAACCTCTTTCAATTTTTTATATCTGAGTATAACTCAAGTATGGGCGTCGGAATTAAGAAAATTAATATTTCGATGGCTTACTTCTAAAACCTCGTACGGCCCAATGCTCTTCCTATCCATTATATTCCTTAAGACTCGTCGCGCCTCCCAGCCAGATGTGGATATGCAGCCCATCAGAACGATGTACGTTGTGTTAATTTTCCTATGCCTGAGTGTAAAGGAAAATGAACCTTAAATACATTATACTGTAGGAGTGCGCAAATTCGCTTGCAAACAACATCCCTACAATACGGTATGGTAAGGTCTAGTTTACTTTAAACAACAGCACAGGAAAATGAACACTACGAAAATTATTCTGATGGACTGCATATAAATGTGTGGCTGGCAGGCGTGACCAGTCTTAAAGAATATAATGGATAGGAAGAGCATTGGGATATACGATGGTCTTAGAAGCAAGCCATCGATTTACGATAATTTCAACGACCCTTTTTGCGAGCGCTATTACAGCTAGAAAAATGTTTTTACGTAGTATTGATTTTTAAGCATTATAACGTCTATTCCAAAATGTTCCGGTTTTTTAAACAACCCAAGTTTATTTTTTATAGTTCTTTCCTATTTGACGCGAAGTGTCCTTCATGCTTCTCATTGAGAACATGCATTTTAAAGCAACTAATATTCATTCCAACTAGGATTCGAACCATAAACATCGACCATCCTGTTGCACATAATGATTTCGCCGCCGAGAACAACCCTAGGCAGTCCGCACGCTATTTGATGATGATGATGATGCTTGTTGTTTTAAGGGGCCTAACATCGAAGGTCATCGGCCCGCACGCTATTTGAGCGCTCCCTTTGTGGGTACTGATGTGTTACATGTGTTCCCCTCTCGCTATTTAAGAACATCAATACAGTAGTGTATTTCGGATTCCAGGATGAATATCTGGTGAACTAAACTGATTAACGGCTTAGAACATATTCGAATAAGTGATGAATTCTTGTTGTACTGAACAGTTTCATGATAGAGCATATTACAGGTGAAGAGATCATAAACCTTTAACTATGAAGGGTACTTCAAGTTATCAAGGAATAGAATGTGAGGTTTAAAGACCGTAGCACAAGCTTTCTATTTGTCATTCTCTAGTTAAGAAATATAATTCTTTTTTTTATTTCTCAGAGCATTCTTTTAATGACATTCACATTTATAAATATTCTCTTCTGTTTTTCTTACAGAGATCTCCAAGGCAACAATCTCACCGTCATATTTGAAACCGACTTTGAGGACATGGCCAGTCTCCGTATTTTGTAAGTATTACAATTTTTATTTGGACTTCAGTATATTTCTACCACAAAGCACGCGTAAATAAAGGATGTAAGAAAGAAAAACAGTAGCACACTACTATGGTTTTCTTTAAAATAGTCGATTCGAAGTGCTTTTGACACAGGGAGCAGCAAATTCAGTGGCAAAGGATATTTCACTTACGTGAACACGAGAATCATATTTCGTAAATATTAATTCCTCTGTACTTACGAGAACATCAAACCATGCTATGAAATTGTTTATAGGGTTACGTGGCTAATGACATTACTATCTGATGCTTTTTTTCAACATAGACGGTTTTGTTTACAATATTTACATTGTCGGACACTGCTTCACCAAACACAATGGTGTAGCATCTTCAATGGCAATCCTAGGAGTTTTCGAAGAAACATAAGGCTGCATACTAGATTGAACTCGCTTTACAGTTATCATAATACTCATATGGTTTTATTAGAAAAAAACCACCATTTCGATCTCAACTGGTAGTACAAAAATTGGAAACTGTTTGCACTTAGAGTGCGTATCATTTTCTGCAATTCTAGTCTAGAATAATATATACTACGACAGCAGTTATTAATAAAACTCTTGACGTAGTTAAATTTGAGAAATTTATCCTTTACCTGTTACAAGTTTCTCCTATTCCAGTGACTGCACAAAAACAGAGGCAGTTGTAGTGCTCAGAACTAATGTTAGTGATATCTTCCACTCTGGTATTAAACTGAAAAGGCCGGCTGAGTGGCTCAGACGGTTGAGGCGCTGGCCTTCTGACCCCAACTTGGCACGTTCGATCCTGGCTCAGTCCGGTGGTATTTCAAGGTGCTCAAATACGTCTGCCTCGTGTGGGTAGATTAACTTGCACCTAAAAGACTCCTGCGGGACTAAATTCCGGCACCTCGGCGTCTCCGAAAATAGTAAAAGGCGTTAGTGGGACGTAAAGCAAATAATATTATTATTAAATTGAAAAAAAAGATACCTGGCGCCGCAGCCCCGAAAGACCATAGCTACCAAGCGGGCGCTGCTCAGCCCGAAGGCCATCCAGATTACGAGGCGTCATGGGTATGTTCAGCACGACGAATCGTCTCGGCCTTTATTCTTGTCTTTCTAGACTGGGGCCGGTATCTCACCGGCAGATAGCTCCTCAATTGTAATTACATAGGCGGCGTGGACCTCGAACCAGCCCTCAGATCCAGGTAAAAATCCTTGACCTGGCCGCGAATCGAATCCTGGGCCTCCGAGTAAGAAGCAGTCACGCTACCCCTACACCGCGGGGCCGGCTCTGGTATTAAACTGTTAGATATAAATGCGCAAAATATGCTTCGAAATCTAAGATTCTTATGTCAATAGCAAATATACATATGATTAAAACAAAATGTTTCAAAATTATCAGTCCATACAAAATTCTCATTCTAAATTTATCGACTATTATATCAAAGGTTGAGCAAAAAGTAAAGAGAAACAGGAACTAACTTGCACTGGCATGGCTTCGGATCGATTCGAATAGCAAATCACACTCAGTTCATCTCCCAAAACTATCATAATTATGCACTATCAGCTCGGCTATTCTAGAAGAGTTTGATGTGTGTGACGATTATAATATCTTTTACGTAACGTATCTCGCCTTGCGTGACTTCAAAATAATATTTTTAGTTGTGAAGAGTCTCTGTATCACGTGAAGTTAAGTGTTATGCGTGTTCATTCTTTGAAACATTGCCCATTCCATATTTGGTGTGCTCACATGAATTATTTCCGTAGGATGTATATTTCCACATCAGAAATTCTACAGGTGTATTCGCCGTCTCAAACTCCAGTACATAGTTTTTCGAATAAAAGCTACTCAGGGATATGCTAGTAAGTTTTTGTGAACAATGATATTGAGACATATAATAGCTTGGTATTTCATTAAGAGTACAGATGTATAGGACTTTTTATTTTGCTAGCCATGCAACGCAGTAATAACACGCACATGTTTCTCCGGCGGTGCTAGGGTAGGAGACAATAAGGACGCGGAAGGCAACAATTGCGGTCTTAATTTCTTTTAATAATTTGTTTTACGTCGCACGGGCACAGATAGGACTTATGGGGACGGCAAGATAGGAAAGGCCTAGGAGTGGGAAGGAAGCGGCCGTAACCTTATTCAAGGTACAGTCCCATAATTTGCCTGGGGTGAAAATGGGAACCACGGAAAACCACCTTCAGGGCTGCCGACAGTGGGCCTCGAACCCATTATCTCCCGGATACAAGCTCACAGCAGCGCTCCCATATTTGCACGGCCAACTCTTCCGTTACGCGGTCTTAATTAAGGTGTATCCCAAATATTCGACTGGTGTTAAAATGGGAAAACGTGGAAACCCATCTTTAATGCTGCTGACGATGAGGTTGGGACCCACCATCTCGTACTGCAAATTTACTGCTACACAACGCCTACAGCGAAGCAATCTCCATATGTTATCGAACATACAGAAGCCATATTTGTTGGTTTCGGCCGATGATTTCATATTGTATTTATTTAGAACAGTAATGAATTGATTTAGAAGGAGAATCAAGAAACGCAACGTCGCTAAAGAAACAATACCGCGTATCTGACAATGTTTGAGCTGTCCATTATTTCCCTTAAGATTTGTCGTGCTTCCCAGTCACATATGGACATACAGTCAATCAGAACAATTTTTGTTGTGTTCATTTCCCTATGCTTGAGTGTAAAGGAAAATGAACATGAAATACATTATACTGTAGGCGTGTGTGAATAAGTCATGCAAACATACATTCCTACAGTACGGTACGGTGCGGTAAGGTTCATTTTCCTTTACACTTTGTCGTTGGAAAATGAACACAACGGAAATTGTTCTGATGGACTCCATAGCCATGAGGCTGGGAGTCGCGACCAGTCTTCAGGAAAATAATGAATAAAAGGTGCATTGTCAGACACTCGCTATTGTTTCTTCAGCGACGATAAGTCAGCAGAGGGAACATGGTCAGTGTGTCCATCAGATCACCGAGATAGTTCTCCACGCCCCGTGCTGTTAGCTTCCATTCGAGAGACAGTGGGTTTGAGCCCCACTATCAGCAGCCCTGAAGATTGTTTTCCGTGGTTGCTCATTTCCTCAAAAAGCAGTACTGGGGCTGTACCTAATTAAGACCACGGTCACTTCCTTCCCATTTCCTAGCCCCTGTCCTATACCATCGTTGCCATAAAATCTATGTCGTCACGACCTACTACGCTGGCGTAGCAGGGGGAGAGGTGATACTCTCACGTGGCGCGTCCCAGGTGGCGGATAGGGGGGTCCTAACCGGCTTGCCGGCGGACTTGAGGGAAATAAAATACCTCTCGCGGACCAAACACACAATCCCCTGTGGGTGGGGGACGCAGACGAAGAATACACCCACGGTATCCCCTACCTGTCGTAAGAGGCGATTAAAAAGGGCGACCAAGGGATGATCAAATTATAACCATGAGACTACTTGTGATTAGTACCACCACGCGGGGAACACCATGAGTCGCTTTTACTTGCGGGTAGTACCACTATGTTAGGTACCAAATAGGATTGTGATTAGTAGCAATAGTGTACGCTGTCGGCTTCTACAGTACCTGTGATTCGTACCCCTACATGAGAAACACCCTGGGATAAGCGACACCATGGTTCTGGCTTGCCTATGATTAGTACCCTCTATATGAGGAACACCACGGGATAGCGCGAGTCCCTGTGGTTAGTACACTTATGTGATGAACACCATAGGTTTGCGTTGCCTGTAAATAGCGCCGAAGTGTGCGAAACACCATAGATCTGTATTCCATGTGCGAATTTCATTACCTCTGAGTAGTACCATACTGTGTGGAATGCCGCGAGTCTACGCTACTTTTGATTAGTACCGCAACGTGACAAGTACCATTGTTCTACTCTCCTAACGGTAAGTACCATTATGAGAGGTCGATGACAAGGATTTTGGACCCCTTTACACTGAAAGCATCATCGATTCAGTGTTATGCTATAGACGCAGTCCCTTGGTCAGTAATACTATTGTTTCACGTCAGTTTCTTGAATGCGAGACATTGCGGGTCGTATCCAATGATTGTTTTAAATTCATATTCATCCATTCATTCTTCGTCCTCATGTTTTGAATTCTGGTCAGTGGAGGATTTTGGACTTTTAATTTGTCATTCCATTTCGTCTCATTTCGTACATTAGGGGCCGATGACCTTGATGTTAGGCCCCTTTAAACAACAAATATCATCATCATCATCATCATCATCATCATCATCATCAAATCTATGTCGGTGCGACATAAAGCAAATAGGAAAAAATAAAATAAATAATGCTTCATTATTTCATTCAAGTATCAATTCTGTAAGTTTACTCCCTGAATTGTTGTTGTACGGAGTGAGTAAATAATTAAATCACTTAAAAAAAGCTGTCCAGTACAACGGGAGTCTTGCATTCACAAACAATCGCAGACTCATTTCATTTCGTAACCCTTACCACAAAATCATTAAATTCGTGGTTGAAACCGTAGTCTCTTAAGTTTACCCGTAATTTTCATCAGGCAGTAGAGTGCTGATCATCTGAGCTTAAGTGTGTATGTGGGGGGGTTCGATCATGACCCAATCCGATGGTATTTGAAGGTGCTCAAATTCGTCAGTCTTGCGTCGGTAGATTTTCGGGCAAGTACATGAACACCCGAGGGACAACATTTCGACACTTTAACGTCTCCGGAAACTGTAAATGCACTTTGTGGAATGTAAAGCCAATAACATTATTATTATTATTATTATTATTATTATTATTATTATTATTATTATTATTATTATTATGTGTATATGTTGGGTATTCTGCCCGAATGCTGGTTTGATCCGCAACAGCTCTGCCGTCATCAGTCATAGATGGCCTAAGCGTCAATGAAGATGCATTTTAGGGAAGTGAGGAGTGAAGTAATTTCCCGTTGATATCTTCACCGTGCCAAAGGTAGTATGGCTTATCAGTCTGCCAAGCCCACTGAAATGCACGCACCAACCGTCCCTATAAGTGACATTTTCACACCATTCATAACACGGACTGGCTTCATATTTATTATTATTATTATTATTATTATTATTATTATTAGTAGTAGTAGTAGTAGTAGTAGTAGTAGTAGTAGTAGTAGTAGTAGTAGTAGTAGTAGTAGTAGTAGTAGTAGTAGTAGTAGTAGTAGTAGTAGTAGTAGTAGTAGTAGTAGTAGTAGTAGTAGTAGTAGTAGTAGTAGTAGTAGTAGTAGTAGTAGTAGTAGTAGTAGTAGTAGTAGTAGTAGTAGTAGTAGTAGTAGTAGTAGTAGTAGTAGTAGTAGTAGTAGTAGTAGTAGTAGTAGTAGTAGTAGTAGTAGTAGTAGTAGTAGTAGTAGTAGTAGTAGTAGTAGTAGTAGTAGTAGTAGTAGTAGTAGTAGTAGTAGTAGTAGTAGTAGTAGTAGTAGTAGTAGTAGTAGTAGTAGTAGTAGTAGTAGTAGTAGTAGTAGTAGTAGTAGTAGTAGTAGTAGTAGTAGTAGTAGTAGTAGTAGTAGTAGTAGTAGTAGTAGTAGTAGTAGTAGTAGTAGTAGTAGTAGTAGTAGTAGTAGTAGTAGTAGTAGTAGTAGTAGTAGTAGTAGTAGTAGTAGTAGTAGTAGTAGTAGTAGTAGCGCCTGTCCCTCACCGCCGGTCTCCGTGGTTCAAATCCTCGTCACTCCATGTGAGATTTGTGCTCGACAAAGTGGAGGCTGGATGGGTTTTCCTCTGGGTTCTCCGGTTTTCCCTGTCTCCTTTCATTCTAGCAATATTCTCCAACATCATTTCATTTCATCTGTCTGTCATTAATCATTGCCCTAGAGGAGTGCGACAGGCTTCGGCAGCTGGCACAGTTCCTGTCCTCGCCGCTAGATTAGGGCGTCAATGATTCCATTTCTGACCCGGTTGAAACTAGAAACAAGTTGTGGATTTTCGTTTTTCAAAAGATGTGAGAGTAGGTTGGCTGGTATTTGAGTACTGTGATGACGTTGATGATGATAACGAGGGCAGTGCCTTCGAAATGGAGTGAATGGGCACAGACTCTTCTACTGCACTTTCACTGTTTGGAAGTATTTAATTGGGATGTTGTTCATGTCCAGTAAAAACAGGTTTATGAATTGAGCTGACATGCTTCTTCAGGTTGCTAGTTTGTGAGATTTTCATCCTCGAAACAAATAGTTTTTTATAAATATGTCAAATGGCATGGTTATCAATGACAGGATCTATTTAGAAATAATTCCATGCTTCACTCGTATTATCCAAACGTTTTGGACTACACCGTTTTTTGTCACTTCGGAGTAACAAAATACTTTGCAATTTTAAAATATTCATCTAAAATCAAAGCCAGATTTCATGCTAAATGTGCTGACATTCTTACAATAAGTTGCTGCCTTGCTTGTGGTATGACACGTTAAGTAGACCAAAAGATTTGTTTACTGCAAGTCTCTGTTGTTGGTTACATTCATATCGATATTATTTTGTAGACGAAGCGGTTTTGTTTTCATAGCCGTCCAAATGAAAATTAAAAAATCCTACAAATTAGTGCAAAATCGCATTCGAAGGTATGTTCCTAAAGTTATAATTTGGCATGTTTTATTCGCTGAAACATGATTTTTCAAGACCTTCGTAGGCCTACGTCAGATATACTGTCATCAGAATATCTGCAGAAATTCAGAGGAAAGTCCCTTTTGTTACGGGATCAATAAAGATATAAACCAGCCGAATTTCTTGCTGTATCAGCTGTCTGCTTTTCTGAAACTTCTGAACTGAGACATGTCCGCCTTCCGAACAGTTAACAATCTGCTATTTGTGGTGAATTGACAAGATAAATGAAATACTTTAACGTTCTATTAACATTGAATCGAGAAAGAATCGAGCTCATCTGTAGTAGTAGCGTTCGATATCGAAACCTCTTGAGTATTGAGGGTATCGAAATTATAAAGAAACTATATAATAATAATAATAATAATAATAATAATAATAATAATAATAATAATAATAATAATAATACGCCGGGCGAGTTGGCAGTGTGGTTAGGAGCGCGCAGCTGTGAGCTGGTTTCGAACCCCACTGTCGGCAGCCCTGAAGATGCTTTTCCGTAGTTTCCTACTTTCACACTAGGCAAATGCTGTGGCTGTACCTTAATTAAGGCCACGGCCGCTTCCTTCCCATTCCTAGGCCTCTCCTGTCCCATCGTCGCCATAAGACCTATCTGTGTCGGTGCGACGTAAAGCAAATAGTAAGGTAAGGGTTATTCTGCCCGAAGGCAGGTCCGAACCTCCGCAGAGGTGTTCCTGAGCCGGAGTTTACGTGCGGTAGGGTGGTCAGTTCCTTTTCGCTCCTCCATTCCCTTACCCCCCACCAACAGCGCGTGGCAATCCATCCAACTCCTGACCACGCCCAATGTTGCTTAACTTCGGAGATCTCACGGGATCCGGTGTTCCAACACGGCTACGGCCGTTGGCTAAAGCAAATAGCAATAATAATAATAATAATAATAATAATAATAATAACAATAATAATAATAATAATAATAATAATAATAATAATAATAATAATAATAATAATAATATATGTTTCACTGGTTCTTTTTTGATACAACTTATCATTTGTTCAGAAGGAAGCCATACTTTTCAATGTCGACTCAGTTTAAATGTAAACTTGAAAGCTTCCCTCTCTGCCAAACACACAATTCCAATATAAATATTGCACTAAAACATACCTGTAAAAAATATTAAACAAGGAATAAATGCACACTCATCCAGCTGGAATGGTGACAAAGCAGGGCTTCATTAACGTAAGTTCCATATTCATAGATGTTTGGACAGATAAAAACATAAATATTTCCAAATATCGAATGACTTGATAGAATCTGATGATATTCTTTTAAGAACGAAACCTGTTATTCTTTGTTTAATAGTGTTTAATAATGCGTTTTTTTACAAGTATGTTACAGTGTAATATTTATATTGAAATTGTGTGTTCTGCAGACTGGAAAGCTTTCAAGTTTACAACTTATCAAACAAAACGGATTTAATTTCTTTCCAACTACGTAATAAATTCTATTTTAGTAGTAGCAGTTTTATAGCTCTACTCAACGAGTTAACTCCAGTTGAACTGTGGTGAGCTGCTGTGGGCTGACCTTCACTCGACCTCATCGAGGTAATTCTGCGTTCGTCCTAGGATGCTGCCTACGACACTACCGCGGATTATGAACAGTATTATCCCTGTCACATTAAGATTAACATGCCGGGCTGAGTGGCTCAGACGGTTAAGGCGCTGGCCTTCTAACCCCAACTTGGCAGGTTCGATCCTGGCTCAGTCCGGTGGTATTTGAAGGTGCTCAAATACGACAGCCCCGTTTCGGTAGATTTACTGGCACGTAAAAAGAACTCCTGCGGGACTAAATTCCGGCACCTCGGCGTCTCCGAACACCTTAAAAAGTAGTTAGTGGGACGTAAAGCAAATGACATTATTATTATTATTATTATTATTATTATTATTATTATTATTATTATTATTATTATTATTATTATTATTATTATTATTATTATTACAGTTACTATATAAAACATTTAAGCTCTTTAGGCATTTTTCAGATTTGAAATAACCAGCGTTTCGCCCCAGTGTAGCAGTGGGCTCGTTATTTCGATTGCCAGACATTTCCGAGACGATGGCGGCTAATGCGCCGTTGAGACACCAATGCAAGCCTCCTTTATTGGACAATGCAGTGACGATGCACTAGGGAAAATATGTACCTCCTATTGTATGCATGCCTGCGTATGAAATTTATACCAAAAATAAGCTCTCGGAAGGAAACCATACCTTAAATTTTTCGATTGCAGTGAAATTTGTACCTACGTACAGAGTTAAGGATCATTTGACACAGTAATTTTATATGGCTGTAAGTGTAATAATAAGTAGCCTTTTGCATAGATCAATCAATCAGTCAGTCAGTCAGTCAGTCAGTCAGTCAGTCAGTCAGTCAATCAATCAATCAATCAATCAATCAATACGGATCTGCATTTAGGGCAGTCGCCCAGGTGGCAGATTACCTATCTGTTGTTTTCCTAGCCTTTTCCTAAATGATTTCAAAGAAATTGGAAATTTATTGAACGTCTCCCTTCCTAAGTTATTCCAATCCCTCACTCCCCTTCCTATAAATGAATATTTGCCCCAATTTGTCCTCTTGAATTCCAACTTTATCTTCATATCTTTCCTACTTTTATAAACGCCACTCAAACTTATTCGTCTACTAATGTCATTCCACGCCACCTCTTCGCTGACAGCTCGGAACATACCACTTAGTCGAGCAGCTGTTCTTCTTTCTCTCAATTCCTTCCAACCCAAACTTCGCAACATTTTTGTCACGCTACTCTTTTGTCGGAAATCACCGAGAACAAATCGAGCTGCTTTTCTTTGGATTTTTTCCAGTTCTTGAATCAGGTAATCCTGGTGAGAGTCCCATACACTGGAACCATACTCTAGTTGGGGTCTTACCAGAGACTTATATGCCCTCTACTTTACATCCTTACTACAACCACTAAACACCCTCATAACCATGTGCAGAGATCTGTACCCTTTATTTACAATCCCATTTATGTGATTACCCCATTGAAGATCTTCCCTTATATTAACACCTAGATACTTACAATGATCCCCAAAAGGAACTTTCATCCCATCAACGCAGTAATTAAAACTGAGAGAACTTTTCCTGTTTGTAAAACTCACAGCCTGACTTTTAATCCCGTTTATCAACATACCATTGCCTGCTGTCCATCTCTGAACATTTTCGAGGTCACGCTGCAGTTGCTCACAATCTTGTAACTGATTTATTACTCTATAGAGAATAACATCATCCTCAAAAAGCCTTACCTCCGATTCCACTCCTTTACTCATATCATTTATATATATAAGAAAACATAAAGGTCCGATAATACTGCCTTGAGGAATTCCCCTCTTAATTATTACAGGGTCAGATAAAGCTTCACCTACACTAATTCTCTGGGATCTATTTTCTAGAAATATAGCAACCCATTCAGTCACTCTTTTGTCTAGTCCAATTGCACTCATTTTTGCCAGTAGTCTCCCATGATCCACCCTATCAAATGCTTTAGACAGGTCTATCGCGATACAGTCCATTTGGCCTCCTGAATCCAGGATATCTGCTATATCTTGCTGGAATCCTTCAAGTTGAGCTTCAGTGGAATAACCTTTCCTAAAACCGAACTGCCTTATTTGTCAATCATCCATATGATATTTCCACTTTTCGTGCAAGACGCCGAAGGTTTTAAGGAGAATTTTTCAAGCAATGATCAGTCATCTAATTCTTCTTCGGTGGGAGCCCTACGCTGCTGCTCATTTTCTTAGGTTGGATACATTTATAAACGTGTGTTGCAACTTGGCATGTCTACACACGAAAATCTATCCTGAAAACCGTCTTCGAACTTAACGAGCCAACTGAGTTAAAAACATATGAATCGTTCGTAAAGACACGCTGTGCCGTTAAAAACGCACAAGCCATAATACGTTTCTGTCTAATTACAGAATTAAGAAAAGAACAAAACACATACACGTGGGAACAGCTGAAATACGACCATGACATCGGACACGTGCTATCAGGGATGCGCGCACACAAAACAAGGGCCGGTGTCAGGGAACAAGGCATGTGATGGCATACCGCGTCATCTCCCCGTGCGCGGCGAACGAGCGGTGCGCTCGCCCTTAGGAAAAACACCGAGCGCGCTGGAGTAAAACATATCTGATCACACTGAACAGCACACCATAGCACTAATCACCACAGAAACACAGTAGTGAATACATCCCTCCACAGAGTGTTAACGTCAGGAAGGGCATTCGGCCGTAAAACTGGGCCAATTCTACATCGAGACCAATCCTAATAAATTAGGAAAAGGCTGAGAAGTAGAAGAATATATTCCCAGATTAAACAGCTAATATTATTATTCCTTGAACGTAATAGATATTCTGCAACGAAAGGTTTTCTCTTTGGGAAATGTACGACGGTCTGAGTTTACTGAGAAATTGTTTTGTTGCAGTGCATTCAAAATTGAAAATCCCTAGCACACGTAATTCTTTCGTGAATGTAGTCATTTATGACCCTTTCCCTCTTTCAACCATCTTCCACTTGGCTTGAAGGGAAACGTATAATATTGAGCTACAATGCCATTAGCTGCCGGCTTGTGACTGAGGTCTGCGGAAGCAGTGGTGGTCCCGATTCCTTTGCCACGAGTGATCTATTCAAAGAGCTCCGCGAGCTGGCAGAATTTAATAGAGTCCCTCGCGAAGTGCAGGAGCAGGCAAGCGTATCCTCTTCCCCGTCATTCACCAAACAATGTATATGCATCGAGAAAAATTCCTAGAAATTCTACAGTTTCATATACCATATTGTACACGTTCCATATTTGTGCAGCGGAACTATTTGTCCTCCTTGGAGTGATAGTGATACTTCCAAAGGGAGACTGACCGTTGGATCCTTCCTGATTTTGCTTCTATATTTTATTTGTCTCAATGTTTCAAAGAACAGAAAGAACCTGAGAAACATTTCAAAAATTACAGATGGTGATGATGATGATTATTATTATTGTTGTTTAAAGAGCCTAACATCTAGGTCATAGGACCCCCACAGATCGCCATCGTAACCCATTCTGGCCATTCATTAAATGCTGTTTGTTCGGGGCGTCGACCCATGTGGATCTTAAGCCCTACTTGCACCATATTGTATGAACCTGCTTGTAATTGGAATGGCGGTAGTGTGGGATGTTGTGTGTGAGGGAAAGGAAGATTAAAGACTTCATAAGCACCCAGTCCCCAGGTCAGGGATATTAATCATTACAATTAAAAACTCCTGAACCGGTCGGGAAACGAACCCGGAGCCGCCGGGTGACAGGCGGACGCGTTGCCCCCTACACCGCGGGGCCGGACCATTCTGGCCATATTTTAGGTGATGGAATATTTTTCGTTTATGCTAAGAACGTGTAAACGGCAATTCAGTTACCAGGCTGACTGTACATCAGTGAATCATCAACATCATCATCATCATCATCATCATCATCATCATCTTCTTCTTCTTCTTCTTCTTCTTCTTCTTCTTCTCCTTCTTCTTTCCCAGTGGCTCAAGGATCGCTTTGAGGGTCATTGGACACCCATTTTGCGCGGCCTTGTTTGTCGTTGGGCTGTAGACCCACGTACGGTCTTCAAACCAGTATTTAACTTATTTTATATTGCCAGCACTGCTTCGTTCTCGGGGTGGGGGTTGGCCTTCGACGTCGAAATATAAGATGGGTTTGGCATTGTACAAGATGCTGCATACTGGACATGACCTTACCATCGGAGAAGCTGCTCTCTTTTATTTCCACAATTGGTGCAACAATCCTCTCTTGCCGAATTGTATCCTTCAGTACGTGGTTGGTAAGAGAGATGCCCATCGCCCAGTGGAGCATTCTCGTTTGCATAGCGTGCAGCTTGCGTTCAATTACTTACTGATTTTTGTGATTTCGTCAGTGAATAAAGAAATGAATAATTAATAAGGAGATGAATTAGATTCCAAATTATTCAATGATTATGTTGGCTTACTACTATCGTCATCTCGAATTTCGCTTATTTCACAAGAGTGACTGTCGTTTCTGAAACATTTAGGAGTTTAAAACATCTTTGGTCGTGAGTTTCTTGTTCATATACTCTATGTATAGAAACTGATAACCTACGTTAATGTGGGATCATTGGAGTTGGCACCAGGAATTTTTTTTTTTACCTGCACCTCATTTGGGGAAGTAGGCTATCTCAAAACATCGTTTGAGGGCAGTATGGCAGTCTTCGGAAGAAGACATAGTTAAGTTGCCACTGTTGGTACTGGGATTCAAACCTTAGATCACCAACATGTATAGTTTCTTCTTCTTCTTTCTTCTTTCTTCTTCTTCTTCTTCTTCTTCTTCTTCTTACAATAATATTGAAAAATGAAAACCTACAACCTGTTTTCCAGTCATTGACGGGTCAGGAATGGAATGAATGAAGCAGATATAGGCTATTAGTACGATGGGGTCGCCACTCCCAAAGTGATTTATTAATGACTGATAGATGCTACGAAATGAGAATGGAGAGTGTTGCTGGAATGAAATATGACAGGAAAAACCGGAGTACCCGGAGAAAAACCTGTCCCGCCTCCGCTTTGTCCAGCACAAATCTCACATGGAGTGACCGGGATTTGAACCACGGTATCCAGCGGTGAGAGGCCGACGCGCTGCCGTTTGAGCCACGGAGGCTCTTACAATAATATTATTATTATTATTAAAATAATGCCGAGTGAGTTGGCCATGTGTGGCGCAGATGTGTGCTTGCCTTCGGGAGGTAGTGGGCTCGAACCCTACTGTCGGCAGCCCTGAAGATGCTTTTCCGTGGATTTCCATTTTCACACCAGGCAAATGCTGGGGCTGTGCCTTAATCAAAACCACGGCCGCTTCCTTCCCAACTCCTAGTCCTTCCCTGTCCCATCGTCGCCGTAATACTTTTCTGCGACGGAAAGCCAACTGTAAAAGAATAGTTGAGAGTCACCATTTAATCGAATTTCATCATTAACGTGGATTGGGTATTATGAGCTTATAATAACGAAAGAAATGGACACCCGTGTCTATTACTAGCACATTGAATCTGGAGGGGGTGAAACATACGTAGAACAACATTGTTCAGGGAATTGGGCAAACTTAAACAAATAGAAGTATATGTATTTATAAACTTCAAAAGCTGGTCCAGTGGTATAGGGGTTAGCGTACCTGACTCATACTTGGAAGCCCCGGGTTCGTTTCGCGGCTATGTTAGCGATTTTTACCTGGATGTGGGGGCTGGCTCGAGGTCCGCTCAGCCTAAGTGATTGCAGTTGAGGAGCTATCAGACGATAAGGTAGCGGTCCCGTTCTAGAAAGCCAAGAATAACAGCAAATAGGATTCGTCGTGTCGACCACATACCTCGTGATCTGCAGGGCTTCGGGCTGAGCAGCGGTCGCTTGGTAGGCTAAGGCCCTTTGCTACCGTTACACCACGGGGTTTGGTTTCATAAATTTCAAGGGAGAATCTGTTATTTTGTAGTAATAATAATGATAATGAAAATACCACGAACCTACTGCGGTGTCGTAGCAGGCGGAGAGGTGATACTCCGACTTGGCGCGTCCCAGGTGGCGGACAGGGGGTCCTCACTGGCTTGCCGGCGGACTTGAGCGAAATAAAATAGCTCTTCCGGACCAAACACACAATATCAATAAATCCATTAGTGTCTGTTCTGGTATCCAATGACTAGTGGTCTGCGTCTGTTCACCTAGTTGGTGCGGCAGTGAAATATGGCTTGATCTCAACAATCAAGTCTGTAATTACCGTCATCTTTATTAAAGATCACCACAACCAACTTCAACTTGAAGTAATCATGATGGGACTAAAGGAAAGAAATCTGCTACCCCAGACCCCAGTCAACGCACTGGACTTTCCTGGTCATCGTATTCTTGGGACCAGGGGCATCGTGAGGAGAAGAATCTGAGCATACGACAATAACAGGCTAAAATTGAAGAATATTTCAAGAGAAATAACACAAGAAATTTTTACAGAAATTTCTAAGAAAATATTAAGGGCTATCAACCTCCTAGCCTCTGCTTCCGAAGAACAGATGGATCCCTGGAAACAAACACGAAAAGAAACTGTAAAATTCTCAAACATTACTTTGATTTACTTCTTAATTGCAAGAAACCCACAGAAAACCTAACATTCCAAAAGCTACATTAAACCCCGATTTTAATCCACCCACAATAGAAGAGATAGAGGAAATCATAAAACAAATGAAAAATAACAGAGCAGCAGGAGAGCATGGTATTATCGCCGAGATCTGGAAGCTCCAAGATGAAAACATCACCAAAATGTCCATAAGATTATCACAGGAATTTGGGTCACAGAGAAAGTACCAGAGGAATGGAAATGTGCATTAATCCATCCATGGCATAATAATGGTGATAAGTCAGATCCAAATAATTACAGAGGTATTTCGCTAGTAACAGTTGCGTACAAAATGTTCTCTAAGGTTCTATTAAACAGCCTAGAACCACAAGCAGATCCACAAATAGGGGAATACCAGGCAGACATCAGAAAAGGGAGGTCATGCATCGAACAGATCTGGAACTTGAGAACACTTTTGAAAGTCAGACACACAAGAAACACTCTAGTTACCTTTGCGGACTTTAAAAAAGTGTTCGACTCCATAGATAGACAGACAGACGCTCTTTGACATACGGGAAGAATATGGCATTGACAGAAATACCAGAGCACTTATACAACAGACGCTTACAGACGCCACCTCCAAGATCATGGGAGAAATTTCGGAACCCTTCCAGATACACACAGGTGTCCGACAAGCAGACGGGCTCTCACCAGTCTTGTTCAACATGGTGTTAGACAAAATTATCAAGCAGTGGGAGGAACAAGTTAAAGGAATACAGTTAGGAACACGTGAAACAAAAACCATAAAAAATGTCTGGCATTTGCAGATGACATAACCATACTCAGCAATAATGCACAGGAGGCAAAGGAAGCACTGGTACGCTTGCATAAAATAGCTGCCAAAACAGCTCTACAGATACCTTGCGAGAAGACCCAATACATGGAAAGACAGAACAACAATGTGCACACAGTGCATACTGTATATGGATACGTAAAAAGAGTCAAAACTTGTAAATATTTAGGGGAATACAAATAGGAGGATCAAACAAAGCGTCTAACATAGAACGAATGGAAAAAATCCAGGAAGCATGGTCACATTATAATAAGAAAAGCATATCAAGACAGGCCAAACTTAGACACTACAAAACAGTCGTATTACCAGAAGCATTGTGTGCGTCAGAAAAGGCCACAATTTTAGCATCAGGCATCATATAGACAAAAAAAAAGATAGAACGTACAGTTCTCAGAAAAATATTTGGACCAATACACAGAGACGGCATATGAACGAAACGACCTGCCGAAGAGCTGTACCAGCACATGAGAGACTCACAGACATGATCAGGAAACGCAGGCTAACTTTCTATGGGCACATACAGAGAATGGACGACAACAGACTTACGAAGAAAATCTTTGATGTAGTAAACAGTTCGAGCAAGAAAACAAATTGTTATCATGAAATACAGAAAGACTTAAAGCAGGTGGGGATCAACAGGCAAATGATAGGAGACAGAAAAGAATTCAGAAACAAAATTAGGAATACGAAATTTATAGTAAATGAGAAGAAGACAGGAACATTGAGGACAGAACAAAGGAAACAGGAGCACAGCCAAAGGATGAAGAGATTTGGGAAGAGAAGTGGGAGAAGGAAAAGAGTGAAAATTGTGTCATCATGAGATATTCGAGTTCAAACACTGTCCATAAGGGCAAAAGTGATATGAATGAATAATAATAATAATAATAATAATAATAATAATAATAAAAAAAAAAAAAAAAAAAAAAAAAAAAAAAGTGGTTTCCCATTTTCACACCAGGCAAATGCTGGGGCTGTACCTTAATTAAGGCCACGGCCGCTTCCTTCCAACTCCTAGGCCTTTCCTATCCCATCGTCGCCATAAGACCTATCTGTGTCGGTGCGACGTAAAGCCCCTAGCAAAAAAAAAAAAAAAAAAAAATAATAATAATAATAATAATAATAATAATAATTTTATATTGTTATTGGCTTTACGTCCCACTAACTACTTTTACGGAGACGCCGAGGTGCCAGAATTCAGTCCCACGGGAGTTCTTTTACGTGCCAGTAAATCTACCGACACGAGGCTAACGTATTTCTACCCTTATAGAGAACGTTCATATTGTGTTGTGTGTCATCAAATTGTTTCATTTACTGCATGCTAACATTCATACTTCCTAAGGAAAAAAGAAAAGTGATCGAGTGAGTGGCTGCGTGGTTTAGGTCACGTAGTTATCAGTTATTCCGGGAGATATTGGGTTCGAACCCCACCGTTGGCACTCCCGAGGATGTTTGCCTGTGGTTTCCCATATTCACACGATGCAAATGCTGCGGCTGTACCTTAATTAAGTTCAGGTTCACTTCGTTCCCGCTTCCAGCCATTCCTTCTCCCATCGTCACCATAAGACCTGTGTGTGTCGGTGCGACGTAAAGCATCTTGTAGAAAATAAACAGATGCGTACATAAAAGAAAGTAGTGTACTGTTCCGTTATACATTAAACCGTTTCTCTGTGTTATGCAAGACCAAGTGATACATTACGACGTTGAACAATTCTCCTGATTTATATTGTATTATGTTAAGCCAAATATTGTGGCTCCCAAGAATACCGCACAAAACTTTATTACCACTTTCACCCTGGCATTCTTCCACTGAGGGCTGACAAAAATTCGTCTGTTCTACTGAAGAACGTTTTGAGAAGAAAGCGCAGAAGGAATATTTTGGTCTGGTGGAAACGAGTGTTTAACCATGTTCTGTATTGGTCCTAAAATCTAATAGTATGTATTTGTGTTTAATGTGGCCTGGATATGCCTTTACTGGAAGGATGTAGTGTTTACAGTGCACTATGTCTTCTGTTATGGGCTAGAATAAATTGATTACTTTCATTGACCTGTCTCAGTCTCTTCCTTGTCTTTGACAATATGAAAGTGACCGAGGTATGAGCGATTCTAGTAAAACCGTTCCCTATGCACCCAGTCCCTGTTTTGAATGGTGTGAAAATATCGCTCATAGGGTCGGTTGGAGCATGCATTTCAGTGGGCTTGGCAGACTGTTATGTAATAGCAACTTCCGGCTCAGTGAGGAAAGCAGCGGGAAACTACCTCACTCCTCATTACCCTAGTATACCTCTTCAGTGACACCTAGGCTATCTATTACAGCTGTTTGTGGAGCTGTAGAGGATCAAACCAACCCTCGGGCTGAATACCCAACATACATTCGTGCCCTCGATAGTACACTTCTCAAGAATCATTTGTGAAAAACCAAATCAGAGTTAATCTCCCGAGCAATTAGACCTAAGAAACTATGCTTCAGTACATTTCACCCCGACACGGATTTTATCAACGGCATTTACGAACCCATGGCCAGTAGGCAGTAATTTTTGGTCTTTGAATGTTTAGAGTAAAAAGCGCGAAACCTGGAATATATATCCCATTATGGCAAACATCACATACGAGTGTTAAGGTATTAGCCCCAGTTGGGAATATTGTTGGTAAATCTAAAATACTGAACGCAAGTTGAACAAAAGCTAGAAATTTTCTTCACCAAATGGAAACGAGAAATAATTCATGCAGTAGAGGGCTAATAGTGCTAATAGTTACGTTACGGAGGCGGGCTGGGTGCAAGTGATAGTTTTAGAAGTGACCCTATTGTTAATGTTTCAGCTGTTAATTGTTTCAATGAATACTTTTATGACTGAACAGTCTTAGTGATTGTTTACCTCTGTAATTATGTGGCCATTCGCGTCAGTTAATAAATCTTAGAGTTAAAAACAAACAAAGTAAAAACCGAAACCCCATGGCGCAAGAGCCCCGAAGGGCCAAGGCCTACCGAGCGATCGCTGCTAAGCCCGATGGCCTGCGGATCACAACGAATCCTCTCAGCCGTTATTCTTGACTTTCTGCTCCGGGCCAGCTATCTCATCGTCAGATAGTTCCTCAATTGTAATCACACAGGCTGAGTGGACCTCCAGCCAGCCCTCAGATCCAGGTAAAAATCCCTGGCCTGACCGGGAGTCGAACCCGGGCCTTCCGGGTAAGAATCAGGCGCGCTACCCCTACACCGCGGTGCCGGTTGTAACGGTAACTAACCTAAGATAACATAACACCATGGCACTAAAGTCCTGTAGGGCCTTGGCCTACCAAGCGAACGCTGCTCAGCTCGAAGGCCTGCAGATTACGAGGTAGCGTGTGGTCAGCACGACGAATCCTCTCAGCCGTTATTCTTGGCTTTCTACACCGCTATCTCGTCGTCAGATAGTTCCTCAATTGTAATCACGTAGGCTGAGTGGACCTCCAACCAGTCCTCAGATCCAGGTAAAAATCCCTGACCTGACCGAGAATCGAACCCGGGGTCTCCGGGTAAGAGGCAGGCATTCTACCCTTACACCACGGGGCCGGCGCTGTAAACACTGCCAGCTGTATATTTATTTATCTACTACTGCGCCAACACATAACATCTACGTTTAATATTTCCCTCGCACGAGGTGTTTTCGCGTGTAATTCTAATTTACGTCAGTTCTAATGTATTGATAATATTCATTCGCATGTGAATGATTTTATTTGGCGTTATGGTGTTATCCCAGAATCTCTTTGTGCTTTGTCTAATGATTCACGTATCTTGTATCTTAAAATATGTAATACTGCACAAAAGCACATTTTTAAAATTATAGAGGAGTTGATTTGTGCAGCCGACTCTGACATGACTCTAAAGTGGTAACATGAGTCTGTATGAATTTCGTAACCGCAGAGCGTGACAACACGCAAAGCCGTTTCTACGGTGTCATCGCCAATCGATGAGGTTAGGTGCTCTTTTATTCCACTGGAAGTAATGTTAGAAAGGATATCGAGTGCTAATCGAATTTCTAACGGGGTCTACTTTAGCCAGTTCGTTTATTTGTAAAGACATATGCTGAGAATGAGAGAAGGAGAAACATATTAAGCTAGAAATACTTTCCTGTTCTTTTCCGAATCATTAACATATTTCATGTAAAAAATGTTCACCATGTTCGTATTCATTACTCCATTTTTTTAAGTAACCGGGCGAATTGGTCATGTGGTTAGGGTTGCGTAGCTGTGAGCTTTTATCCTGGAGGTAGTGGGTTCGAACCCCACTGTCGGCAGCTCTGAAGATGGTTTTCCGTGGTTTCCCATTTTCACGCCAGGCAAATTCTGCAGCTGTACATTAATTAAGGCCACTGCCGCTTCCTTCCCACTCCTAGCCCGTTTATATCCCATCATCACCAAAAGACCTATCTGTGTCGGTGCGACGTAATAAGAAAAAGAAAAAATAACTTCCTGATCAGATCAAAATGCAATGAAACGTTGTCAGTAAATTATTCAATTATTGTGTATAGGCCTAGCAGTTTCACAAAACTGACTTTAGCATTGTACTATGCCGAATCCAATAGTTTGCGACTGTGGAGAGGATTACTGTATACTTTCTTTAAAACTTCGTGATCGATTTTAAAACAAGGACCTCATATTCCTAGACTTCATTATATTCTGTTATTAGAATTCGAGAATGCAGCCAAAGGAAAGTGACGTTATCCACTTACAGTATAATATTAAACATGAAACTAACATGAAAGGTACCGAGCTCGGTAGCTGCAGTAGCTTAAGTGCGGCCAGTATCCAGTATTCGGAAGATAGTAGGTTCGAACCCCACTGTCGGCAGCCCTGAAAATGGTTTTCCGTGGTTTCCCATTTTCACACCAGGCAAATGCTGGGGCTGTACCTTAATTAAGGCCACGGCCGCTTCCTTCCCACTCCTAGCCCTTTCCTGTCCCATCCTGTCCCATCGTCGCCATAAGACCTATCTGCTTCGGCGCGACGTAAAGCAACTAGCAAAAAAACAAAACAAAAAAACATGAAAGTTATATGGAAATGTGAGATGTTAAATGAATAACATTGAAATGGCGAGTTTCTTGTCAGTATTTTGAACAATCGATGTGGTTAGTTTTGGGTTTTATTTCTATCGAACGATTACTTTTTACATGACTTAAATTTATCACTCAACCAATTCAGTTCAAAATTTGTCACTTGTTGACTGAGAATCCCAATTGTTTATACTGTATTAACTCAGTCTCGGTAACACTTTTAACGTTATGGCTTCCGGATAAATAATGTAAAGAGAGGCGAGTTTGCCACCCGAATAATCCTTGCATCGTTCCGCTTTTTAAGCCGGTTGCAGTTCGAGGTAACGGCCATGAAAGTAGCGAGAATGATAGCTGCTATAGGTCTAAACATCGGGAATAACGATAAGGGATTATTGGCCATGAAGAAATGAGGAGAAAGAAGTGGACACATGTTATGCAGAAAGGACTAACAACCAGCTTCGGTGGTGGAATCATACGAGGAGAGTTTTCTGAGGAGGCTAATAGATTCGGCCATGGACTTGGAAACGGAAGAGGACATTGTGTTAGCTGAGGACAGAGGATCATGGAGGACTTGAGGTCATTAACAGAGACTTGTGGACCGAAGAATGAAATGCATAACTGTCTTTAATGAAAATGTAAGATGGTATTAACAGTACAAATCTCGCTAGCAACGACGTTTCTGTCGGTAATATACTACAGTTAAAATATCTCCAAAGCATGCTGCTGTAAGATAATAAGCTCTGTACTGCTGTTCGTGAAGGCGGGAAATGTGCTTCGCTTTGTTCTGAGGAAATTGAATAGAGACATAGGAGGGAGTTGAAATGAGAATCGAGCACTAGTCTCGCGTTTGTGAGTAAAACTTAGACTATGTTAATTTTTATTTCCGTACCTAATAAATTGAACATGCATTCCCTCAAGCAAGTGGCTTCTGCAGAAATACATACACACATATATCTCCGTTATTGACTGTGACGTCTTTCAGCGTTCAGTCTGGAAGCCTTTGAGAATTTTCTAAACGGCTCCACAAACCTCTGTTTGTAACTAGTTGTGTGGCTGGCAGGTTCGATACTGGCTCAGTCCCTTGGTATTTGAAGGTGCTCAAATACATCACCCTTGTGTCGGTAGATTTACTGGCACGTAAAAGAACTCCTGCGGGACTAAATTGTGGCACCTCGGCGTCTCTGAAAACCGTGAAAGTAGTTAGTGGGACTTAAAGCCAACAAAATTATTATTCGTTATGTGGCCTCGTTTAGTTCTATACCTTTTATCTTTAAATCATCAGCAAATTAGTCTAATCATCGTATATTTAGTCTCGCTCTATTTCTCTTACCCTCCATGACCGAATCCATTATTTTCCCAGATAACCATTTGCCTCAGATGACCCCATCACCGAAGTCGATTAATGCGTGGCTCTACAGTGTCATCAATCGACTTCATTTCTAACTTAGCCCTTCTCTCGTCATTCCGAGTATCCCCCTATAAGTCTTCCCGCCTGTTTGAACCAGCGATCATTCTCGCTATGTTCATGTCTGTTACTGCCAACGTATGAATAACATATCCTGAGTCCACTCAGCTTTCCCTTCCGAAGGCTACGTTGGTCCATTAACAGACCGATGTAATGATAGTTCTAACTGAGAGATGCAGTGCGTCATTTGATGAAAATGAGTGAAGAATAGTGACGCGATGCATCGAAGTGACTGATGTAATGAACTCATCATCTCGGGATTTGTTAGCTCTGATATCCTTACTTCTTTCCTTGGAATGACAGAACTACTTTAAAAAATGAAGACACCACACTGAAAATTGCGCATACATGTTCAGATTCTTTTCTTAAACAGAAGCCATTATCGATCTTCTTGTTTCTTCATAAAAATCATGATTTTAAGGGGAATTACAGCTTACGCCAGCTTATATGTGCCAAAATGTAGATATTTTATAGCCCAGCAACTACAAATAATAATTCTCTACGAGTCTTCTTCATATTTATTTTTGCATTAAGTTTAGTAAATCATTTGAGGGGATTAGACATTTTATTACTGAAAGTGTGTGTATAGATTATTTTTGGTAGTTTAGTGAACGAAGGGTAGAAAGTTAAACTTCAAACGGTGATATCTCTAATCTAATTTGATTAGCAGGAGGCTGGATCTAAAAATATACTGAGTCGACACACCGAAATGCAAAATATAAGTTACCACTGAAGGAAGGGAAGTGGAAATGTGGAATAATTATTTCACACACAGTAACCACGTCACGAGTAAAGCATTATTTAAGATGATTCTTCCTTTATTTGATCGATAGCTGCAGTCGCTTAAGTGCGGCCAGTATCCAGTAATCGGGAGATAGTGGTTTCGAGTCCCACTGTCGGCAGCCCTGAAGATGGTTTTCCGTGGTTTCCCATTTTCACACCAGGCAAATGCCGGGGCTGTACCTTAATTAAGGCCACGGCCGCTTCCTTCCAATTCCTAGGCCTTCCCTACCCCATCGTCGCCATAAGACATATCTGTGTCGGTGCGACGTAAAGCAAATAGCAAAAAACCTTTATTTGGTCGGCATTTGATGTTGATTTGACCCAGTTTTATGGCCTTCTGACGCTAACCCTATGTGGAGGATTGTGTGGTTAGTAGTGTGGTGAAGTGTCTTGTGTGTAGATGAAGAGAAGTGTATTAAGACAAACACAAACACCCGGTCCCGACCATAGGAATTAACCATATGCATTTAAAATCCTCCGACCAGCTGGGAATCAAATCTGGAGGCCTCAGAATTAGAGATCAGTATGCTGATCATTCAGCCAAGGAGCCGGACTATTATCCAGGATTATTGTAAAAGTACTAGAAGGCAAGATTACATGCACTCCATAGAAGGTTCCAAATTTTGCCAAATACAGTATGTTGAGAAAATATTAGCTCTTTACAATTGAAATGAAATATTTCGCTCTGGTGTGCCCTATTGCATGTAATAGCTGTACCAAATGAATGGAAAGTTGCAATAGTAACCCCAGTGTACAAGGGAAAATGTGACAAACATAAAGCGGAAAATTACAGGCCAGTCAGCTTGAAATGTGTAGTTTGTAAGCTCTGGGAAATCATTCTTTCTGATTATATTAGATACGTTTGGAAAATTACCAACTGGTTTGATACGAGTCAGTTCTGGTTCAGGAAAGGTTATTCCAGTGAAGCTCAAATTGTAGGATTCCAGCAAGATATAGCGGATATTTTAGATTCAGGAGGTCAAATGGACTATATAGCTGTTGACCTATCCAAGGCTTTTGATAGGGTAGATAATGAGAGATTACTGACAAAAATGAGGGCAATTGGACTAGACAAAAGAGTGGTTGAATGGGTAGCTACATTTCTAGAAAACAGAACTCTGAGAATTAGAGTAGGTGAAGCGTCATCTGATCGTGTAATGATTAATGGGAGGTCTCGCAAGGCAGTGTTATTGGGCCTTTAGGTTTCCTTACATACATAAATGATATGAGTAAAGATCTGGAATCATAGATAAAGATCTTTGCGGATGATGATATACTCTATAGAGTAGTAAATGAGTTTCAGGTTTGTGAGCGACTGCAGAGGGACTTAAATAATGTTGTAAGATAGACAGCAGGCAATGGTATGAATGTAAATGGGATGAAAAGTCAAGTTGCAAGTTTCATCAAGAGGAAAATTCCTCTCAGTTTTATTTATTGCGTTGTTGGGGTGATAGTATCTCATGCGGAACAATGTGAGTACCTAGGTGTTAACATAAGAAATGATCTACATTGAGGTAATCATATTAACGACGTAGTTATGAAAGGATACAGATCTCTTCACATGGTTATGAGAGTATTTAGGGGTTGTAGTAAGGTTGTAAAGGAGAGGGCGTATAAGTCTTTGGTAAGACCGCAGCTGGAGTATGGCTCCAGTGCATGGAACCCTCACCAGGACTACTTGATACGAGAACTGGAAGAAATTCAAAGGAAAGCAGCACTATTCGTTGTGGGTGATTTCCGACAAAGGAGTAGTGTTACTAATATGTTGTTAACTTTGGCATGGGAAGACTTGGGATTAAGGAGAGGAGATGCTTGACTATCTGGTATGTTTCGAGCTGTCAATGGTGAGTTGGCGTAGAATGACGTACTTAGATGAATGAGCTTGAGTGGAGCTTCTAAAAGTAAGGAAAGGTCATATGAAGATAACGTTGGAATTCAAGAAGGCAGATTGGGGCAAATATTCATTTATAGGACGAGAGGTAAGGGATTGGAATACGTTATCAAAGGAAATGTTTGATACATTTCCAAGTTCGTTGATACATATATAACAACTGTTAGGGTATCTGCCACCAGATAACCGCCCTAAATGAAGATGATTGATTGATTGATTGATTGATTGATTGATTGATTGATTGATTGATTGATTGATTGATTGATTGATTGATTGATTGATTGATTGATTGATTGATTGATTGATTGATTGATTGATTGATAACACTATATTTACGGGTGTTGAGTGTGTGTTTATTTTTCTTTGAAGTATTTGGCACTTTTGGGAGGAATAATGCCTGTCGACATCTAAAATTGTATGTACCTAGTTACGTTTTTAAGAGGAAAATACCGAACAAATGGCTGTGCGATTACGGTCGCACAGCTGTGAGCTTGCATTTGGGACACAGTGGGTTCGAACCACACTGTCGGCAGCCCTGAAGATGGTTTTCCGTGGTTTCCCATTTTCACACCAGGCAAATGCCGGGGCTGTACCTTAATTAAGGCCACGGCCGCTTCCTTCCCATTCCTAGGCTTTTCCTATCCCATCGTCGCCATAAGAACTGTCTGTGTTAGTGCGACGTAAAGCAAATAGGAAAAAAAAAAAAACGACACCTGTGTTGGTGCGACGTAAAGCAAATAGCAAGAAGAGTGGATTTTGAAGGTTATCCTAAATTTTTAAGCAAGTTGCTCGATATAAACTACACCGCACTATTTATAATTAAACTATTCTTGATACCAGATTTATACATTTTCTGGAGAGTTATTCCTCCTCCACCATTAGGCTATTGTTTCTCCTGGTTCACACCATTTAGCTGTTATAGTCATCTGAATAAAAAGTAGTTTGCTATATTGGGCAGGAGAACTGTTATCATCGCCAGTCCAGAGTTTTCCCACAATTTCATAGATCTAAGGAATTAATATTCTGTATCATCTTCTTCTTACGAATGATATTCGGTTTGATATTGTCCAGGGGCTGCCTTTGCTAGGCGGTAAAGATCTGCTCGTTTGACACGAAAGGACGTGAATTCGATTGCCCCTCAAAAAGTAGAAAAATTAAGAAACGAGATTTCCACTTCTAAAGCGGTACATGATCCTGACGTTCACTCACCTCACATAAAAAGTGATTACCAATTAAATTCCTGGAGACAAAGGCGGCCAGCTGACCAATCTGTCCCACTTGGTGCCGAAGTTCCACTCCTCCAAGTGCCTTCATAGCCCGCACGGAGACCTCTCTGCTCCTTTGCAGTGTTCGCTTAATATGATCCACATATGGAGGCCTGTAAATAAATTTCATTGTAAACGAACAAACAAACAGTTATATTAAGAGGTGAGCATTGTTATCATGTAGTCTATTACAAGATTTCAGAAATTATTTTCGCGCTGGAAATCGAAACCTGTTTTCTTCTATTTATTTTACGTCGCACCGACACAAATAGGTCTTAGGCGACGATGGGACAGGAAAGGCCTAGGAATGGGAAGGAAGCGAACGTGGCCTTAATTAAGGTAAAGCCCCAGCATTTGCCTGGTGTGAAAATGGGAAATCACGTAAAACCATCTCCAGGGCTGCGGACAGTGGGATTCGAACCCACCATCTCCCGGATGCGAGCTCACAGCTGCGCGCCCCTAACCTCACGGCCAACTCGCCCGCGAAACCTGTTTAACCAGTAGTGAAGGAATTGGTGAGTAACATGGTGGTCATCGTTCATAGCACTAAATAATAATAATAATAATAATAATAATAATAATAATAATAATAATAATAATAATAATAATAATAATAATGCTTCATCAACACCATTCCTAGATATTTTATCATCCGGAAAAGACCCTTTCCAGATTTTGCCAGCGATTTCTTTACATTTCGGAAAGTGATGGATATATGTGATGTAGGCCTACTTATTTGTTAATTTAAAACCAAGCATTGATTTAGACGACATCGTAAAAGTTACTGTCCAATGAACAATAGGCCTAAGTGTCTGTTATTGAACTTATTGAAACGCAAGCAAGTATTGCAGCCAAAAAATTTCTTACGTGCTATGAATTAAGATATATGAAGTACTAACCCGCGTTATCCTTCCACTAGGTAATCAGTTTTACATTTCTTAAACAATCAGAAATCTGCAGAATAAAAATAAAAACATGATATTCATATTACACGTTAGTACAGTAGTATTTGCTTCTCTGTCGCATTGAAACGCTCTCGAGTGCCACCAGTCTCAGCAGGGACCGAACGAGCTCAGCGAAGCCTAGTTTATTAACGATATTAGCGATACCCACACAGGTTCAATATTCACTATAATACTGTGTCTCCGACAAGTTTGACACGTATTAAATTTAGGAGACTGATGGATATCTTATTATTAGCCTCTAAATAAAGCATGCTGATGGTATTCAACAATTGAATTAGGAGTGCATGAACAGATCAGTCAACGTCGAATAATCACGACTTGATTCACACCTACATAATTTTACATAAAATGCTATTTGTTCAGGGCGTCGACCCATGTGGATCTTTTGCCCATACTGGCACCATATTGTATGAACCTGCGTGTAATTGGAATGGCGATAGTATGGAATGTTGTGTGTGAGGAAAGGAAGATTAAGGACGTCACAAAACCCAGTCCCCAGACCAGGGATATTAATCATTACAATTATAAATCCCTGACCCTGCCGGGAATCAAATCCGGGGCCGCTGGGTGACAGGCGGACACGTTGCCTCCTACACCGCGACCTAACTTTTCAGTGTAATAGAGATCTTTAGTACAGCACTTAAATCAGGATTTAAATCGAATACGGCTCTTTCATGCAAGAAGCAGAGATGCTCGGCCCCGTAATGCTCTGTGCAAAATGAACTATGTGTAATGAACCTCTCCATTACAGAAACGGAGCGTACATTGTGGTCACTTAATATACTCACCAGACATTCCAACTGCTTTAATGAGTGATGTACATATTTCCTCACATTTCATTTTAAAATTCTTCATACTTGGTTTATACTGAACAAAGTTGAACACGATAGTTAAACGCAAGTGTAAAACTGTCCCTGTCACTATCGGCCCACATCGTTGTTAAAGTTCAATGCAGTGTGCTTTCCGCAGTCAATAGCTAGTCCTTTTAACTATACAATGAATCGTTGTCCATTTTAATATAATTTTGAGGAAAGTTTTCATAGTTCCGACTGTTACGGGATTTGATAACAATGAAAGATGGAAACATAAGGATTGACCAATGGAAACAGGGACAGAGCTGGCAAGTAGTATAATTGTGTGGTTCGGCGGCCTCCTCCTCCTGAATTTTGGCGGGAAATTTGAATTTTGGCGGGAGATTTGAATTTGTAAACAAAGCCACGTGCTTTTTGACAGCTGTCATCGACAACAACGCATCGCTAACCTCACTGCTGCCATCTCGACGGGCCTAAACCTCAGTAGTGCCAACTTAACCTAACTAGCATGAGGTAAACAAAGCCACGTGTTTTTTGACAGCCACGTGCTTTTTGACAGATTTGTAAACAAAGCCACGTGCGTTTTGACAGACAACAACGCATCGCTAACCTCAGTACTGCCATCTTGACGGGTCTAAACCTTAGTGGTACCAACTTAACCTAACTAGCGCGTGGTAAACAAAGCCACGTGCTTTTTGACAGCTGTCACCCGCCATCTTTAATCCAGAGAGAACAGTGCTGCCCTCTTTAGCTACTTACCTTTGACAACTGTCATCCGCCATCTTTAATCTAGAGAGAACAATACTGCCCTCTATGTAGTGGCGGCAAATTCCACATGCTCTTGTTTGGAAACAAAGCCACGTGCAGCTGTCATCCGCCATCTTTGAGCACCGTGCTGCCCTCTTTAGCTACTTACCTTTGAAATGTGGTACGTCATCCGCCATCTTGCATCGCAAACCTCAGTGCTGCACTCTATGTAGTGACGACAAATTCCACGTGCTCTTGTTTGGAAACAAACCTATGCGCTTTTTGTCAGCTATCATCCGCCATCTTTAATCTAGTGAGCACCGTGCTGCCCTCTATGTGGTGGTGGTAAATTCTACACGCTTTACAAACCCATGTGCTTTTCTGACAGCTGTCATCCGCCACCAGAGAGAACAGTGCTACCCGGTGGCGGCAAATTCCACGTGCTCTTGTTTGGAAACAAAGCCATGTGCTTTTTTGACAGCAGCCATCTTTAATCACCGTGCTGCCCGGTGGCGGTAAATTCCACGTGCTTTACAAACCCATGTGATTTTCTGACAGCTGTCATCCGCCATCTTTAATCCAGAGAGAACAGTGCTGCCCTCTTTATGGCTACTACCTTAAGCACGTAGTAGCGGGCAATTTGAAAAGTTCTGTTAGCTATCATCCGCCATCCTTGAGCACCGTGCTGCCATCTTTAGTTGAAATGTGGTGGCGGATAATTTGAAAAATGCTTTTTGACAGCAGCTATCTTTGAGCACCGTGCTACCCTCTTTGTGGTGGCGGTAAATTCCACGTGCTTTACAAACCCATGTGATTTTCTGACAGCTGTCATCCGCCATCTTTAATCCAGAGAGAACAGTGCTGCCCTCTTTATGGCTACTACCTTAAGCATGTAGTAGCGGGCAATTTGAAAAGTTCTGTTAGCTATCATCCGTCATCTTTGAGCGCCGTGCTGCCATCTTTAGTTGAAATGTGGTGGCGGATAATTTGAAAAATGCTTTTTGACAGCAGCTATCTTTGAGCACCGTTCTACCCTCTATGTGGTGGCGGCAAATTCTACATGCTTTACAAACCCACGCGCTTTTTTGACAGCCATCTTTAAGCAACAGAGTACAGTGCTGCCCTCTTTGTTGTGGCGGCAAATTCCACGTGCTCTACAAAGCCACATGCTCTTTTGACAGCTGTCACCCGCCGTCTTTAACCAACAGAGCACTATGCTGCGGGCAATTTCGTTAGCTGTCATCCGACATCTTTAATGAACAGAGCACCGTGCTGCCCTCATGCGGGGCAATTTCGTTAGCTGTCATCCGCCATCTTTGAGCACCGTGCTGCCCGGTGGCGGCAAATTCCACGTGCTACGCGCAGCTGTCATCCGCCATCTTACATCGCAAACCTCAGTGCTACACTCTATGTGGTGATGGATAATTTTAAAAAGAAAAATTCTACAGCAGCCATCTCTCGACGCTAATTACACAAGATGGTGGCTATACATGACTCCTTAAAGGTGCTTATGCAAGATGATCGCTATACATAGACGCCCTTGGGATGCTTGCGCAAGATGGCGGTTATACAAGGCTCCTTATGAGGGATGCTTGCGCGAGATGGTGGTTGCTCTTATGAGGCGGCTTAAGGATCCTTGGCTAGAGACGCCTTAAGGATGCTTGCGCAAGATGGCGGATGCAAGATGGCGGCTATGCATAGCTCCTTATGAGATAGCTAGTACTCGATACAACATGCGATCAGAACATTGATTGATGTGTTCAGAACACAAAATAAGTAGAATCGAACACTGTACTCGATACAACATGTGATTAAAACATTGTGTGGTGTGTTCAGAACACTACATAAGTAGAATCGAACGCTGTATTAGGGGATACCTTTGTTTAAATTGAAACATAACAAGACTAGAATTGAACACTGCACATTGATTGATGTGTTCAGAACACAAAATAAGTAGAATCGAACACTGTACTCGATGTCGTTAACTTCAACATGTGATTAAAACATTGGCTGGTGTGTTCAGAACACTACATAAGTAGAATCGAACGCTGTACAACATGTTAGGGGATACCTTTGTTCTAAGAAGATCAGATTGAAACATAACAAGACTAGAATTGAACACTGCACTCGATGTCGGAAGATCAGATTGAAACATAACAAGACTAGAATTGAACACTGCACATTGATTGATGTGTTCAGAACACAAAATAAGTAGAATCGAACACTGTACTCGATGTCGTTAACTTCAACATGTGATTAAAACATTGTCTGGTGTGTTCAGAACACTACATAAGTAGAATCGAACGCTGTACAACATGTTAGGGGATACCTTTGTTCTAAGAAGATCAGATTGAAACATAACAAGACTAGAATTGAACACTGCACTCGATGTCGTTACATGCGATCAGAACAATGATTGATGTGTTCAGATCACTAAACAAGTAGAACCGAACACTGTACAACATGTTAGGGGATACCTTTGTTCTAAGAAGATCAGCTTGAAACATAACAAGACTAGAATTGAACACTGCACTCGATACAACATGTAATCAGAACATTGATTGATGTGTTCAGATCACGAAACAAGTAGAACCGAACACTGTACAACATGTTAGGGGATACCTTTGTTTAGATTGAAACTAACAAGACTAGAATCGAACACTGCACTCGATGTCGTTACATGTGATCCGATACAACATGTTAGGGGATACCTTTATCCTAAGAACCGAACACTGTACAACATGTTAGGGGATACCTTTGTTTAGATTGAAACTAACAAGACTAGAATCGAACACTGCACTCGATGTCGTTACATGTGATCCGATACAACATGTTAGGGGATACCTTTGTTTAGATTGAAACATAGCAAGCCTAGAATCGAACATTGTTTGATGTGTTCAGTACAACTTCAATGATTAACACACACAATGTGCACATATTGCATAGCTAAAAACACACTGTGCACATATCGCATACCTAACACTTCAAATGATTTGCTTAGTACGAAAATTAAAAAAATCTATACCGCGTAGCTAACTCGTTCATCACACTGCTAAGACGCTTAGTAATTGTGAATACACTCATACGAAAATCAAGAAAGCACACTGCGTAGCCAACTCGCTCGGCTCACTCGCTTAGTAATTGCAACACACACGGATAAGAATGTTCCGAGATACTTACATGTTTTTTAAGGGGGGTGAAAGATCATAAATTATATGTACACATGTTGTCTCCTCCAAGTTGTAAGATGAAATAGACGCAGTACTGCGAGTTTCCGCTCTAGCTGGCGAACGGAAGTAGCATGATATCTCAGCAAAAAATAATACGCGTGAGCTTGCAAGTCAGACACAATGATGGATACCGCGATTCAAATCCTGGCAACTTATGCCGTCGGGAAGGGTATCCGGCGAGCATCTAGCTGTAACTCCCCGATTCTCGACAGATTCTTAATCCCAGTTCTTTGACGTCAGGAAGGGCAACCGGTCGAAAACAATAGTGTATGATGTAAGAGGCTAGATACTGCTAGTTTTGCGTCAGGAAGAGCAACTCAACAAATTCTTGCGATTTAAAATCTTAGTCAGGAAGGGCATCCGGCTGTAGTGATACAGCGATTTAAAATCTAAGAAGAGCATCTAGCTGTAAAACCCCCGATTCTCGACAGATTCTTAATCCCAGTTCTTTGACGTCAGGAAGGGCAACCGGTCGAAAACTATAGTGTATGATGTAAGAGGCTAGATACTGCTAGTTTTGCGTCAGGAAGAGCAACTCAACAAATTCTTGCGATTTAAAATCTTAGTCAGGAAGGGCATCCGGCTGTAATGATACAGCGATTTAAAATCTAAGAAGAACATCTAGCTGTAAAACCCCCGATTCTCGACAGATTCTTAATCCGAGTTCTTTGACGTCAGGAAGGGCAACCGGTCGAAAACTATAGTGTATGATGTAAGAGGCTAGATACTGCCAGTTTTGCGTCAGGAAGGGCAACTCAACAAATTCTTGCGATTTAAAATCTTAGTTTTGCGTCAGGAAGGGCATCCGGCTGTAAAACAATAGTTCGTGATACAGCGATTTAAAATCTAAGAAGAGCATCTAGCTGTAAATCCCCGATTCTCGACAGATCCTTAATCCGAGTTGTCAGGAAGGGCAACTGGTCGAAAACAATAGTGTATGATGTAAGAGGTTAGATACTGCCAATTTTGCATCAGGAAGGACAACTAGTCTTAAAACAAAACAGATTCTTAATCCGAGTTCTTTGACGTCAGGAAGGGCAACCGGTCGAAAACTATAGTGTATGATGTAAGAGGCTAGATACTGCCAGTTTTGCGTCAGGAAGGGCAACTCAACAAATTCTTGCGATTTAAAATCTTAGTCAGGAAGGGCATCCGGCTGTAGTGATACAGTGATTTACAATGTAAGAAGAGCATCTAGCTGTAAAACCCCCGATTCTCGACAGATTCTTAATCCGAGTTCTTTGACGTCAGGAAGGGCAACCGAATGAAAACAATAGTGTATGATGTAAGAGGGTAGATACTGCCAGTTTTGCGTCAGGAAGGGCAACTCAACAAATTCTTGCGATTTAAAATCTCAGTCAGGAAGGGCATCCGGCTGTAGTGATACTGCGATTTAAAATCTAGCTGTAAAACCCCCGATTCTCGACAGATTCTTAATCCGAGTTCTTTGACGTCCTTTAAGGGCAACCGGTCGAAAACTATAGTGTATGATGTAAGAGGCTAGATACTGCTAGTTTTGCGTCAGGAAGAGCAACTCAACAAATTCTTGCGATTTAAAATCTTAGTCAGGAAGGGCATCCGGTAGTAAAACAATAGTTCGTGATACTGCGATTTAAAATCTAGCTGTAAAACCCCCGATTCTCGACAGATTCTAAATCCGAGTTCTTTGACGTCAGGAAGGGCAACCGGTCGAAAACAATTATCGAACACGCATCGTAAAGGCACGAGTGTGCAGCGATATGCTTGTTTAGACTTGCAGATTACGAAAGAAACATAACAAGACTTGAGTCTTAAAACAAATTCTTGCGATTTAAAATCTTAGTCAGGAAGGGCATCCAGCAGTAAAACAATAGTTCGTGATTTAAAATCTAAGAAGTGCATCTAGCTGTATATCCCCCGATTCTCGACAGATCCTAAATCCGAGTTCTTTGACGTTAGGAAGGGCAACCGGTCGAAAACAATTATCGAACACGCATCGCGAAGGTAAGAGTGTGCAGCGATATGCTTGTTTAGACTTGCAGATTATAAAAGAAACATAACAAGACTTGAGTCATAAAACAAATCCTTGCGATTTAAAATCTTAGTCAGGAAGGGCATCCAGTAGTAAAACAATAGTTCGTGATACTGCGATTTAAAATCTAGCAGTAAAACCCCCGATTCTCGACAGATTCTTAATCCGAGTTCTTTGACGTCAGGAAGGGCAACCGGTTGAAAACAATTATCGAACACGCATCGTAAAGGCACGAGTGTGCAGCGATATGCTTGTTTAGACTTGCAGATTACGCAAGAAACATAACAAGACTTGAGTCTTAAAACAAATCCTTGCGATTTAAAATCTTAGTCAGGAAGGACATCCAGCAGTAAAACAATAGTTCGTGATTTAAAATCTAAGAAGTGCATCTAGCTGTATATCCCCCGATTCTCGACAGATTCTTAATCCGAGTTGTCAGGAAGGGCTACTGGTTGAAAACAATTATCGAACACGCATCGTGAAGGCAAGAGTGTGCAGCGATATGCTTGTTTAGACTTGCAGATTACGAAAGAAACATAACAAGACTTGAGTCTTAAAACAAATTCTTGCGATTTAAAATCTTAGTCAGGAAGGGCATCCGGTAGTAAAACAATAGTTCGTGATACTGCGATTTAAAATCTAGCTGTAAAACCCCCGATTCTCGACAGATTCTAAATCCGAGTTCTTTGACGTCAGGAAGGGCAACCGGTCGAAAACAATTATCGAACACGCATCGCGAAGGTAAGAGTGTGCAGCGATATGCTTGTTTAGACTTGCAGATTATAAAAGAAACATAACAAGACTTGAGTCTTAAAACAAATTCTTGCGATTTAAAATCTTAGTCAGGAAGGGCATCCGGCAGTAAAACAATAGTTCGTGATACAGCGATTTAAAATCTAGCTGTAAAACCCCCGATTCTCGACAGATTCTTAATCCGAGTTGTCAGGAAGGGCAACTGGTCGAAAACAATAGCGTATGATGTAAGAGCTTAGATACTGCCAATTTTAATCCGGAAGGACAACTAGTCTTAAAACAAAACAGATTCTTAATCCGAGTTCTTTGGCGTCAGGAAGGGCAACCGGTTGAAAACTATAGTGTAAGAGGTTAGATACTGCTAGTTTTGTGTCAGGAAGGACAACTCAACAAATTCTTGCGATTTAAACACATTTTTATTCCCAAGAGAATCGAACCCGAGACTACCGGGTGAGAGGCATGCATACTGTAGGCTATGGGTTTGTTCTACTGTCCTTGAAGTCGTATCAGCGCAGAGCGAGCCGCGGAATGCATGTGTTGGCTGAAATTGTACACGTATCTTCCGGCTGTAGTAGTAACCTTGGACGAAGACATTAGCTGATAAGCGACTTGTAACTCACGAACGTCTTCTTAGCTGAGTAGCATTCAGCCCATGTAAGCTCTTAAAACACAGTACCAATTAAGGTTGTAAAATATTCTGAAATAGTCCTCCTCTGTGGTGTAGTAGTTAGTGTGATTAGCTGCTACCCCCGGAGGTCCGAGTTCGATTCTAGCCTACTCCTACCGAAGAAGCCTGCGCAAGGCTTATTGCCTCCATCCGACAAATGAATCACCCTCAACGTCTTGTACTCAAAAAATCATTTTCGAAGGAGTCTGCACAAGGTTTAACACCCCCCCATCAACAGCCCTTACTTATTGCTAGCTTTTTTGCACACCCCGCCTCTTAGTAGTTTTACACGACCGGTTGCCCTTTCTGACTAGGATTTTAAATCGATGTTCCGACATAGCCTACTCCTACTGAAGAAGCCAGCACAAGGCTTATTACCTCCATCCGACAAATGAATCACCATCAACGTCTTGTACTCAAAAATCATTTTCGAAGGAGCCTGCACAAGGTTTAACACCCCCTATCAACAGCCCTTACTTAATGCTGGCTTTTTTGCACAACCCGCCTCACACCATAGTTTTATACGACCGGTTACCCTTCCTGACTAGGATTTTAAATCGATATCCCGACATAGCCTACTCCTACCGAAGAAGCCTGCACACAGCTTAACGCCTCCATCCGACAAATGAATCACACTCAACACTCTTCAATCATTCTCACTACTTCGGGGGATAGCGGGTTCGAACTGGAAGCCGTAAATGCTAGGCGAGGGACCTGCGCGATCGTCATTACATGATCTAGTCGGATGCCCTTCCCGACGGCATAAGTTGCCAGGATTTAAATCGCGGTATCCATCATTTTGTCTGACTTGCAAGCTCACGCGTATTATTTTTTGCTGAGATATCATGCTACTTCCGTTCGCCAGCTAGAGCGGAAACTCGCAGTACTGCGTCTATTTCATCTTACAACTTGGAGGAGACAACATGTGTACATATAATTTATGATCTTTCACCCCCCTTAAAAAACATGTAAGTAGTTCGGAACATTCTTATCCGTGTGTGTTGCAATTACTAAGCGAGTGAGCCGAGCGAGTTGGCTACGCAGTGTGCTTTCTTGATTTTCGTATGAGTGTATTCACAATTACTAAGCGTCTTAGCAGTGTGATGAACGAGTTAGCTACGCGGTATAGATTTTTTATTTTCGTACTAAGCAAATCATTTGAAGTGTTAGGTATGCGATATGTGCACAGTGTGTTTTTAGCTATGCAATATGTGCACAGTGTGTGTGTTAATCATTGAAGTTGTACTGAACACATCAAACAATGTTCGATTCTAGGCTTGCTATGTTTCAATCTAAACAAAGGTATCCCCTAACATGTTGTATCGGATCACATGTAACGACATCGAGTGCAGTGTTCGATTCTAGTCTTGTTAGTTTCAATCTAAACAAAGGTATCCCCTAACATGTTGTACAGTGTTCGGTTCTTAGGATAAAGGTATCCCCTAACATGTTGTATCGGATCACATGTAACGACATCGAGTGCAGTGTTCGATTCTAGTCTTGTTAGTTTCAATCTAAACAAAGGTATCCCCTAACATGTTGTACAGTGTTCGGTTCTACTTGTTTCGTGATCTGAACACATCAATCAATGTTCTGATTACATGTTGTATCGAGTGCAGTGTTCAATTCTAGTCTTGTTATGTTTCAAGCTGATCTTCTTAGAACAAAGGTATCCCCTAACATGTTGTACAGTGTTCGGTTCTACTTGTTTAGTGATCTGAACACATCAATCATTGTTCTGATCGCATGTAACGACATCGAGTGCAGTGTTCAATTCTAGTCTTGTTATGTTTCAATCTGATCTTCTTAGAACAAAGGTATCCCCTAACATGTTGTACAGCGTTCGATTCTACTTATGTAGTGTTCTGAACACACCAGACAATGTTTTAATCACATGTTGAAGTTAACGACATCGAGTACAGTGTTCGATTCTACTTATTTTGTGTTCTGAACACATCAATCAATGTGCAGTGTTCAATTCTAGTCTTGTTATGTTTCAATCTAAACAAAGGTATCCCCTAATACAGCGTTCGATTCTACTTATGTAGTGTTCTGAACACACCACACAATGTTTTAATCACATGTTGTATCGAGTACAGTGTTCGATTCTACTTATTTTGTGTTCTGAACACATCAATCAATGTTCTGATCACATGTTGTATCGAGTACTAGCTGTCTCATAAGGAGCTATGTATAGCCGCCATCTTGCATCCGCCATCTTGCGCAAGCATCCTTAAGGCGTCTCTAGCCAAGGATCCTTAAGCCGCCTCATAAGAGCAACCACCATCTCGCGCAAGCATCCCTCATAAGGAGCCTTGTATAACCGCCATCTTGCGCAAGCATCCCAAGGGCGTCTATGTATAGCGATCATCTTGCATAAGCACCTTTAAGGAGTCATGTATAGCCACCATCTTGTATAATTAGCGTCGAGAGATGGCTGCTGTAGAATTTTTCTTTTTAAAATTATCCGCCACCACATAGAGTGTAGCACTGAGGTTTGCGATGTAAGATGGCGGATGACAGCTGCGCGTAGCACGTGGAATTTGCCGCCACCGGGCAGCACGGTGCTCAAAGATGGCGGATGACAGCTAACAGAACTTTTCAAATTACCCGCTACTACAGAGAGCAGCACGGTGCTCAAAGATGTCGGATGACAGCTAACGAAATTGCCCCGCATGAGGGCAGCACGGTGCTCTGTTCATTAAAGATGTCGGATGACAGCTAACGAAATTGCCCGCAGCATAGTGCTCTGTTGGTTAAAGACGGCGGGTGACAGCTGTCAAAAGAGCATGTGGCTTTGTAGAGCACGTGGAATTTGCCGCCACAACAAAGAGGGCAGCACTGTACTCTGTTGCTTAAAGATGGCTGTCAAAAAAGCGCGTGGGTTTGTAAAGCATGTAGAATTTGCCGCCACCACATAGAGGGTAGCACGGTGCTCAAAGATAGCTGCTGTCAAAAAGCATTTTTCAAATTATCCGCCACCACATTTCAACTAAAGATGGCAGCACGGCGCTCAAAGATGACGGATGATAGCTAACAGAACTTTTCAAATTGCCCGCTACTACATGCTTAAGGTAGTAGCCATAAAGAGGGCAGCACTGTTCTCTCTGGATTAAAGATGGCGGATGACAGCTGTCAGAAAATCACATGGGTTTGTAAAGCACGTGGAATTTACCGCCACCACAAAGAGGGTAGCACGGTGCTCAAAGATAGCTGCTGTCAAAAAGCATTTTTCAAATTATCCGCCACCACATTTCAACTAAATATGGCAGCACGGTGCTCAAAGATGGCGGATGATAGCTAACAGAACTTTTCAAATTGCCCGCTACTACGTGCTTAAGGTAGTAGCCATAAAGAGGGCAGCACTGTTCTCTCTGGATTAAAGATGGCGGATGACAGCTGTCAGAAAATCACATGGGTTTGTAAAGCACGTGGAATTTACCGCCACCGGGCAGCACGGTGATTAAAGATGGCTGCTGTCAAAAAAGCACATGGCTTTGTTTCCAAACAAGAGCACGTGGAATTTGCCGCCACCGGGTAGCACTGTTCTCTCTGGTGGCGGATGACAGCTGTCAGAAAAGCACATGGGTTTGTAAAGCGTGTAGAATTTACCACCACCACATAGAGGGCAGCACGGTGCTCACTAGATTAAAGATGGCGGATGATAGCTGACAAAAAGCGCATAGGTTTGTTTCCAAACAAGAGCACGTGGAATTTGTCGTCACTACATAGAGTGCAGCACTGAGGTTTGCGATGCAAGATGGCGGATGACGTACCACATTTCAAAGGTAAGTAGCTAAAGAGGGCAGCACGGTGCTCAAAGATGGCGGATGACAGCTGCACGTGGCTTTGTTTCCAAACAAGAGCATGTGGAATTTGCCGCCACTACATAGAGGGCAGTATTGTTCTCTCTAGATTAAAGATGGCGGATGACAGTTGTCAAAGGTAAGTAGCTAAAGAGGGCAGCACTGTTCTCTCTGGATTAAAGATGGCGGGTGACAGCTGTCAAAAAGCACGTGGCTTTGTTTACCACGCGCTAGTTAGGTTAAGTTGGTACCACTAAGGTTTAGACCCGTCAAGATGGCAGTACTGAGGTTAGCGATGCGTTGTTGTCTGTCAAAACGCACGTGGCTTTGTTTACAAATC
Source organism: Anabrus simplex (assembly GCF_040414725.1). Taxonomy (NCBI): domain Eukaryota; kingdom Metazoa; phylum Arthropoda; class Insecta; order Orthoptera; family Tettigoniidae; genus Anabrus; species Anabrus simplex. The sequence goes on along the minus strand of NC_090266.1, from coordinate 430,085,573 downwards.
TGTCAAAAAGCACGTGGCTGTCAAAAAACACGTGGCTTTGTTTACCTCATGCTAGTTAGGTTAAGTTGGCACTACTGAGGTTTAGGCCCGTCAAGATGGCAGTACTGAGGTTAGCGATGCGTTGTTGTCTGTCAAAAAGCACGTGGCTGTCAAAAAGCACGTGGATTTGTTTACCTCACGCTAGTTAGGTTAAGTTGGCACTAGTGAGGTTTAGGCCCGTCAAGATGGCAGCAGTGAGGTTAGCGATGCGTTGTTGTCGATGACAGCTGTCAAAAAGCACGTGGCTATGTTTACAAATTCAAATCTCCCGCCAAAATTCAAATTTCCCGCCAAAATTCAAATTTCCCGCGCCGCGGGAGGAGGAGGCCGCCGATCCACCCAATTATACTACTCTGGCAACTCTGCAAATATCTGACGGGACAGCCAAGAGGTGCCAGCATTTTGTGTTTGTAGTAAAACATCAGAACGTGGTCAGTCTGAAACGCGCGTCCGCTAAGTAGAAAAATTTTTTTAAAGCAACATTGGTGTTTAACTATTATCTCCAAACGAATACTATACTCCTTTTTTCCAGTGCTGGAGTCTGACAGTTGAATAGAAAAGCGCTGAACTACATAAAATACACAAACACCACCAAACAATGTTGCCAAAACTAAACATTGCCAAGTACCTCTCACGGACTCTCGTTGATTTGAAAGTCGTGGTTAATTCTTTTTAAAAAGATTCATATATTTTCAATAATACACTACTCACATTAAATCCACAGGTGAAAACACATACGATCCTATCCTCCCTTAACTAACCTAACCTAAAAGTATTCACATTAGATTCACAGGTGAAAGCACACACGATCCTATCTTAAACTAACCTAACCTAAAAATATTCACACTAAATTCACGTGTGAAAAATACATGATCCTATACTATCTTAAGCTAACCTAAAAATAACTTTCAGTTAATGCCTATGAGCAAACTAATGGTAAACTAATTATTATTATTAGTAGTAGTGAAAAGAATAACTGAACTCGTGGAATGAAATAAAAACATCCTGCTAATATAAATACTACATGCACACACAATGAAAAAACAACATAACTCTGAACGAGTACAAAACAGGATTTGCGGGGAAAGGACATCAGATTACTAATGACAAATAAACGCCCCGTTTAGCGCCATAAATGTGTCAATGTCGCACACGTTACCATGACAACAACACGCCATTTTCCAACGTCAAACTCCAACTCTCGAAAATAGACCTGTACGTGGCATTATTCAATTTCTGTGCAAAGCTGTCTTGACCGGGAAAAATGTCATGTGGTGAGCTTGTGCTCCATGATAACGCACGTTAACAATCTGCCAACACAACAATGGCCAGTCGTACTGTTTTCGCTGAGCTCTTATGATTCACCCGCCTTACAGCCAAGGTATATATCTCCCCTTGGGATAATAATGTCTTTGGTCTGCTGAAGAAAGTCCTGAACTGTCAGCGTTTCATCACTGATCAAGTGGTTCCTGATGGTGAGGAAGAGGGGTCAAATCAGGACCCGGCAGCTAAAATTGTGGAGGGTAGAGAGAAACTTGATTAGCTTGCGGACAGGTCTGAACGGTCGGGGTGATTACCTAGAGACTCTCTCAAACTTTCATCAGTGTGCTGTCCTTTGGATATAGTGTATATTGTTCAATATATCGGATGAAACAGCTGCACCTATTTTTTCTTGAACTTGCTAGGGATTACAGTAGATATCTTTTAGTCGTATCTTACTCAACTTCTTACAGCAATTTTATGTACACATTGCCTGTTATTGGTTTTCCGATACAATGCAAAAATCAAACAAGAGGGAGTAAGGCCCATCTTTAAAACATTGTAGGTACCAATTTATGTAGAGCGGAGTCCATTTCCCTAAATATTTTTACGTTTTTTTTTAACAATCTGCTTTACGTCGCACCGACACAGATAGGTCTTATGGCGACGAGACACCGAAATGTTAATGCACTATAAAAACTACGTCCACTCCTGCAGATGTCGCAGGAGAATTGCACATCGGACTGACCCAAGAAGAGTAATCACGATACCGTGGAAGACGCGATACATGTGACCAATTACGGACAGGTCAAGTCACCACCATTTTGTACATTTTTGTCCTTTCGAATTAGCTTCACTTATTATGGCGACGATGGGACAGGGAAGGGCTAGGACTGGGAAGGAAGCGGCCGGGGCCTTAATTAAGGTACAGTCCCAGCATTTGCCTAGTGTGAAAATAGGAAACCACGGAAAACAATCTTCAGGGCTGCCGACAGTGGGGTTCGAACCCACTATCTCCCGAATACTGGATACTGGTCGCACTTAAGCGACTGCAGCTATCGAGCTCGGTAGCCATTAGGCTTTATGGCAAGTCATGTCACGGGATTGCTTGATTGGGTTCAGCATCCCGTTCTAGTTTGTTCTCGGCTTTCCTGTTGACCTCTTATTTATTTATTTATTTTTTTCTTTCTTGGCCGTCTAGTATGAGCTTCGGCTCCTGTTTTTTCTGTATCCTTCTGACCCATCTGTTGTGTATTGCTACCTTCTGAATTAAGGGCAGCGAGTATCAAATGGTGTAAAGGTATTTTAATGTAAAGGTAATGTGCCCTTTTAAAGGCATATGTGGCGGTGATCCTCTTGTAGACTCTTGCCTCGGCTGCTGAAAGGAAAGATACTCACCGCACACGTAGATTCTTACCTCAGGGTTGGACCGTCCGTTGTTTCCTCGTACCAGGACTGATGAGGGATGGAAATAGATAACTACGGGTCAAGCTAGCTACCAAATGACGTTACCCAAGACTGATTTAAATGAAATGAATAAACTTTATTAGCAAAAACATGAAATTAAGCAAAAATTATAAAATTGACTGAAATTGAATAAAAATGGACTAACTTTCCTATCGTTCAAAGGACGCAAATTTAAATGGAATAAAATAACAATCTACCGAAACTAAGCTGGATTTAAATGCCAGAGGATCTAGTCATCAAACTACATTTATAAATGATTGAATATCAAGTAAAGTTTAATGATTTAATTTACATAAAAGAGAAAATAACTCAACATGGTCAAATGAATGAAATGTGTACACTGATAAACTTGTTAAATCAAAGTTTCGCCATGAACACACACTCTCTTCTCAAAATGAACAATTATTTCTCTTGTTCTTATTACTATCAACACGCCATACGTTAGACATCTTGAATTTTAACGCAGTTCATGATTTCATTGAAGTGAAATGTGTGTATACAAAAATGAAGACTGTAAATTTTCGATTCTTATTTGACCAAATATATCTTTGAAAAAAAATGACCCATTCTCCAGAAGTCAGTTAAGGAACTTCTTGTAAAAGGCCCTCTTGGCACAGTGTTTCCAAGTCAGTCTCATTCCAATAATTTGGATTGGTTTTGTTGAATTTCCTCCTAACATGAGGATATTTTTCCCGTTGTGAATATTTTGAGTTTCTGTAAATGTTCCACTTTTATCTATGATTGTATAGTTCGAGAGTTCACAAAGGCTTTCTTCTTAATTGTATAAAAAGTGGTTTGGAAGAAACTGTTCAATTTTAAATCTGAAATGTAGCTCTGTTGAAATGTAGAGAATGTAATATCGGTACACAGGTAGCGGAACAAACGCTATATGTAAAATTGTTCTTTAAGTTACCTCTAAAAGAACGGTGATATTCTATTTGGTGTTTTACAGTTTAAAACTTGTTTGCTTAATTATTCTGTCACAATACATCTATTTAAGTTAACTGATATTTGGTGTACTTGTTTATCCGCTTATGGTCCTGCTCTCAACACTTGACTTTTTTTTGCTAAAGCATACTCTGCCGTATTTTTCTTCCTCCTATGTATGTACCATCCACGCTTGGCTTTTACTTGCCTAGCACTTCGTATTTCGCTTCCACTGGCCATGTTTGAACTCTGTGTATATTGTATGTACCTTGACGCTGTGTTTGCGCTCTCCACTGCTTAGCGTAAAAGTAATTCTCATATACTTCCGCCCATATACCTAACCAGTTACTTCAGTATAAATTAAGAAGGTGCCTTAAATATTAGGCTCTAAAGGTCTTGCTGTTTGGGAGTTCGATCTCCCAGTGAAACGTTAATTAAACCGTGTCTATTTTAGTAAAGACTCAAAGGTATTTGTATATAAAGGGAGTCTGGTATTGTGAAGTCTTACCGGACGTGATACAATTGGGAGCTCTTTTTCCCAAGCAACATTGAACCTCAGTGAGTTGTTGTTATGGTTTTCCGAATATTTATTATTATTATTTAATTAAGAAAAATAAAATAAGCAGAGGAAGGAAAGTTTAGGAAATATATTCAAAATTTAAATTTTCTCTTGTAATCATTGTTTGTCCAGACCTTCGGCTCTGCTGCTTTTCCCCACCTCCTATCCTTTCGGTAATAATAATAATAATAATAATAATAATAATAATAATAATAATAACATTAATATTAATGTCTGACTCCTTGATCGAATGGTTATCGTTGAGGCCTTCTGTTCAGAGGGTCCCGTGTTCAATTCCCGGGCCTGGTCGGAGATCTTATTCACGTCTGATTAATCTCCTGGTTCGGGAACTGGGTGTTTGTATTTTACCCAACACTCTTCCCTTCATAATCAGACAAATCACACTACCAACCACCATAGAAACACGAAATCGTGATTACATACCTTCACATAGGTTTGCAGTCAGGAAGGGGATCCAGCCGTAAAGCAGGGACGAAATTTCATGTGACACAGCTCGCACCCGCGACCCACAGTGTGTGAAAAGTGGAATAATCATTATAATAATGATGATAATAATAATGATGATAATAATCCTCTCACTGGCTTCCAGCACGTTGAAGAATTCTTGTGGAGGAAATTTCCGACGCCCAACGTTCTCTTAAATCCTGCAGCAATTGAATGTGACGTTTAACAAATATAATAATTCCTCTCTACACTACACAGAATAAAATTATAATTTTGTCTGTATACTTCAAACTTTTGCTTCATACTACGTTCTGTTCTTGGATTAGGCATTAACAGTTTGAAGGTTGGTTCATATCAGTCTTTCTTTGTTTCACTGTTTTTTATTTTCTTTTGTTGTTTGTTTGTTTGTTTGTTTGTTTGTTTGTTTGTTTGTTTGTGTTTGTTTGTTTGTTGTTTGTTTGTTTGTCTGTTTGTTACGACGTCACGGAAAAACGACTGAACGGAATTTCTCGAAACTCTGATTATATATTCAGGGATGGCTGGGTTGTGCACTAGGCTATGTATTATGTGGTAGTGCGGAGTGGCGTAGCGGTATTAAGGGGGCCAGGAAAGGAGATGTCAGTTTTCTTCGTTAATATTAGCAGTATAAGAAACTGTATACAAGTGGTGCAAAATGTAATTTCCGTTCGTTTATTTTCGTACGCTTTTACCCTGCGCGGAAGAATAACGGAGATATTCGCGATTATTACAGTTTTCACATACTTCCAAATACCTCCAGAAGTATTAGTTCTATCTAAAAAGTGTAGGGCTGCGTAATAAAAATGATAGAACATCCCAATTGCAATCTTTTATATCTGGTGGAAGATATTAATAAATTTAGATATTTCGTGCTTTGCAAACTGGTACAGTGTGTACATAATCTCCTACTTGTGTGCCAATGAAAACTCGTACTTTTGGAGTTTTAGACATCTGACGGATATTTTCATTCATTGTTGCTTGACTGGAAATAGAGTAGAGTGTGTCCCAAAAATGTGCACAAATGTTTACGGTTTATAACACCTTTCTGTCAGGTGTAACTGATTAAAACAATTGAAGACTAACATTTAAGGAAAGGAAATTCATTTTAAAGTGCTAAGGGGTCTACCTTGATGGAATTCTGGCTAACAGAGGGATAAGTCGAAGAGGTACCATCGAGTTCCCTCCATGCTTACCAGATTTAACCCCGATCGACGTACAGTATTTTCATGGAGTCAGCTTAAACATCGAGGCTGTAGTACAAAACCAGCCAGCTGCCATTAAAGGAGAATGTGCCCAGATACCAACTGATATGATTAGGAATGCTTTCGATTCTACTGGTCTACGTTGTCAGCACTGGCTGGATAGTGAGAACCAACAATTTGAACATTTGTGGCAACTGAGAAGCGTCTTCATTTGCATTCATGAAACTGAAGCATAAAACTTTACTGTGCATTATTAATTGCTTGTGTTGTGTTTACTCATATTGTTGGTACATTTTTGGGACACTCTGTATTTGGATTATAAGGGAAGGGATTTCATGTCAACAGAGTCGTGTCTAACTAGCTTCTCCTGCGTTGTTCATTGACTCGTCAGCGACTGGCTTTGCAGCTTGTTGATAAAAGCAATGATTGTAATTTCACATGGTTAACGTCCTTTTAGCTGTTGATGGCCTTACGAGACGCCACGAGTACCGGACTATTGCACTGTAAGATATTTTTTGACATAGTAGTAACTGTAATCTACTGGTACGCATCTCCCATATTGGAGCACTCGTAAATGCCCACCGACTGTTCTAGGATACGATTTAGTAGTGCTACACTACTCGTCACAGTATTTGCGAAGTCTAGAGCGGGCCCGCCCAAACTATGGCCCGGGGTCAGATCTGGCCCGCCAAGGATTGTTCTGTGACCGCCGTAACTGATGTTACTTTACTATAATGCATTTCTGAGTGTAGTTTCTAGTGGATGTAATAAACAACTTCACTGAAATTATTTAACTGCACTGTACGCATCACTAATAAATTTATCCTTGTCTTTTAATACCATGTTCAAGTCATTCAAATGTTCATCTAGAAGTGATAGGTAGGTTAAGCTATCGGAGTTTACTAAAAATTCGCAACTGGGACATTTCTCCTCTAGAAATTAGCAGATTTACTCTCACAGAGCAAGGAAAGAATCTAGCTAACGTTCAATCACAACTTAGCCACGTTACTTCTGCGTGGTAAATTACGTCACCGGACATCAGCAAAACATCAGATCAGAACCAGTTCCACACTTTTTTTTTGGGTGAGTAGTTTTGCACATCTATAGTTCTAAGTGTTGCAAAATTTATTAACACGCAATATAAATGTGTTTTAAAGTATTAGCTAAAAACTTCATTCTGATAATCCATAAAAGACAACATTTTATATGATTTTTAAACTGTACATGTGGCCCGTGATCAGTCGCTAAAGTTCATTACTGGTCTTGCGTGTAAACACGTTTGAGTGGCACAAGATCTAGAAGAAAATGTTTACCTTCTCTGTACTCATCCATTGCTCACACACTTCTTCTATGTACACTCTTGAGAAAAATTGCTTTTAGTATAATGTTCTCCTAAACCACATTCTGTCGAATGAAGTAATATTCAGTTTCGAAATCCATTCCTTCTAATTCAGACTTGCTAGTTCATGAAAATGTATGGAATTTATGGCATTAGACTAATCAGTTTACAGTTACTGATGATTCAATCTGTGTTGTGTTTGGTGCTGAACTGCAAGAGATGAATTTACTTTTAAAATCCTTATTCTGTGGAAGTCATCATCGACGTAGTTTAAATATACTGAAACACATTAAAGTATTAACGTTTCAAATGTCTTCATTATTGTAAATAATAAATTGTTTCCTTTTGATACCGGTCTAGAAAGCCACCTCGTAATCTGCATGCCTTCGGGCCGAGCAGTGGTCGCTTGTTGGCTATTGCACTTTGGGGCTCTTGCACCATGGGATTTGGGTTTGGTTCCTTTTGATAGTCGATTGTACGACCAAGAAAGGAAACTGAACAAAAATATCCAGAACTACCGGGCTGATTATCGGTTAGTTTATCAATAGTCAGTTAAGAGACCAACATTGGAAAAGAACATTTCGTTAATCAAAACAAAATTGCAGAAAGCTCACGACTGAATAGTTTGTAGTAGTAACCTAAGAATAATCTCAAGAAATTTAGCCGTTTTTTAATTAGAATTACTGTAACGCTTTTCAAATTCGTTTTAAGCTGGAAAGTACGGGTTTTAGACACTATAACTATAAATTAGGTGCATTTAAAGAGGCGTTAAACACATATGGTTAGTAGCTAAGCCCCAAACAAATCTTATGGCACTTTAGGTTTGATAGGCCTAGGCTTACCAGTGACCGATGCTCAGCCGAGGGTGTTTTGTTCACAAGGTGACAGGCGTGGTCAGCGTGACGAATCACTTCGGCCTTTATTCTTGGCTTTATATTCCGGGAGCTTTAATAGTCACAAATCAAGATTCGTTAATTATCCTGTATTTTTTTACTTTATTACTCAAAAGTTGCATTTATACTATGGAATATTACTGCGTTCATTCATGTTGCCTAAGATGATTTTTTTGTGTACACAGTACCTGTATACTGCATATTCCGATTAAAATCTTTCTCTTTGTAACTGAATGGCGTTGGTTATCCGAGTCCTTAGTTTAGTCCACCGATATAAATGTTCAGTACGTAGACAGAAACAAGTGAAGCTTACAATACTTTGTTTTTAGATCACCACTAGAAGTGTAAATGTTCCAATTTACAAAATTTACCAAAGCAACGAAAAATTGCAATTTCTCTCGTAGGTAACGGGTTAATGACCACCGCGCTAATTAAATACCTTGGCATGGGAAATACAGTCTACTTGATTTCCTCTCATGGTTGAATACCTGGACACTTACAGCTATTGTTTTCTGTCCACAGGCAATTGATGGACAACCAGATCCACACAATTGAACGTGGCGCCTTCCAGGACCTAATGGCTCTGGAACGACTGTAAGTACACTCACTTATTGATAGTACCATTCGAATCAAATAATACCTTTCAACACCGGGGGCCATTTAGGTAGAAATGCTGTAGTGTATTGATTTTAGACATCGGAGAACTGCAGTTAACCAAATTTCTCTAACATGCGATAGCTCCTGTGCTGATGTCTACATTAATCACCGGTTTATATTGTGAACATAAATATTTCGCGACAGTATCACTAGTTGGATATCAATAATGCGTTTTATGTAGCTCTGTTTTGAAGCATTTGGATTGAGGAACGTGTACACAAAACATTTAATCCACTGATGGTACTTATATCTCCTTTATAAAAATACAAATTGGAACGATCCTAACTCATTATTAATCGTAAATTCTGTGTATTGTTGTTTACTTAGATCTGTGTTAGGAATATCTCCTAAGAGGGAAACTGTATGGTTAAACTGTCCTTTCCCCTATCTTCTGATGTTCATTAATTATTGATGGAGACTCAAAACTACGTACGTTGTGCGATTCGCGAATTGATCGTCTAAAAATAATATTGTTGCTGCAGGTGAGAACAGTCGGTTGGCGTAATCAGGAAATCTGTAAGCAGTCGGTGCACTGGTACAATATAAGAAGTTGAGAATTTGGTTGCTGCTCAGGAAATGTCAAAGGACTATTAGAAACAAAATAAATAAGGCAGTTCGCTTTCCGAATGGTGAGTTTCTATTTTGTTTATATCAGTGCTCAAGAACGATTACTCGCTCAACTAAAGGCTTAAATTTAATTCCACTTTTATGGACCGATTCGGAGAAGGAATACAAAGCGAAAGAGAGAAGAAATCTGTTCCTTTCAAACCTCTGTCTCCCAAATGCGCAGAGAGTAAACATAGCTGGGAGGAACGTTTTAATTAAAACTCCGTCATTTTATTGTTCAGGGTCATAAAAGCAACGAACTGAAGGAATCCTATTAGAATTTAGTAAATTTTATTACCTCTCCGACATGTGCAATGCCTTTACTATTACATCAACTGAGTAGGTTGTCCATAAGTAATTTACTGAATGTTGGAGTGATAATGCTAAAGCAATGAAAATATATTTATAAGTTAATCGTATAATTACTACTGATTTATCAACATACTGCATATTGTACGCAGGCCAATCGAAAATTTCCTTATTTCTGGAAGAGTCCCCTATTAGATAATTCAGTATTATATTTCAATTTTCTGCCTGAAATAAATACATCTGCCCGTGCGCGCTGGCGGGCGAAGCACAATCACATCATAGGAATTTCAGATGTAAATCATTACCGACACAGAACAAAAAAACATCACATCCACAGGTGATAGATAATTCAACAGGAATTCGTTAGGCTGCGTACGTGTAGGTCCCTTCTTGACTCAATCAATGACTTATTTAAATACGACAAAGGTATTTACATTAATTCACTATATTGTTCACATAACATATATTCTGACTGTACACTGCGATTTAATGATAATTTTTTTAATAATTACTTTTTTGCTAGTGGTTTAACGTCGCAGTAACACAAATTTCGGCGATGGAAGGATAGGGAAGGGATAGAAAAGGTCTAAGTGTGGGAAGGAAGTGGCCGTGGCCATAATTAAGGAACAGCCCCAGCGTTTGCTTGGTGTGATAATGGGGAAACAACGGAAAACCATACTCCGGGCTGCCGACGGTGGAATTCAAACCCATCACCTCCCGAATGAAAGCTCACGGCTACGCGACCCTAACCGCATGGCTAACTCACTTTTTCATAAACGCACAGCGTTAATTTGAATTAGTGAAAAGTGTAAATATAGAACATTATGTCCGTTCTGTACACATCGATACTAATATTAATACGTAGAAAGAATTTTAGTTGCATTGAGCACATCAAAAAAGCAAAGCAAACGCATCTCTGTCCAGGCCATTAAGGTACATGAAGACGTCGAAAATTTGAGTTGCTATCTTCGTGTCCGGCTACCTCTGTCCTGGACAGTTTATCTTACATTGGGGGCATGATAGTCGAGGGGCATCATCACTGGCTTCTCACCAAAGTGGCCACGGTTCGAATTCCGGCCGGTGTCGTGTGTGATTTTTAAAACGAAAAGTTACGTAATATGGGTTCGGATTCCACTTACAACAGGAGTTTCTGTGGATATTATTACGATATTAGCAATAACGAAAACACCGCAAGCTTCGTTTGCTTTTTAACCTACTGTAGTACTCATTTTTGACAGCAAGTGGCTGTGCGGTTTGGGTCACGTAGCTACCCGCTTGCATTCGGGAGAGAGTGGACCCATTGCCGGCAACCCCGAATATGATTTTACGTGGTTTCCCACTTTCACACCAGGCAGATGCTCGGGCTGTACCTTAATTATGGCCACGGCCACTTCCTTCCCACCCTTAGCCATTTTCTATCCCATCGTCGCCAATAAGACTTGTGTGGGTGCGAGGTAAAGCAACTTGTAAAAAAATATCTCTCGAGTACGTTCGAATACATCGTCCTTGTTCCAACGAGACTGTTAAGATTATACACAGGCATTTTTCAAGTGCTCCTGTGTTGCGTCTTTTCAGTAAACCACAAAATGAAGTATGTTTTCCTTGCACACTTTTGTACTATTTCAGCCCAATGAGAGAAACATAATTAAATTATTTCTTTAAGCCTAGTGTTCTTTAAATTAATTGTAATTCTACTGGCTACTTATTGAAAAGGTAATTTGTAATCGTAAATAAAATATTTCTCAATTAACCGTAATCGAGTGCAATTACTTTTTTCCTGTGATCTTCCCATTACTGTTTATCGGTGTGCAGCGTGTGAGCTTGCATCCGGGAGATAGTGGCTTCGAACCACACTGTCGGCTGCCATGAAAATGGTTTTCCGTGGTTTCCCATCACCCGGCAAATGCTGGAGCTGTATCTTAATGTCACGGCCCCTTCCTTCCCACTGTCCTATAGTCGCCATAAGACCTGTGTGTGTCGGTGCGACGTAAAGCAAATAGTAAACAAAAGAAGTAGGTTATATGACTTCCTTCAAGATGAATCTAATATTTCTGTTAGGGAGAGATGCTTCCTAGCGCACAGTTGTTATTTCAGTAGGGAGAAATCCATGTATAGAAAGGGGGAATAAATGATGCTGCTTTGAAAAGGAATAGAGTATCCTCTATTCTGTTTTAATCCCCCAGGAATATAGAAACGGATACAATATCGATCTTGATGATCTGTTGGGAACCCCCGCAGGCCACAGAAAACCTGTACTTCCTAAGTTAATCGTCCGGAAATTGAACTCGGGGAATATCGTCGGAATGGAGGGAGGATGGAAAGAGATGGGGGAGGAAGAACGAGCTCTTCATAAGTATGCTTAGTACAGCAGCATCAACACCACGCGTCATTATTCCCTTTGCACCAAAAGTTTTACAGTTATGCAAAGCACAGGGTTGAAGAAGTGCCTTTCAATAGTGAAGATCCAGAAACTAATTAAACATTACTCTCTGTATTATTTTGTCCCTTAAATCAAACTGCCATCTGTCTATTAGGTCATCAGCCCAGAGGCTGATTGGATCCACAAATAGCATCACCAAAGGCTATGCAGTTATAAGGAAACCACAAAAAACCAATGGCAGTACCAAAATGAGGCGTAGTAGGCAAGATGAGGAGTGAGGTAGTTTGCCATTGCTTTCCTCACTGGGCCAGACAGTGCTATTGTAGCACAACTAACCCTATGAGCAACACCTTTCATGACACTCAGACACACTGCTTGTGTTCTGAATGTCATTAATCAGCACCACCCATACCCCTTCAGCTTCCATATTGTCACAGCCATGGGTGAGACTGGGACTTCAGTGGAAGCTACACTTTGCTCTGGCCTGTGCCAAGAGATGGATGCAAAAGTACTGTAACCATCAAGAAATGACAGCAGAGAGCAAACTGCCATATTAGTGCGATTTTGATTTGAGCATTACCGTATGCCTTGACTCGCCTTTCCGACTAGAATGATTAGAGCTCTACTGAGTCGTGTACTCATTGGATAATATCTTCCTTCAATGTTGCTGAAGTCACAGAAAACCTGCATTTAATTTTTTTTTTCCAATTTTCTTTACGTCGCACACAGATGCGGTAGGTAAGGGAATTTGGGACGAAGCGGCCGTAAACTTAATTAAGGTACAGACTCAGCATTTGCCGGGTGTGAAAATAGAAAACCACGGAAAACCATCTTCAGAGTTCAAACTCACTATCTCTCGAATGCAAGCTCACAGCTGCGCGACCCAAATCGCACGGCCACTTGCTCGGTCTGTACATTTGTAGTTGCATTGAACAGACCCTAAACTGCGGTACACGTTTCACACACCCGTTGAAATAAATCTGGCTAGCTCAATGCGTTAAAGCACTGTGATGAATGTTAGTCTGAAGGACCAGTGGGATCACACCACGCTGCCCGTCGACCTTAACATGATTTTCTCTTGGTTCTCATTTCATCTCTCGGAAAATGTTGGAAGAATCCCAAAATTCAAAAGACCATGGTCGTTTTCTTCCTAATTACACACTGATCACCAGACACAGAGCTGTTGTTGATTATGCTCCGAACCCAGAATATTCAACACCATCAATAATTACAATAACCCTTCTCTTAAGTGTATCTTGCGAAAAACTGATATCCAGATGGAAAATCTAGAGATTTATGGACCGCCAGTAAAGCGGACAAGTGAAAATTGCATTATCGAAGAGAGAAATTCCCATGGAATCGGTCCTAACTAGTCCGCCATTTACACTGACTGACAGAGCAAATGCAACACCAAGAAGGAGTGGTCAGAACTTTATGCCAATTGCAGGGTAGACTGACGTCACTGAGGTATGCTCATGATGTGAAATGCGCCGCTGTGCTGCGCACGTAGCGAACGATAAATGGGACACGGCGTTGGCGAATGGCCCACTTCGTACCGTGATTTCTCAGCCGACAGTCATTGTAGAACGTGTTGTCGTGTGCCACAGGACACGTGTATAGCTAAGAATGCCAGGCCGCCGTCAACGGAGGCATTTCCAGCAGACAGACGACTTTACGAGGGGTATGGTGATCGGGCTGAGAAGGGCAGGTTGGTCGCTTCGTCAAATCGCAGCCGATACCCATAGGGATTTGTCCACGGTGCAGCGCCTGTGGCGAAGATGGTTGGCGCAGGGACATGTGGCACGTGCGAGGGGTCCAGGCGCAGCCCGAGTGACGTCAGCACGCGAGGATCCGCGCATCCGCCGCCAAGCGGTGGCAGCCCCGCACGCAACGTCAACCGCCATCCTTCAGCATGTGCAAGACACCCTGGCTGTTCCAATATCGACCAGAACAATTTCCCGTCGATTGGTTGAAGGAGGCCTGCACTCCCGGCGTCCGCTCAGAAGACTACCATTGACTCCACAGCATAGACGTGCACGCCTGGCATGGTGCCGGGCTAGAGCGACTTGGATGAGGGAATGGCGGAACGTCGTGTTCTCCGATGAGTCACGCTTCTGTTCTGTCAGTGATAGTCACCGCAGACGAGTGTGGCGTCGGCGTGGAGAAAGGTCAAATCCGGCAGTAACTGTGGAGCGCCCTACCGCTAGACAACGCGGCATCATAGTTTGGGGCGCTATTGCGTATGATTCCACGTCACCTCTAGTGCGTATTCAAGGCACGTTAAATGCCCACCGCTACGTGCAGCATGTGCTGCGGCCGGTGGCACACCCGTACCTTCAGGGGCTGCCCAATGCTCTGTTTCAGCAGGATAATGCCCGCCCACACACTGCTCGCATCTCCGAACAGGCTCTACGAGGTGTACAGATGCTTCCGTGGCCAGCCTACTCTCCGGATCTCTCACCAATCGAACACGTGTGGGATCTCATTGGACGCCGTTTGCAAACTCTGCCCCAGCCTCGTACGGACGACCAACTGTGGCAAATGGTTGACAGAGAATGGAGAACAATCCCTCAGGACACCATCCGCACTCTTATTGACTCTGTACCTCGACGTGTTTCTGCGTGCATCGCCGCTCGCGGTGGTCCTACATCCTACTGAGTCGATGCCGTGCGCATTGTGTAACCTGCATATCGGTTTGAAATAAACATCAATTATTCATCCGTGCCGTCTCTGTTTTTTCCCCAACTTTCATCCCTTTCGAACCACTCCTCCTTGGTGTTGCATTGTCACTGTCAGTCAGTGTATATCGTTTAGCACACCAGGGTACTGACATTCTGCAGCCATGGTCGCGAAGTTCGTATTGTGTCTTCACGCCTGGCTGACTTCAGTTTGATTCCCAAACCTCAGTCTCAGGTAGAATGGAGATAACAACCTACTCTCGAAGGGTTTTGGTGTAGTTTCCCTCTTCATTTCCCGTTTTCACGTATGTTCGTTTCGCAAACTTACTATTATTGCTTTGTGTATGCCATTCAGCCCGGCATTATTTTAATATTATGATGAGTAGTAAGCAAAATTGAATCACGTTCAAAAAAGCTAACGCAATGAGATTACAGTTGCGACCAAAGCTATTTTGTAGGGAAGAACGCTAGTATCTTTGCGTTGACCTTTTTTCCGACTGACTTTACTGCACGGAAGTGAACGCTGGATTGCCTGAGAATATCTTATTCATAATGTAACTTTAAAGTAACTGGCTTGAATGTAGCGAGAATGATTGCAGGTAAATGCAGGTGGGAACAATGGCACGAGAGTACCTACTCGGAATTAAGATATAAAGGCTAAGTTTAAAATGAACTTGATGGATGAAGCTGTACGTATAATCCGGCTTGGCTGGTGGTTGTTTTGTGAGGCAAATGGAGGAGGATAGGTTACTAAAGAGAATAATGGACTCGACCATTGAGGGTAACAGATTTAGGAGACTAAGGCGACGATGGTTAGACTCTGTTTTTAATGACTTACGTGCAGGAAATGTGAAGTTAAACGAGGCCTCAGAGCTAGTTGGAAATGGAGAATTGTGGAGGCCCATAGATCGGTAATTCACAAAAGCTTGCAACCCGAATGCTGAAAGAATAGTCCACAATGACAATGTATGTCTTTATTATTATTATTATTATTATTATTATTATTATTATTATTATTATTATTATTATTATTATTATTATTCTGTAGCGTAACGGTTAGTGTGATTAGCTGCCGTCCTCGGGGGCAAGGGTTCGATTCCCGGTACTGCCAGAAATTTACGAATGGCAGGAGGGCTGGTATGTAATTGAAATGGTACATGCAGCTCGCCTCCATTGGGAGTGTGCCTGAAAAGAGCTGCACCACCTCGGATGAGGACACGAGTTTGCATTATTATTATTATTATTATTATTATTATGTCCGATTCATGACTAAATGGTTAGCGTGCTGGTCTTTGGTCACAGGGGTCCCGGGTTCGATTGCCGGCAGGGTCGGGAATTTTAACCATAATTGGTTAATTCCGCTGGCATGGGGGCTGGGTGTATGTGTCATCATCATAATCTCATCCTCATCACGACGCGCAGGTCACCCACGGGAGTCAACTCAAAAGACCCGCAACTGGCGAGCCGAAATTGTCCTCGGACACTCCCGGCAATAAAAGCCATTCGCCATTTTATTATTATTATTATTATTATTATTATTATTATTATTATTATTATTATTATTATTATTATTATTATTATTATTATTATTATATAATTCGCTGGGGCCATCAGGGACCACGTTAAGTCTTGTTGCATTTGACACTGAACTTGGCCTTCTTTAGAGCCCAAATTTCCCTCATTCTTTGTGAGTGGGCCTGCTTGCGCTCCTCTGTCAAAGGGGCACCGTGTCTTCTCTTCGGTTGCTCGTCTCGGTTTAGCCCGTTCGTCAATATTTTCTTGCGGAAGAGATCTCTGTTAAGGGCGTCTTCAGCTGAGATATGTAGCATTTGCAGGTCTTCTTTGGTATTTCTAAACCAGGGAATTGTAGTTTTGGGGTTTGAATAAAAAAAGTGAAAGATTTCTTTAGTTAACTTTCTTCCATCCATGCTTTTCAGATGACCGTAAAATCGTGGCCCTCTTTTTCTGATTGTGTCGGTAATTTTCTCTATTTTGCTGTAGACTTCCTTGTTGGATCTCTTTTGATGGATTCCATTTCTGTACTTTGATCCCAAGATTCCTCTCACAATTTTGCGTTCAAGGAGCCCTTTGTTGGCATTTAGAGACAGGGTTTCGGCTGCATATAGAACTACTGGCTTCAGAACTGTTTCATAGTGACGTATCTTGGTGTTTTGGGAAAGGCATTTTTTGTTGTAGATTGTACGGGATGTTTGGTAGGCTATTTCCAGTTTGCGTACTCGCTCCTGAAGTGCTTCTTTGTCCAGTCCATTTTTCATGATGATCTCACCCAGGTATTTGAATTTGTCTACTCTGGTGATGTCCCCGTATTTTGTATGGAGTTTTGGTGGAGCCTCTTTGATGTTATTCATTACTTCTGTTTTCTCAAACGATATCTGCAAACCAGTTTGTTCGGCAATTTCCTTTAAAATTTCAACTTGAGCTCTAGTGGTTTCTATGTCGTTTGAGAGAACAGCAATATCATCGGCAAATGCTAAGCAGTCTGTTGCGATCCCATTGGATTTGGTTCCTATTCTCAATGGACTGTAGTTGGTTTCCTGTAATCTCACCCGCCAGGTTCTGATGATCTTTTCAAGAACACAGTTGAAGAGTATCGGGGATAGCCCATCACCTTGTCGGACTCCTGTTTTGATGTCAAAGGAATGCGAGAAACATCCGTGGAACTTCACCTTGGATTTTGTATCGGTCAGGGTGGCTCTAATTAATGCCAGCAGTTTCAAATCAACTCCAAATTCATTTAAGATGTTTAGCAGGACTTCCCGGTCAATGGAGTCGTACGCTTTCTTAAAGTCCACAAAGACAGACACATACTGCTTGGACCTTAGTGTACAATATCTGATGATCGTTTTGAGATTTTGTATCTGTTCAGCTGTTGAGCGACCTTTCCTGAACCCTCCTTGGTATTCACCTATTTGATGTTCGACTTGTGCTTCCAAAAGCTCCAGGATGGCAAGTGATAGAATTTTGTAAGTCACGGGTAGCAAAGATATTCCTCTGTAGTTGTTGATGTTCTTCATGCTGCCTTTTATGTGTAATGGATGGATCAAAGCTATTTTCCAATCTTCGGGTAGGGTCTCCTTGTTCCAAATTTCTTCTATTTGCTTTTGCAAGATATCAAGTGATTCCTCTGGGGCATATTTCCATAGTTCTGCTACTACTGAGTCTTCCCCCGGCGCTTTGTTATTTTTGAGACGGGCAATATGGCGCTTGATCTCATCTCTGTCGGGTGGTCTGGAATCTGGGTACCTGAGTAAGGGTTCCTTGGTCTCAATGCCGCTTTGCGGTTTAGAGCAATTAAGTAAATTCTTGAAGTAATCTGCCAGAATGCTGCAATTTTCTTCATTTGACGTCGCCAGTGTGCCGTCCTTTCGCTCAAAGCATAGAGATGGTGGTTTATAGCCAGTGAGTTTGCGTTTGAAGGCTCTGTAGTACTCTCTGCTTTCATTCTTCCTAAAGTTTTGTTCTATCTTTTCAATGAGAGATTTTTCGTATTTACGTTTCTCAGTTCTGAACACCCTAGCTGCTTGGGCACGTTGGGTTTTGTAGATTTCCCAATCATTTTCTGATTTCGTAGAGTAGTACTGTTTCCACGCATTGAGTCTTTCTTGGAGGACTGATTCGCAGGTACTATTCCACCAGGCATGCTTTTTGCTTCTCTTGATTTCTGCAACGTCTTTGGCGGCCTCAACAAGGAGACGTTTGGCGTTGTTAAAGTCACAGTCATTTGGTCTAGCCTTCTCCTGGAACTCCTCGAACCTTTGCCGAAGTTTATCATTGTCGAAGCGTGTGATCTGTTTGGTTGTCTTCCTTGTGTTTGCGGGAATTGGTTTGAATTTGATAAGAGACATATAATGATCTGAGGCCACATTGATGCCTTTCTTTACCTTGACATTCATAATCTCAGGGCTGTTTCTTCTGGAGATTGCAACATGATCAATTTGGAACTCTCCGAGAGCTTGGACGGGAGAACGCCAAGTTTTTGCTTTCTGTTTAGATGGCGAAAGTGGGTCGACATGACCTGCAGGTTGTGATTTTCGCAAATGGACACCAGTCTTTTGCCGTTGGGACTGGTTCTTTTGTGAGCAGGGTAATTCCCTATAACTTTCTTGTACTTCTGTTCACGACCTAGTTGGGCATTGAAGTCACCCAAAAGAAGCTTGACATGGTGTTTGGGGATTGTGTTTAATTTTTCATCCAGTAGGTCCCAGAAATTATCAACTTCGTCTGGATCAGACTTGTTCTTATCGTTTGTAGGAGCATGTGCGTTAACTAGAGCGTAGGTTTTGTTCGCGCATTTAATTGTGAGTATAGACAATCTGTCATTCACAGGTTCGAAATTTGCAACCGATTTAAGGATCTTGGTTCTAACAGCAAACGCGGTTCCAAGCATCACAGCTCCATTGAGGATACCTCTTTGCGCTTTGCTCTTGAAAAATCGGTAGCCTTCGGATTCAAAAATCTCTTCATCTGGGTACCTTGTTTCCTGTAGGGCCATTATGGATATCTGATTTTCGTGAAGAGCGTTGGTAAGGGTTTTCAGCTTGCCAGTTTGTGTAAGTGAATTTATGTTGAAATTTCCTAGAAACGTTTTAGATTTTGGCCTGAGTTTTTGACTCTTCGGGGTACACCGAGACGCTCCGACTCGTCTCTTGCATGATGTCGAGTCTCCCCCAGAATCCGAACGAGACTCGTGCGCCGTGGTGTTCACGACGAGGGATTTATCCGAAGATTTACCCCCTGGGGTATGTTTCTTGAAATGTTGTGCCATTATGCTTTTTGACTTGACTTTGCTTTGGACGGGTACCCATCCTTTTACAACTAGGGTTGTTAGCCCTAGAGGTTGCCTCAAGATGTTTTCTGGCTTCTGGTCATTTACCAGTCTTCGCCGTAACCCTGGCAAGGGACCAGTTTGTTTTCACGGTGGTATTTTATTTCCCTACTACTCTCTGACTCTGCCGGCGGCAGAGCCAGCGAGCTTCCCCAATTCCAATGGGACGCGCCCGATGGAGGTAACCGGTAAATCCCCACACGGGGATTATTATTATTATCATTATTATTATTATCATTATTATTATTATTATTATTATTATTATTGTTTGGGTCATCAGTCCCTAGATTGGCTTTATGCAGCCCTCCATGCCACCCTATCGTATGCTAACCTTTTTATTTCTACGTAAGTACTGCCATAATCTGTTTGTCATATTCATACCTTGGTCTACCCCTGCCATTTTCACCGTCTATACTTCCCTCAAAAACTAACTGAACATGTTCTCGATGTCTTAAGATGTGTCCTATCATTCTATCTCTTCTTCTGGTCAAATTTCGCCAAATTGTTCTCCTCTGACCAATTCCATTCAGTATCTCTTCATTTGTGATTCGCTCAACCCATCTCACTTTCGGCATTCTTCAGTAGCACCACATTTCAAAAGCGTCTATTCTCTTCCTTTCCGTGTTAGTTGTCGTCCATGTTTTACTTCCGTTCAATGCCACGCTCCAGACGAAAGTCTTCAAAAACGTCTTTGTAATTCGTATATCACCGAGCTCGATATCTGTAGTCGCTTAAGTGCGGTCAGTATCCAGTATTCGGGAGATAGTAGGTTCGAACCCCACTGTCGGCAGCCCTGAAGATGGTTTTCCGTGGTTTCTCATTTTCACACCAGGCAAATGCTGGGGCTGTAGCTTAATTAAGGCCACGGCCGCTTCCTTCCCACTCCTAGCCCTTTCCTGTCCCATCGTCACCATAAGACCTGTCTGTGTCGGTACGACGTAAAGCAACTTGCAAAAAATGAAAAATAAAAAATTCGGATATCAATGTTCGAAATGAGCACACTTCTTTCTTAAGAAAGGCCTTCTTGCTAGTGCTAGTCTACATTTTATGTCCTTACTTCTGCCATCATTAGTTATTCTAATACCCAAGTAACAATATTCATGTACTCCCTTCAAGACTTCGCTTCCTAATCTAATATTTCCTGCATCACCTGACTTCATTAGACTGCACTCCATTACGTTTGTTTTGGATTTATTTATTTTCATCCTGTACTTCTTCTCTAAGACTGCCCATACCATTCAGTAATTTCTCCACTTTTTCTGCATATGTAGATAGAATAACAATATCATCGGCAAATCTCATTTTTGATCTCCTTTCCTTGGATTATAATAACCAATTATTCCACCATCTGAAATACCTTGCAGTTCCCGCATTTCCCTTCAGTAAGCCATGCGTAAGTATTAACGGTGGCTTTGCTTACTACTCGTATACATTTCAAACTCCCTCTTGGAAATTAATTTCATTCTATGTTGTAGTAAATGTCTCATTACTCTGCACAGAATTGAAGCAATAGCGTGGTACTGCATGACGGTTCGCAAAAATTTGACCCTCAACCAAAGCAGACATACGAGTATCATGACATGTTACTTCATATTCCTGTTCCGGTAATTACCTGTAGTGTTGAAGATACGATCGTACATTAAGTGTCGTTCTGTTTTACTCAAAATTGATAACAAAAAATCAGTGAAAAATTATATTCGACACAAAACTTTTTGATCACGTTGTCTTCAAGTAAAATGATTTTCTCGTTTCAGATAAGGATGGTTCTTCTGTTATCCAAGTGTGTGATGCACATGTCTATACATTCGCTTTCTGCATCCAACATTGTGATATTTACGTTTATTGAGCTGAATTGTGAGAGATCTGGGCCAGTAGATTTACTTTTTTTTTTTGCTATTTGCTTTACGTCGTACTGACACAGATAGGTCTTATGGCGACAATGGGACAGGAAAGGCCTAGGAGTTGGAAGGAAGCGGTCGTGGCCTTAATTATGGTACAGCCCCGGCATTTGCCTGGTGTGAAAATGGGAAACCACGGAAAACCATCTTCAAGGCTACCGACAGTGGGACTCGAACCCACGATCTCCCGATTACTGGATACTGGCCGCACTTAAGCGACTGCAGCTATCGAGCTCGGTAGCAGATTTACTGGTACTTTTACCATAACATTTCATCTTGGATCTGGCGTCTCTTACTCTACGTGATGTCAAGACTTAGCAAGCAGGCGAATGCTGGGCTATCCCTTAATAATGGCCACGGCTGCTTCCTTCCCACTTCTAGCTCTTTCCAGTCCCATCCTCTCCACCAGACATATCTCTGTCGGTGTGACGAAAAGTAAATTGTTAAAAACTCCCTTCTTTCCAAATTGTGATCATTTTTATGAAGTTCTGTGATTACTGGACGGCATTTTTACAACACTTTGTATTTACAGTATGTATAGTGAGCCAGGGTCTTTGGCCGAATGGCCATCGTAGCAGCGTTCGCTACGAATGACTTCGGATTCGAATCCTGGCCAGACTGGGGAAATTTAAATGTGTTTAATTAATTCCTCGAGCTTGGAGACTGGGAATTAGGTTTCGTCGTAATACACAACCAACCAATACAGAGAGACGAAATAGGGGATATATTCATCCACATATGGTTGGCGTCAGGAAGCGCATCCGGCTGTAAAATTAGCCTATAGTGCTGACCTCAAGTAACTGGAGAAATGGCCAGGGAGGGGAAAGTATTAGAGAGAGAGAGAGAGAGAGAGAGAGAGAGAGTTTTATCTTACGAAAACACACAGTGACCATCAGTCCCACATTGTGTGACTTTACAAATGAATACGTAATAGTAATAATAATCCTAAGAGCTCAGAAGAAATGCTGTCTTACTGGGAAGCTGTTTCGCTCGTAAGACCGATGTTCTAAATCGAGCATTGAGAGCAGACATCTTCATCGTTTTCTTTTCCCAGGAGTTCACCCCTTTCATTTCAATTAAATAGTGAGAGTCCTAGGGCATTAATTTAAATCTTAGACCTAATAAATTACACATTCAAGAATAGTAACACTCCAAAGCAATACATTAAGATGCAGACAGTTTAAGGACACGCAGCTGTCTCTAGCCACTCAATGCAACAACAAAAAATATTTCGTATTACAATTGGATTTAAATTGGTTTTAATTGTAATAATTGATTATGAAAATGCATCCTTTCTATCATGACGAAGATGATCACGTAGCCTGCATATGCATCTGTGGGATGTGTATAAAAAAAGTGATATTTCAGTTACCGCCAGGATAGCTGAAAATTGATCCATCATCACACGAGTTTGCTACACGTTACGGGTCGTGTAGCTTTAATCTTGCATTTGGTAGATACTGGACTTGAAGGTCACCGCTGGCAGTTCTGAAGATGGTTTTCGATGGGTATACACCAGGAAACTGCCGGGATTGGAGCTGTTCCTTTATTAAGGCCACATTTTTATCTTTTTTTTGCTAGTTGCTTTTCGTCGCACCGACACAGATAGGTCTTATGGCGACGATCGGACAGGAAAGGGCTGCGAGTGGGAAGGAAGCGGCCTTGGCCTTAATTACGGTACAGTCCAAACATTTGCCTGGTGTAAAAATGGGAAACCACGGAAAACCATCTTCAGGGCTGCCGACAGTGCGGTTCGAACTCACTATCTCCCGGATGCAAGCTCACAACTACGCGCCCCTAACCGCACGGCCAACAACCCGCCAGAAGTCACAGTAGCTACCTGGTGAGTCCTAGCTTTCTCCCATACCATCGCCGCTAAAAAGTGTTGGTACAACGTTGAACCGTTAGCAATGAAATGAAAATGAAAAATCCACAGCCTGTTTCCAGTCATTTGACCGGGTCAGGAATGGAATGAATGAAGCCCCCATATGGCGGCGAGGATAGGAATTGTGCCGGCTGACGAAGTCTGTCGCACTCCTCGGGAGCGATGATTATTGATTGACATATAAAATGAAATGATATTGGAGAGTGTTGCTGGAATGAAAGATGACAGCGAAAACCGGAGTACCCGGAGAAAAGCCTGTCCCGCCTCCGCTGTGTCCAGCACAAGCCTCACATGGAATGACTGGGACTTGAACCATGGAACCCAGCGGTCATAGGCGGCACGCTGCCACCTGAGCAGCGGAGGCTTAGCAAATAAATAAATAAATAAATAAATAAATAAATAAATAAATAAATAAATAAATAAATAAATAAATAAATAAATAAATAAATAAATAAATAAATATTAGGAATTGAAATGGTACTTTTAATATAGCTGAAGAAATCGTTTTAGAAAATACCAGTTCGTAAGTAAGAAAATTTAGAAGCAGAACTCAAAAGCACAACGAATACTGAAAGGCGTTGAAATGGAAGGGCGTTTGGCTTTTAGTGCCGGGAGTGTCCGAGGACAAGTTCGGCTCGCCAGATGCAGGTCTTTTGATTTGACGCCCGTAGGCGAACTGCGCGTCGTGATGAGGATGAAATGATGATGAAGACGACACCTACACCCAGCCCCCGTGCCAGCAGAATTAACCAATTATGGCTAAAATTCCCAATCCTACCGGGAATCGAACCCGAGACACATTTGGTTAAAGGCCGGCACACTAACCATTTAACCATGGATCCGGACAGTGATAGGCGATGAGGCCAGTTTAGAAGCACCTATATCTTCTATATCACAATTCCTCCGCATATTTAACACACTATGTGAGCGTGAGTTTATGTCGATTCTATGACTTACCGCCCTTCACGTGCATGAGGTATTCAGGACAGTAAAATAGAACAAGGCGGATATTTTGTCTTTATGTGATAGCAGGAATCTTAAGAACACCGTAATTGCGTCTTTTTTCGTGCCTAACCTAACGTGTTATTTACTGGACGGTAATGACTGTGTCATCCACAAACTGCTGGGAATCGTGTACAGAATTGTAGTGGACACACTGTTCCTTTATAACACTCATGACACTTAGGCTCACTGATCATCAGGACCGCCGTAATTCCTCACCCTAAGCTTCTAGCACTTATCGTTTTTACTTTCAAAGGAGGTTTTATCGTTCTTCAATTGCAGACAATTACTCTGTAAAATCCGCGACTAATGTCCCCATAGCAATGAGATCTTTTAACGACATAGGATTGTAGAAATGCAGTATAGTACCAAAATGATGAATAAAATACCGTTTTATTGCCAATATTTATGGTGTTAATAGTAAAATCTATCACATGCTGGGCTGAGTGGCTCAGATGGTTGAAGCGCTGGCGTTCTGATCCCAGCTTGGCGGGTTCGATCCTGGCTTAGTCCGGTGGTATTTGAAGGTGCTCAAATACGTCAGCCTCGTGTCGGTACATTTACCAGTAGGTGAGAGAACTCCTACGGCACTGAATCCCGGCACTTCGGCGTCTCCGAAAACCGTAAAAAATTAGTTAGTGGGACGTAATGCAATTATTATTATTATTATTATTATTATTATTATTATTATTATTATTATTATTATTATTATTATTATTATTATTCATCACAACGTGCGAAACTGCCATATTCTACAGTGTTGCATAAACTGCAGGTAAACTGACCTCGATCTTTGCTATCTCAGTCACTTTATCTGGTACTGGAGGACGTTTAATAAAGCGTATTCAGGCAGCAAACAACTACGAAATGTGCTGGCATCCAGACTGCTCTATGTACCACCATCGTCGGTTGCAGGAGGGCACAACTGATCAGCTCATGTGAGATATGACACAAAAGCCAGGAGTAAACATTCCTATTGCACCGCTCCCGCGTCCAGGTGGGGATACATGAGTTCCAGACTAGCTCTTAATAACGATTCCATCTATCTAATATTGCTGGGTTGTGAGTTCCGCGTGAGAAAGTACGCCGATGGTCTATGGTAAATCTCAACCTACGCAGAAGGACGTCTCCAACACGCTACCAGTAGGATACCATACTCGCATGTCGATGAAATTTATCGCAAATCCAGGTTATTACGGCATTTCAAGAAATTCGTGCATGTTGCTATCGAAATCGCAATCAGAAATAGAATCATTATAGCCTTATATCTAGCTCTTATTCTAAGTAGGCATTAAAAGAATTTTATATTTTCACTACTCAGCTTTATTGGCAAATCAGTCTAAGTATGATTAAAAAATTACGTAGAGTATTGTTAGAAATTGTCTCATATAATGTAGATAGTCCTATAACGCAATCAGCATCTCTATGTGCCGTAATTATGTTGCATTGAAAGAAAACAAGTTTGAAGAACCTTTAGCAAATAAATGGAAATCAGGCCTTATTCATTGATACGCTAGTTCTGGCCTGTTGAAGTATTATGTTGTAATTAAGTAATATCCGTAAAAATCAAATGAAAAGGAAAAAAATTAAAATATATATAATCAAGTGAAAAATTATTCAATATAGTTGAAATAATTAGATGCATCCAATTGGTTTAAGTGAAAACAAAACTATACTCCCTACTATATACAATATTTCAAATTATGGTTTCAATTAAGAATGTAAAAACGCAGTGCAAATAGCCAATAATTAATTAATTAATTAATTAATTAAGGTCTGGAATCTTTCCTTATTGAGCTGGATTGCTCCTCAAAATTACCAAAAATTCTGTCATTTGAACTTAAATTCACATGTGACTAAAGAAATGAATATCACTTTGCTGAAAACTTCACATCCACGTCCATGCACAGTAGGAAAATCGTGTGAGAAAGTAATGTTTGTTCTTTAGGGATTTCCATTAATTTAAGTTTGAAAATTTCCATAATCTTTCATATTTCATGTTGACTGATCTCCATATAAGCAAATTCAAGTCCACTTTAAGTCGTAAGTAATCTCAAATTAATTCTATCATATGGCTTATGTGGCTAAATCATTCAATTATTATTTTAATTCATGGTTGAAATTCAATTAAAGTGCGTATCTGGCTGAATGTAGCATTGCCAGGTGTATTTAAGTAACTTTCCAACAAATAATACCATAAGTGGAAAAATTGACATATTAGAAGACTCTACCTTCATCTAAAATCCATATATGTGTGACTAAGTTACCAGTGATGTGTCAAACTGCTCCCATAAAACCATAAATTAAGTTGCCGTAAGTGAGAATACATGAAAACGATCGTAGATAAGTCAGTGAAGGCCTAAATATTCACGTTATTGGCCTCTCGGCTCCTCTGATGATCCTACATACTCAATTAACTCTATATTGATGGCATTGAGATCGTATCCTAACCTATTTTATATATCAGGGAATAAAAACAGCAATTGAAAACAGTACGTTTCAATATATACCTTAGCATGTGCAATTTACACATACTATCATCTCTCGAAGAATACTATGACCAACTTTCCAAATAACAATAACTATCACCATCATAATCTACTATCAACTCATATTATTATTTCATTCACCATTTATCACTTCAAATATCACGTAGCATTCATATTAGTGCGTCTCAAGGCACTCATTTCATCAAGTACTCGGCATATGTGCCATAACCTACACATATAAAACATTATCCTTACCGTCATAGTATCAGAGAAAAACACATCACAACATTAAATTGTGCTACTATACTTTGTCGTAAACATTCCCTAAATACGATCTCCACGCTTGGTATTCTGTTAAAGCCATCACGCATGTATATTAACCTCCATATAATGCTCTAACACTTCACTGACAACGATTTAAAATATCAATCACTTCTCTAACACCATATTGATAAACTTGCGAACGGCATTCACTGGTATTTTACACCTATGTATGGAATTAACGGTAACTTCAGATGAATACCTACTTCCTTGTAACTACACTTGAATATTAACTACGCACGCACAATGTCATAAAGCATATCACATATAGCCAAAAGAATAAAGGTTTCTACTTACGAAACGACTCATAGGGAACTTAACTTTGCTTATTGGGTAGTGACTCCCATCTCGCTGTTGTTCCTCGGGAATGGTAGGCCTCGCTCCATGGTTCGGCTTAGGTAATCGGGTCCATCTCGTCCTCTCAGCTGATTACCACCCTCCTGGGTCATCAATCTCGTGAAGCGCCACCATAGTCGGAGTAGTCTCTGCCTCAGCCTCTTAGAACATCATAGTGGTCTTCAATACGTCAGGGACAGAATAACACAATGCATTAATTGATTTATACATGCTGTAATCCGTTTCGTACTGCCAATGATAAAAGAAAATGTGTGTTCTGGGCCGTCTAATTTAATTATAACAGCTCTAAATGTGATCTTATTTGCGAACTCTCTTGCTTGCTAAACGGATGTAAATTTTCTGTGCTTTTAAAATTGCACTTTATAGCCAGTTGAAATCCGCTCTCTCTACGTTGTGCAGTATCGGGCAAAATATAATGTTTCCGAGCCCAACTGTGACGTAGTGCAGAACCAAACTTGACGTTTCCTTATAGCTGGTCTATAATTTCACGTATATGTGTCAACCTACAGCTGACGTTGAGCGGGCTGTCGCGGATTTAATTCTTTCTTCAATAATTGATTATAGAATCTGATATGTAACTCGTTTCTTTACACGATTCCGTCCTTTCTTCGCTGCAGTGCTGGATTGAGTTTTTGTTCTAATGGAAGTCTTTTTTCAATAATCAGTTTAAATAATCCTCTCCTGTCATTCTTTCTCACCGCCTTCTAAGAATGGTTCTTTCGGTGATTGCCGGTTGAAATTATTATCTTTTCGACTCGTACCGCTATTAATTGCTTTTATATTGATCCTTTAATGGCTGGAACGCCATTTTTGTTCCTAATACTGCAACTATAGAACGGTGAAATGGCACACTATGGAAGTTAGTCTCGGTGCAATGGGACCTCACATATCCTCCAGGAACGTCGCAGAAGATATTCAAGGGTCCCTAAGCAATCCATGACTGCAATAATCTGATCAAGAGTTCGGACAAAGGCAGCAATTCATTAAATGCGTACTTCATCAAATAAATAAACCCAGGAGTGTCAGAAATTGTAATTTTCATGTCACTAGTTTTATAAAATCTGTAGTAAGAAGTATGTTTCACTTTTCGCTTGTTATTTTTGTTTCAAGAAGAAGTTGAATTCCCCTATGTTCTTCGATTTTAATGTAAAATGTGTACTCATATAGTGTTATTCTGTTTTAATGAATTTCACTGGAGTACATTTTATATCTCCTGTGAAATTTTGAAGGACCATGTACGATGAAAGTGGACATTATTCAATTACAATACAATACATAGACCTGTGGAATCCTGAACTTCACCGGTCCTGACATTTACCGACTATGCTCTGTATTATGCGGTTTAAATTTTTGTTTTCGTATACTACACAATTACCCCTCTTGTATTATCTTTCTTTTTTGCTGTCTTACTCTGTTTACCATCCAGGGTTGATTTTCCCCTTTGGACTCAGCGAGGGATCCCACCTCTATCGCCTCAAGGGCAGTGTCCTGGAGCGTGAGACATTGGGTCGGGGGATACAACTGGGGAGAATGACCAGTACCTCTCCCAGGTGGCCTCACCTGCTATGCCGCAAAGGGACCTTGTAGGGGGATGGGAAGATTGGAGGGAAGGAAGCGGTCGTGGCCTTAAGTTACGTACCATCCCGGCATTTGCCTGGAGGGGAAGAGGCAAACCACGGAAAACCACTTCCAGGATGGCTGAGATGGGAATCGAACCCACCTCTACTCATTTGACTTCCCGAGGCTGAGTGGACCACGTTCCAGCCCTCGTACCACTTTTCAAATTTCGTGGCAGAGCCGGGAATCAAACACGGGCCTCAGGGGGTGGCAGCTAATCACGCTAACCACTACACCACAGAGGCGGATCCTTTTGTCTTATACTGCACCATATCTCTGAATATGAACAATGTGACGACTCTCTTCTTGCGAAGAGGGGTGTGAACTAGACTCGCTCGGACTTTCTTTAATCATTAACTACGTTGACCAGAAGCAGCATAGTCGGTGGAGGACGGTTCAGCCCTTACTATTTCCGAGGATCAATCAGTTTCCAGCTTATTTACCACGGTCTGCCTGTGTAGTGTAATAGTTGCCGTCGTACCTTCCCGCCCGATTGGTCCAGCTGGTTTAAGAGTGGTTTAGGAGAATTAACAATACTTTTATTTTATTTTATTTTATTTCATTTCAAGAGACCCCAGCATGTTGGAATACTGTACCACAAAAGTTCATTAACGTGCAGTAAGACAACGAAACGCCTGCCGCGCGGTGTAGAGATAGCGTGACTTCCTCTTACCCGGAGGCCCCTGGTTCGATTCTCGGCCAGGTCAGTTTTTTACCTGGATCTGAGGGCTGGTTCGAGGTCCACCCAGCCTACGTGATTACAATTGAGGACCTGTCTGATGATGAGATGGCGACCCCGGTCTAGGAAACCAAGAATAACGACCGTGAGGACTCGTCGTGCTGACCACATGACATCTCGTAATCTGCAGGCCTTCAGGCTGGGCAGTGGTCGCTTGGTAGTCCATGGTCCTTCGGGGCTGTTGCGCCATGGGGTTTGGTTTGGTTTGGTTTGGTTTTGTGTGTTCAAAATGTGTACCATGTGTACCATCACATGCCACACATGTTCATAACATCTTGATGAACAAAGGTTGCTGTAAGAACACAAAAAATTTCGTTATCTTCTCGCGTATATATGTATGCTTAGCCCTCAGCCCGTAGGCTGGTTGGATCCTCAACAGCTCAATCAGCTGCCATAGATGGCCTAGGCATCACTGAAGAGGCGTACTAGGGAAATGAGGAGTGAGGTAGTTTCCCGTTGCTTTCCTCACCGAGCTAGAAGTTGCTATTACATATCAGTCTGCCAAGTCCACTGAAATGCATGCACCAACCGACCCTATGAGCAATATTTTCACACCATTCATAGCAGGGACTGGCTGCAGAAAGAAATGGCATTACTAGCATCACTCATACCTCAGTCACTTTCAGTTTGTCAAAGCCAAGGATAAAGCTGAGACAGATCAATGAAAGTAACAAGATTGCTCTAGCCCATAACAGAAGACATAGTGCACTGTAAACACTAGGTCCCGCCAGCAAAGGCATCTTCTCGCGTAATACAAAAATATTGGTAGGTGGGTCGGGTCATCTGTCTTGAAAACTGATTCTTCAGACATGTATGTAGGCATCTGGAGCAGAGTCCGACTCGTTGGCTGGACGGTCAGCGTACTGGCCTTCGGTTCAGAGGGTCCCGGGTTCGATTCCCGGCCGGGTCGGGGATTTTAACCTTATCTGGTTGATTCCAATGGCCCGGGGGCTGGGCGTATGTGTTGTCTTCATCATCATTTCATCCTCATCACGACGCGCAGGTCGCCTACAGGAGTCAAATAGAAAGACCTGCACCCGGCGAGCCGAACCCGTCCTGGGATATCCCGGCACTAAAAGCCATACGACATTTCATTTCATCTGGAGCAGAGAGATCTGAAGAGTAAGAAAGGTACGGGAATGGAGTTCCTCAAGAAATTAGGTATCTTTAAAAGTTTCTGTGCGAAAAGGTGACTTCTCCGCTGTGAGGCCTGGAACTCTATGTACATGCATCCATTGTCGTTGGCTGCGGTAAATTTCTAGCGTAACAATATCTGTGCAAATCCCGCACGAATGGGATGATAATGAGGTCTCTGTGGATTACCTGGTCCACTGTTGTTTGACTCTATGCAGCATCCTCGACGAAATAAGGGCCCAACGTTCCATGACCGGACACGTCCATGATTCTCGTTTGTGGTGACTGTTTTTGGCGCCCTGTTGTCCACTTTCGTTGACCTGAGACTGATCAGGTATGACGGAACTTACCAACGACAGCTAGCATTGTTCTGTTATTTGGTGCTTCCTTATTAAATCACTCCTCGCACTGTTCTTTAACGTGAAGAACACTCGGCCCGTTCTGTCGCCCCACTCCAAATGACCGGAAATAATGTTCCACAATAAACACCTTCTCTGCTGTGAGAAGCGTAATATTGCAGAAATCAACACAACATTGAATTCAAAGTGTGCCAGACTATTATATCCAGGAATTAAATACTTCCTTGCTCGGGAAACTAGGACTGCGGATGAACAGTTATTGCATTATCGTTCGTTTTGCCACGTACCGTACTTTGTGAGAAGCCAGCTATGATATTAATTGGCTATGGTCACGATATCAGCTACAAGCTTGTTTTTAAACATTATTAGGGTTCTTCCGTAGGTGTGCACGTATGGAAAATATCAATAATCGTCGGAATACCATTTTCATGTAACTCCAACAGTCTCTTTTTGGAACTTACGATGGGAAATCCAGAACCTCGTACGTTCCAAATATTTATTATCAGTGATCTCGGCTCCGGCCAACCCTCCGCCAACGTCATGATAGGCTACGTATCATTCTCCACATGAACAGCACAAACCCGAAGTTTAAAAAAAACCTGGCACGTTCTTTAGCATTCTCGTGAATGACGGGAAAGCACAACTAGTAAACATACAACTTCAGTAAGATATTCCTTCCGGAGTTTTCGCCGAAGTATAGCCAAGAAAAGTGTACCCATCTATCTTAAAGCAAACAAGCAATTCTAGGTGACACTTGACATCGGGATCATAGCCATATGACTTTTTATTTCACATGATCTTATGGTGACGATGGGATAAGGAACGGCTAGGAGTTGGAAGGAAGCGACCGTGGCCTTATGGTACAGCCCCAGCATTTGCCTGGTGTAAACATGGGAAACCACGGAAAACCATCTTCAGGGCTGCCGACAGTGGGGTTCGAACCCACTATCTGCCGAATGCAAGCTGATAGCTACGTGACTCAAGTAGCGCAGCCACTTGCTCGGTGAATTAGACGTAGAAACCGAACCAAAGGGACTTGACATTTCATCTAAAACTTCCCAAATGTATTAACTGGGATTCGAACTGCCATCACCTTGCTGAGATCCTGGTAAATGTGTCGCTCAATTATCACACCCCTAATATTTATACATTGGCCTAAAATATATCTCACCGGGCGAGTTGGCCGTGCGGTTAGAGGCGCGTGGCTGTGAGTTTGCATCCGGGAGACAGTGGGTTCAAATCCCACTGTCGGCAGCCCTGAAGATGATTTTCCGTGGCTTCCCATTTTCACACCAGGCAAATGCTGGGGCTGTACCATAAGGCCACGGTCGCTTCCTTCCAACTCCTAGGCCTTTCGTATCCCATCGTCGCCGTATGACCTATCTGTGTCGGTGCGACGTACAGCAACTAGCAACAATATGTTGAACCCTAGGGTTCAGTATATATATATATCAATAGATGCCAAATTAGGATATTACGATGCACAAACAAATGTCCACGACGATTCATTGACGGATAGGAGTATAAGGTATATTATTCCTTGCTCTGGTGCTAAGTTCTACTGGATGTACTCGAGGCGTATGTTATCTTCTTGCATTAAAAACCAATTCTGGCGCAACATTACGGGATGTTTTACTGACATACGAATGTTGCATGCTCGTGTATTCCTCGACTTCACAAGAGCTTCGATAACAACAGTAAATTGATTTGATTATTATCTCAATGAAAGTGGACGCTGCTTATTGGCGGTGGCACGAGGGTTGGCGTTGTTGGAAGTGATAAATTAGAGAACTGCTACGTACCCTGGATTGAAGCTCGCCGGTGTAGAGTTAATTTTGTATTCATGTAACCAATACTGAAAAATGATACACTTCATCTCTCGTAGCATGTGTTCTGCCAACAATAATCATATTACGTGCTGTTCTTTGTGACATCCAGATCAGTAAAAATTGTGCATCCAAAATAATAAAATGGCCAGGGTGTCATGATCCTTACTAAGTTAAATGCAAATGTACAGAGCAAGTTGCACGTGCGGTTAGGGTACGCAGCTGTGAGTTCGCTTTCGGGAGATAGTGGGTTCGAACCCCACTGTCGGCAGCCCTGAAGATGGTTTTCTGTGGTTTCCCATTTTCACACCAGGCAAATGCTGGGGCTGTACCTTAATTAAGGCCACGGCCGCTTCCTTCCCATTCCTACCACATCGTCGCTATAAGACTTAGCCTATCTGTATCGGTATGACGTAAAGCGACTTTTAAAAAATTGCAAATGTATGATCTGTGCTGTGATGGCGCGTATATCTTACAAGCATGTGATAGGTAGATTATAATAGAGGAGGAAGCAGGTGAAGTGTTGACAACTTCGGTATATGAAAAAACATCCTCAAAAAGAAGGTTTAAAAACTCCCAAAAACAAAATTTCTCTGGCAATTTGTATTTAGTGCACCAGATCTCATTAATAAATAGATGGCAGAGCCATCTCACCATTGAAGAAGATAGTTTTAAAAAGTTTAAAAGTTCATGTCCGTCGGCATAGGTAGCCGCAGATAAGGCGCGCAATTTCAATAGCCGGAGAAGGTGTACCCCTGGTATTATTATTATTATTATTATTATTATTATTATTATTATTATTATTATGATTATTATTATTATTATTATTATTATTATTATTTGCTTGGATGATGTAAATTAAGTTCATCTTGTCCTTTGAAAATTGCAATTTCGTTTAAACGTAGAGATAGGAGCTTGACTGCTTGCGTAATGTAGTTGGTTAAAGAGCTCATCTTCTATGCACATGTTTGCCAGACTTAATTACGAGGTAGTCGGGTGCCACTTAAACAATGCTTGTATTAGCATTAGTAAATTTACTGTCACAGTATGGAATCCTTGTTCAGGGAATAAATCCGAATCTAGCGTCTCTTTCATCATTGGACATCATGATCATTGGATAAGTGCTCTTCACTCTGAAAATCAAGGTTAGTTAAAAAGTCAGGTATCATTCGGTCCATACTCGTTAGTCATATGCTGCTTCACGTTAACTCATACTTATCGTACACCGTCCCTGTGTGTAGATTAGGTGTTTCTGATGGATGACAAGTAACGGGTATTAGACAGCTTGTGTCAATGTAAACAAGTCGTATGCTGTGTTGTCCCAAGGCGTCAGCAGTGAATCTGCATTTTAATAAGAGTGTCAAATGTAAATAGGTTGTTTTCCATGTAAACGGGAGACTTCACACGCTGTAAAGTGCCCTCCTGTTAGTCAGGAGCCCATTATAGCCATTATATCAACATTCGAAGACTTTCACTTTTCAGAAATGTAGATGCTCAATCTGCGCTCTTATTGCAAGGGAAACGATAG
Organism: Anabrus simplex; assembly: GCF_040414725.1. Taxonomy (NCBI): domain Eukaryota; kingdom Metazoa; phylum Arthropoda; class Insecta; order Orthoptera; family Tettigoniidae; genus Anabrus; species Anabrus simplex. The sequence goes on along the minus strand of NC_090266.1, from coordinate 430,050,773 downwards.
CCTATACGAGTACTTCAAGACATCAACAATGAGTAACAGCTGTTGTTTTGTATTTTATACTTTTCAGTGTGTAACTTCAAATTTTGACGCTGAATTTCGTTAATAATTCATTAAATTGTGTTTGCAATAAAGAGGGTGGATTAAACGGAAAAGAGTGGAACAAAATGATGGCAAGAATGATGAGGGAGACCAGTACATGGGTAAGAAGGGGATGTAGAAAATGAATTGCCAGTTTCCGTGGAAATTGGTTCCAGAGATAACGCATTGGAATTGCTGGGGAGAGGGGGCAGAAGACAATTAGGTATAGTGCTGTATGGTATGTGTATGGCAATAGAGAGATTATACTAGGGGAATGGACAATTAGAGTAATCGAGTTTAGAAGTAGCACCATGACGTAATGATGACGTGGGAGGTGTCGTTGCACGTGGAGTGAGAGGCTATTAACCACGGTACCGTAGTGGTTCCTCTGCTTTCCCTCACACCATCGCTCCCGGCTTTTAAGCAAGCCCTTCATTCACTTGTGTTAAGTGTATTTTACCATACGGCATTACGCATGCACATAATCAGTTCAGGATTACTGTAGTCACTCGTGCATGTCATGCTGGTATCGGGAGAGCTTCACCAGGCCATCCCCATTGAGTTCTCTACTACGTAGTTCACCGCAGACATTTTCACGGTAATTTTCATCTTATGCTGTATTTTTTTATAGAAATGATCGGCAATGTATTGCGCGAGATTATTGGTGTCCCTTCGACAATGGACTTGAAAGCTGTACATTGTGTCTTAAGCTCGAAGACTGTTCAGATCTTCCAATAGTTCCAGCAACAGCTGTCATGGGATGCCTAAGCGTTAATGAAGAGGTGTGAAGCAGAGCGAGTTGGTCACACGGTACGTGATATGTACTTGTGAGCTTATCTTTGGGAGACAGTATGTTCAAACTCTAACGTTGACAGCTCTGAAATTGATTTTTCCGTGGTTTCCCGTTTTCGAATCAGGCGAATATATATGCTGTATTTGAAGTAAGACAATGAACACTGCTTTTCCTGTCCTAGCCCCTCCTTTCTCAGCGGAAATCTATCAGTGTTAGGATGACATTAAATATCTAGGCCTATAGGGAATAAAAGGCCTAGTAGGTAGGCCTAAATGAGGAGTGAGATAGTTTTACATGACCTTCCTGTCCGACTCCTTGGCTGAATGGTCAGCGTACTGGCCTTCGGTTCAGAGGGTTTCGGGTTCGATTCCCGGCTGGGTCGGGGATTTTAACCCTCATTGGTTAATTCCAATGGCCCGGGGACTGGGTATTTGTGCTGTCCCCAACATTCCTGCAACTCACACACCACACATAACACTATCCTCCACCACAATAACACGCAGTTACCTACACATGGCAGATGCCGCCCACCCTCATCGGAGGGTCTGCCTTACAAGGGCTGCACTCGGCTAGAAATAGCCACACGAAATTAAAAATTATGACCTTCCTAACCAGTGTTGCCAACAGTGGAATAGGATTATCCACTAAATGGTTGCTTGAACGTTACTAGAATCCACTAACTTCTCTTCCTTAAAATTTGTTGAATTACGAAAATACTACGATATATCAACAAGAAAAGAAAGTATAACCTTGTAGTTCAAAGGTTAAAACTATTCGAAATAATATTTTGGCGATGAAGTTACTTAATTGTCCGAGATCACTGATGTCTTTGATGGAAGGCATAGAGGAAGAAGCGGTAGTAGAAACTGGTGTCTGATATGTTTTCACAGTACCTACGTACTGTAATAATTCCTTTGATACATAATGTGGGAGCATTGTTTGTTTCTTCTCAGTCCTGCCTGAACCAATAAAAGCAAATTTATCACTTCAGGTCTCATTCTGTTTTTGGCTTTAGTTTTCGTAATGTTTCACTGACTAAACATTCTCTCCACTTCTACATTTGACCATGGCAGTACTAGGCGCGGCAGTGCAAATGTTGCCAGCTCCTGGAATGGATTGGCGTTGCTTGCACCGCAGCATTTCATCACATTGCACCAGACATTAACTGATTCCATGGTTTGAGACCATTTTACAAAGGACATCATCTTCCCTCTGAGATATTGATCTTTGCGTTTCGTCCAAGCTATATGATTCAAGAAGGAGAATCAACGACTCTGTAACAAACTTACGTGCATTTTACAAATGAAGAAATAACCTGAAGCGCTACTTGCTTCCATATTTTTAAGAGAATTCCGTACACCTCAGTTACACCTACACCTCATGTCTTCCCTGGTTCGTCTTTTGTTGGCATTACGAACGTCAACGTCAAGAACTTAAATTTGAACTACTACACTTTTATACTCTCTATTATACTGCATACAAAACTTCAATTGAAAAAAAAAACACCAAAATATGCACTGACATAAGCATGAAAAAGACTATAATTCCCACTGACCACCCTGTGTTTAAATTTACCCACTGACGAAGAGTAACGGAGCCTAGATGTAGTGTGAAAACCACCGTGTTGGCAACACTGTTCCCCACCGAGACACATGATGCTCTTCAAAGTTAGTCTACTACGCATATTATAATTCTGTTCCAAACAGTTTTAATATGGGATGTGCTTGGTATCTTGGTTGGTTTTCACCCAAATGAAATGTGGCCGAACGTAGTGCATCACTGTTACAACTGTCGCTCTGTTATCGACGATGTCCGACTCGTTGGCTGAATGGTCAGCGTACTGGCCTTCGGTTCGAGGGGTCCCTGATTCGATTCCTGGCCGGGTCGGGGATTTTAACCTTCATTGGTTATTTTCACTGGCCCGGGGGCTGGGTGTTTGTGCTGTCCCCAACATCCCTACAACTGACACACCACACATAACACTATCCTCCACCACATTAACACGCAGTTACCTAGAAATGGCAGACGCCGCCTACCCTCATCGGAGGGTCTGCCTTACAAGGGCTGCACTCGGCTAGAAATAGCCACACAAATTTTTTTATCGACGATACGAAGCGTGAAGACTTAATCAGATTGCAGTTCACATAAACAGAGCGTTGACGGGCCGCGAAATAGATAAAAGATACATTGCGATGTCAGCACGATACCTCCATACACTTGTGGAACAGGCTAATAAAAATGAATAGTTATGATTCTAGTGTCTGAATTACTCAAAGGAGAGAGATCTCTGCTGTAGTATAATTCTTGATCACCGGGCGAGTTGGCCGTGCGGTTAGGAGCGCTCAGCTGTGAGCTTGCATCCGGGAAATAGTGGGTTCCGACTCCACTGTCGGCAGCCCTGAAGATGGTTTTGCGTGGTTTCCCATGCAGGCAAATGCTGGGACTGTACCTTAATTAAGGCCACGGCCTCTTCCTTCCCATTCCTAAGCATTTACTATCCCATCGTCTCGCCGTAAAACCTATCTGTGTCGGTGCGACATTAAGCAAGTAGCAAAAATAAAAATAATTTAAAAAAAATGATTGATCAATTCTGTTTCACAGTTGAGCAGATTGAAAGTTGGCTAGGACTTTCCGAAGAAGGTTTGGTAAACTGTTGTTCGACAGAGGCTATATCATTGGTCCATTCCCTCTAGTCATTTTAACTTCTCAGAGGCTGAATAAATTGTCCAGTGTCTAGTACGTGTGACCAAAATTATGATAGTGCTGAACAAGGTGTCAGAAATCAGGAGCATGTTCGTATTTTTAATCAGTTTCCCATGTTATATAAATATTCTGAAGAAGAAGAAGAGGAATAAGAAGAAGTTTTCAGATGATTGTGTGTACGTCCTTTAATCGCAGTTTTCTAGTAGAAAACCTTTTTAACAACTTGTATTATTGATGAAACTAGATGATGAATGGGGGAAATTTTCTTAATGACTGACATAATTTTGGACATTTTACCGTGAGGCTCAAACCCGCCCGTCTTCCGAATGCATAGGTTGGTTCCATAACTGTAGCGCGTTACCACACGCGGCCATTTTGCTCTCTATAATAATAATAATAATAATAATAATAATAATAATAATAATAATAATAATAATAATAATAATAATAATAAAAGGAGCAAAAAAAGATCACTTCGATTACTTTCACGTAGTGATTACGGTATTCGTATTTAAAATAAGAAGTAGCGACGATAAGCATTAATTTCACTGCTGTGTAGGACAGCTAGTTAAGTGTTCGCAGCTTTTACTAGACGTTGAGGGATCGAATCTTTTCTTAACTACTGTAATTGGCCATTTAATTAGTAGTAGTCAACTAAGATGGTGTTATATCACATTTAAACTCTCTTAAATGCAACCGACTATGCTGAAATTCTGTTGCATAAACATCAGCAGAGTAGACGACTACCTAACCAACTACGCTGCACAGCCGGCCGTGAGAAATACTGTGTCCGTGGAGCTGGAGATATGTCTGTCAACATATTAAAAAAGAGACATTCTAAACATACGATATCAGGCAGTTCGTTCAGCCGTCGGTCTGGAATATCATCATTGACAAGAGCTCTGAAACAGCTTGTTGCCATTGAGGCGGGTGATAACTGTGTTTCATGAGTTTCATTCCAAACACTAAGTGCAAATTATGAAGAGAGAAAGTCTGAGGAATACCGACCTGTCGCAGAATCCTTTGTATCTGTGAGAGAATTTGTTCCGGGCTTTTAAATCGCACCAAATCTGACTTCTCTGGAAGGAGAGTGCCTCGTTGTTTTCCTTCCACCGCCTGCGTCTTCGGAGATTACAGTATTCCCACAAGCTCGGCATCTTAGAACGTACAGATGTTTCCCTGGTATTACAGATATCACAGGTCGTGAAACAAGGGGTGAAAATATACCCGCTGTTTATTATTCCCTCCAGCTGTCGATACGGCATATAGAAGAAATTTTACATGTTTAAATAAAAGTATCTTTTACCACTAAATATTCTGAGACGGAGAGTATAGTGCATCATATGAGAAACCTTTATCTACAAAACCGTTGTTGATAGTTTTTCTTAAGTATTAGCACAAAGACCTTCCAATTCGTGACCCATTACACATTTGTCATGCTCTTCAGAAATTCATTTTCCGATGCGTGACCACGAACAGTTTTCTGCTCATTACTGTTTAGAATAATACAATTTGAAAACTCTTCAAAAAATTTCGAATCCTTTTACTTCAGGTACGTTGGGACCATTTCTTTTGTCTTCTCGGAAAATTCGATGCTGCTGCTGCTGCTGCTGCTGCTGCTGCTGCTGCTGATGATGATGATGATTGTTGTTTTAAGGGGCCTAACATCGAAGGTCAACGGCCCCTAATTCGATGTTTATTCCACGGAGGAAATCCGTTATATTTTTGACATATTGAAACATTTCCATGGTAAGACAAACAAAACATATAAGATGCAAGATGAAATTGGAAATATTTATTCAACATTTACGTTTTGTGCGTAATCCAGTTAAAATAAATAAATAAGTAAATAAATAAATAAATAAATAAATAAATAAATAAATGATATTGAAAGTATGTTTATTTGTTTATAAGGGGTGAAATGGGATTCTGTAGTAGGAGTTTCAAGCAAGCAGTCTTCGAAAATGAATGAAAAACACTTTTCCTTGGCTTGTGAACCTGGCGTTTCCACCACATCTTATCTAAGGGCGTACTTTTAGTTTTAAATCATCGACTCGAGATGAATGGAAGAATATGTATTTTACATTGTTCGCTCCTGCTTAGCATCGAATTTCTTACAGTTGGTTTTGGAGTGAGTGTAGGAGGAGTTTATTGTTGAGTAAAAACCAGTTTTAATACTAGGGAATTGCATTTAATTTCAACTGATATATCTCGTATTATCAAAAAAAGAATTAGGCTACAACATTTAAGAATCCATCGTGTCGATTCTCCAAATATCTACTTTGTTGGCTGTATGTACCGCGATATTAACGACAGTTACGGCTTATGAAGATCAACTGCGCGAACAATACTGCGTACCTGAGAGTGCTCTTCCTATGCATTATTATCCTTAAGACTGGTCACGCCTTCCAGCCACATAGAGATAAGGCAGTCCATTTGAACAATCTTCCTTGTGATCACTGCCATTGTGTAAAGAAAAAGGAACCGTAAATACATTGTACTGTAGTAGTGCGTAAACACGTCATCCAAGCAGACGCTCCTACAGTGTAATGTACGGTAAGGATAATTTTCCTTTACACATGTGTGTTTTCAGTCCTCAGCCCTAAGGCTGGTTGGATCCTCAACAGCTCTGCCATCAGCTGCCATAGATGGCCTAGGCATCACTGGAGAGTCGTACTAGGGAAGTGAGGAGTGATGCAGTTTCCCGTTGCTTTCATCAACGAGCCAGAAGTTGCTGTTACATATTAGTGTATCAAGCCCACTGAAATGCAAGCGTCAACCGACCTTATGAGCAACATTTTCACACCATTCATAGCAGGGACTGGCTGCATAAGGAATGGCATTTCTATCATCGCTCATACCTCAGTCACTTTTATATTGTCAAAGCCAAGGATAAGACTAAGACGGGTCAATGAAAGTAACAAAATCGCTCTAGCCTATACCAGAAGACACAGTGCACTGTGAACACTAGGTGCCGCCAGCAAAGGCATTCTTTACACATACGCATAGAACAATGAACACAACGAAGATTGTTCTGATGGACTGCATATCCGTACGTGGCTGGGACCAGTCTTAAGGAAAATAATGGATAGAAAGAGCATTGTCAGATACGCGATGCTGCTCGCGCAGCGATGAATATAGTTTCCCTCCGGGAATATTTCACACCCCACGAGTGTCCCTAGTAATTTAAATTATAGTGACAATAACAGTTACTTTGAGTGATGTCACATTGAAGACACGGCAACTATGTGAATTGTTTGGATCGTTGGCTGTGTTTCATGTGCTTCGACAGGTTTACTTAGATCTTAAGAAATTCAGAAATCTTGTTCTATTTTCATTAATTGCTATTTTGAAAAAAAAAACTACTCTTATTCGAGTGGCCATTGCTCTGGAAAGTGTGGCGGATGTACTGCAATGGTAATATATCTGTCAGATTCCAGTATCACGGTTTCCGTGCGGAGATCATGGGTGGGGTAGCGAATTCCTCTATAAGGCGGTGTCTCACCCAGCGGAAACCCTTCATCGGGAGAAACTGATAAGATAAAGTTTCAGTGAACCATCTTCTTCTGTGTTCGATAATACTGGAAAATCAAGGGACCATACGACTTATTTCTGACAGATCTCTCTCTAAACCTTGTAATACATCTGACAGTTCAGTTCTATTCTGATTCTTGCTTCTAAACTTGCTTATATATGTGATGTGATATATACGTGAGACACTTCAGATCATTTGTTACAATATGCTATACGCAGAATTGTTATGTTATGTACTAAACGCTCTGAGGACATTCCTATGTAATTTTCTATAATTTGGTCATTTAACTGGTGTTGGTTTCATGGTTTGTTTGACTATATAAATATATTGAATCCAAAGTCATTGGTTCAATATGTAGGTTGGAACGCAACTGATGCAGCACAAATAATAAATCCTGGGGAGAGGATCGCTATTTCGCCAGTTTCAGGTCTGTAGTTCGCACCGTTCCCGAGGAAATTAGTGTTTTGGGAATCCAGAGGAACGACTAGCACAAGTGCACTGATAGAGTTTTGTGACAGTACAGGACAGGGCGTAATTTTATATTTTAAACTTAACCATTCGATAGAGCCCAAACGCTGAATCCAGTCCTGCGGATAGGTTGCGTCCAGATGGTGGCGCACTGCATTGGTAATATGGGAAGCGGGGTGCTCCATCATGTTGGAACCACTTGTGCCATCGGGTATGGACTGGACCTTGTGTTACCTTTAATCATGCGGCACTTAGTTGTTATAACTTTGTTTTGTTTTATGCTTTAAAGTGTTATTCATAGCCGCTGCAATCATACGCCGACATGGAGTCGTGTGTGGAAATCGTTCCGCGTAAATCTCCGCGTCTGCAGCAGCATTCTGTTCTACTTCACCGTAATTTAAGTCATATCCAAATTTTCCTTCAATGTGAACTGAGGCATGTTTAAACATGCCGCTACATAATAGCCATGTACGGGTTGTAAACATTACGTCACAGATCGCTCCTCCCCTCCGAATCGTGTGTACCGTTCGCTTCATCGTAGCAGCGTTGCCACATGTTGTTTGCTACCATTCAAGTCATAAACTTTCCATGTTTTACCGCTAATCGCGTCGAGATACAGGACAAATAACCAATAAGCATTTGTTCTAACAGTTATGCCTAGGCATTTGTACACTCCATCGTCTTGCGTTTCCATCACTGGTTTCATTGTAATGTTATAGCGAAACGGTGCAAGATACAGACCTGAAACTCGCGACATTTTGAACCTCTCCCTAAGATCTATTACTTATGTTAATTTGATGCATCAGTTACTTCCCACCCTGAATATAGCACCAGGAAATGCCCGCAGCAATGGCTAGCTTGAAGAGCGTGAGAATACCGTCCGTAGGGTTGTGGAGTCGGGTACAGAGGGAGGTTTTTATTAGAACGCAAGAGCGACTTAGTATAATTCTGTATACAGTTGTTTATTTCCAAAACAAAGATCAAGACGAATTTCATATCACCTAATGCAGTAGATCTTCATGTGGGCTTCTGCTGCGGCAGGACATGGAACTCTTCAGTACTCGTTCACCAAGCTACCATTCACCATAGGCACCATGAAGTTCCATTCACCTATGTCCATAAACCTTGGGCACCACCAAATTAAATAGCATACACCAATCTTCATACATCATGGGCACCACGAAGTTTCGTTCACCAATCTCCATTCACCATGGACATCATGAAGTTCCAGAAGATCCACTCCAAATGTCCCAGAAGAGGTCACGGGGTGACTTACGCAGTCGTCTCTCGACCAAACTGCTATGTGCAGTTTACTACCAAATGCATACTTGGACAACTAATTACTCGTCTCACTTGAATGAGTACACAAGTAAATTATTCTATTCCTAAAGTAATGTCAAACTATTTCACTCGGCTTAGTTGTAATGTTTGAACACTGTACGACTGTTTCACAAAATGTTACAAGATTATTTAAGTTGCGCTGATCTGTAAGACTCGATGAGTTATTTAATGCTTGCAATTTACGCAGTTCAAGTTCGTAGAGGTTTTAACACTGTGTATGTAATATCTACACGCTCGACACAGTTGTCCAGACATAAGTCTTTAAATGTTAACGCCGAAATTATTTTTTCACTTGGCGCAGAAAAAAAACACTGTCTTTTAAATTGTTCAAACACTTACAAGTGCTGTATGGTCGACAAAATTCCAAGTTCACAGGCTATATGCTGTAACTTCGCTGATTGTACACTTTGTTTCTCGTTCGCTAAGTCGTCGTGCTAACACCTTTTTATTGGAGAACCTCAACCCGGCTGCGTAGCTGAGAGATGAAAGTTGAACGTGCTTGTCCTGAATTCAGTTCGCGAAGCAGCGTGCGGCTACGTTATGGAGACTCTAGGCCATGAGTTCAGTGTAAATGAGTCTCACTTGTTCATAGATTCTAGCAAAGTTAGTCTCAGAGCAGTACTTCCCCACAATGAGAACAAATTTCCTCCTTTTCCGATCGCTCATGCATATAACCTGAAGGAGACATATGAGAACTTTAAACTGTTATTCACACTTAATCAATTTGAGAAAAACAAATGGTACGCACGTTGAGATATCAAGGTAATTACAATTGGGAACATGCATGATCCGGGGTTTTAATTAAAAATATGCTAATCTGATTCAAAATTTCATGCAGAATTCAAAAATGTGATCAGAATGTACAAATAATAACTCCAAACATGATAAAATTCTAAATCAATGTAGGGAACTGTCACGTGACGCAAGTACGCGATCTCATTGGTCTGACGTCATCGTACAGGTTGACCGAATTAGCAGACGAAATAGCATAGTGTGCTGTGAGAAGCAGGATACACTTCGCGTATTTCTACTTTATGTTAGTGTCTGGTATGGTTAAATTCGAGGTCTATACATTGGATAATAATCTGAGTGGTATATTTTAGACTTAAAATGAATCCTGCGCAGACAGTGAGGCAAAAAACTTGGAAATGGTGTAGAGTTCCGATGTGCTATAGCACATCGCATACCATCCTAAACAAATTGTTTATAAATGTTCCAAAGACGACAAAACTAGGGAGAAACGGATTTTGTCGAGCCGGAGAAATGCTGGTGATATATCGGAAAAGTCTACAGTTTTTTTTTTTTTTTTTGAAGATTTTAACGTAAGATGAATTTGTTTGAATTTTCAATCACTTTTACATGTCAGCTGTTCTAGTGGTAAAACTTTAAATTTTAATGTATGATAGTTTATTTAAATGCTTCAATTACATCTTGGAATATGAAAGTAATAAACAGTGCATTAATTAATGCTGATTATTAAAGTATTCTCCAAACTTAACCTATGTTTTGGGTGATTCATGTCAAGATAATAAATCAAAGGGGTTATGAACCATTTTAACAGCTCTAAATCTACCAATTTATCTTGGCATCCGACAGTTATTTATGTCTTTATTGAAGAGCTTAATTTGTAAAGAAATTTAGGCTGTATCTAAATACTCTATAATATAACGAAGAATAGGCGTGTACATCATGAAAGGAAACAACATGAATTTAACAAATGTACAACTCTACACAAAAACAATGCTTGTCTGTTGGGGTCTTCTAAGTTAACAATGTTCAGTTATAATAATTATCATAATATTAATGAAATAAATAACATAATTCCACACAGGTGAAAATAGTGATGTTGGTATTTAAAATATTATCCAACTTAGCCTAAGTTTTAGGTTATACAAGCCAAGTCAATAAACTGAAGGGTAAAAATACCGGGCGAGTTGGCCGTGCGGTTAGGAGCGCGCAGCTGTGAGCTCGCATCCGGGAGATAGTGGGTATCGAACCCCACTGCCGGCAGCCCTGAAGATGGTTTACCGTGGTTTCCCATTTTCACACCAGGCAAATGCTGAGGCTGTACGTAAGGCCACGGCCGCTTCGTGCCCATTTCTAGGCCTTTCCTGTCCCATCGTCGCCATAAGACCTATATGTGACGGTGTGACGTAAAGCAAACAGAAAAAAAGTAAAATTCACAACACCAAAAGACATTCCTGCGTTGAACGACTAAAATGTCACCAGGACACTTTTCTTGCCTGATATGCTCAGCTTGTTAAAAGCCAAATGTAATTAATGTTATTGGCTTTACGCCCCGCTAACTACTTCTACGGTTTTCGGAGACGCCATTGTGCAGGAATTTAGTCCTGCAGGAGTTCTTTTACGTGTCAGTAAATCTACCGACACGAGGCTGACGTATTTGAGCACCTTCAACTACCACCGGACTGAACTAGGATCGAACCTGCCAAGTTGGGGTCAGAAGGCCAGCACCTCAACCGGAACCACTCAGCCCGACTTGTGAAAACTAGATGAAGTCATATCTATCTTTATCATGTTTAACTTTTTCCCTCCACAAAGATATTTAATGTTTCGCTTTCATGGGCCTCGGAAGTGGGTAGGCCAGTTATCCCAACCATAAATATATATATTTTTTTGGGAATGATAGATTATAGCCCTATAGTACTATGATCTTTCTTTATTTCTTTCTTAATCAGTTTATCATTCAGGGTTGGTTTTCTCTCGGACTCCGCGAGAGATTTCACCGCTACCGCTTCGAGGGCAGTGTCCTGGAACGTGAGACTTTGGGTATGGTGATGCAACTGGTGAGGAGGGTCATTACCTCGCCCAGGCGGCCTCACCTGCTATGCTCAACAGGGGCCTTGTTGGAGGATGGGAGGATAGACAAGGAAGAGGGAAGGAAACGGCCGTGGCCTTAGGTGCCTGGAGGAGAAGTGGGAAAATACGAAAAACCACTTCGAGGATGGCTGAGGTGGGATTCGAAACCCCTCTACTCAGTTGACTTCCTGAGGCTGAGTAGACCCCGTTCCAGCCGTCGTACTATTTGTTTTCTACTTTCATGGCAGAGCCGGGAATCGAAACCGGGCCTCCGGGAGTGGCACACATTAACCACTACACCACAGAGGCGGACTAGTACTATAATGCTACCCATATGTTTATGTTAGTGCTGAAATCCGATTTCTTACTTTACTAATGCTGAAAGCCCGAAAATATAATGTTATTCTTTAATATGAGAATCAGTCTAGTCTAGAAGGAAATGTTGAAAGTGATGTGATATCTATCCACGTTCGTTGTTATCCTAATACTATGGGTTACAGTACATTGCACGTATATAACAGACGCCACTTACAAACTTGCTTTTTATCTGCGAATCTGCGGCCACAAAAGATACTATTTTTCAAGAATGATGACATCTACACATGGTAGATTGTCTAACTGTGCTGCTTTGAACCTTTCTTCTGTCATTTCGAAGTTATTCGCGATCATGAATAATAAACAATCGGCTTTCAGCAACGGCTGATGCACAACGGCTGGTAGAGCTGCATGCGGTACTGGATCGTGACGTCACAGCGCGCCGCTTACGTCAGAGGCCGTTTCACTCGCCTTGCGGAAAGGCACTTTTAAATATTTTTTTAATGGTAGAAAACAAGGCAACTTACCACAATGCAATACGTTTACGTACTATTTCATTGGTGTACTTTTCAAAAAAAAATCTTTGAAAATTATGCATGTTCCCTATTCTGCTTGGCGTGCAGCTAGGGTATACAAAGTACTGCTGCTTCCTATGCGACTGGGACAGCAGAGGCAGACAAAAACCACTGGCCTGCTCGTAATGTACCACTGCCTGGACAGAGAAATGTAGTGAACACTTCCCTTGTTGACGCCAAAGATGTGTATCTACCTCCACTGCGCATTAAATTGGGTGTCATCAAACACTTTGTCAAAGCTATGGACAAAACATCACATGTATTCAAAGTACTTGCGATAGAAGTTCCCTAGGATCAGTGAAGCAAAAGTAAAGGAAGGAATATATGTAGGTCCGCAAATTAGGAAATTAATGACTGATGACTGATCAACATTTCCTTGATTTGTTGGGTGGTGTTGAAAAATGGCGTGGCTGTCTTTCACACGTGTTTGTATGAACATTTTAGGCAACCACAAGACAGAAAGCTATTGCAATATTGTAAATGAACTACTGAGATCATACCACGGTATGGGATGTAACATGTCACTTGAACTACATTTCTTGAACGATCATTTGGACTTCTTCCCGGACAACCTTGGCGCCGTTAGTGACGAACATGGTGAACGATTCCACCGGGATATTTCTCAAATGGAACAACGTTATCAAGGCAATGTTGTCAGACTACTGCTGGCATATGGGAGATAGTGGGTTCGAACCCCACTGTTGACAGCTTTGAAGGTGGTTTTCCGCGGTTTCCCATTTATCTTCAGGCAGATTCTGGGGCGGCCGCTTCCTTGCCACTCCTAGGCCTTTCCTATTCCATCGTCGCCATAAGACCTACCTGTGTCGGTGCGACGTAACACAGATTGTAGGACTACTGCTGGACCTTACGAAGAGACGTTCCTGAGGTAAAGTATCCCAGGAAGTTGGGCAAGAAACATTTTTAGGTATGTTTCTGCACTTTTTTGTTCTTATGTTGATCACTTCTTCGATTCCTGTGTAGCGACACAGATTATTTTGCAGTTTACATTTGGAACTCTTGTTGCGAGAGCGTGTCATTTTGCCAGACACATTAATACAAGGGCTGATGTAAGCATTTACGGAAACTAATATCACATGAAAATTGAGACGGATACAGAAATTCTGAATTTAGATTTGGATTCAGGGACGAATTGTTTTTCAGAAACAGTGCATTGTCCGGCTCCATGGCTAAATGGTTAGCGTGCTGGCCTTTGATCACAGGGGTCCCGGGTTCGATTCCCGACAGGGTCGGGAATTTTAACCATAATTGGTTAATTCCGCTGGCTCGGGGGCTGGGTGTATTTGTCGTCTTCATCATCATTTCATCCTCATCACGACGCGCAGGTTGTCAAGGGGCGTCAAATCAAAAGACCTGCATCTGGCGAGCCGAACTTGTCCTCGGACACTCCCGGCACTAAAAGCCATACGCCATTTCATTTTTCCGGTGCGTTGAACACTTTCGCAGCCGAGTGTGGTATCAAGGAAGGAGATCGAAAAGTTATGAAATTCCGATTTCTGTTTAGTATGCCTGTTTAGATGGACCCTGTCGAACAAGATGGCAGACATTTTGTGCGCGTGGCTATTACAAACCGGGTAATCACATCAGAAGATATTTGCCAAAGAGTTTCGGTGTTTTACACAGCGACGAGTCTTCATACGCACGCTTGGGCGTCGTTTACTGCATGTGGGCATTTTCTTTCATGTATCTCATTACTACGGCCAACTTCGACTTCACACTGCAGACGTCGTGTATGAAGAAACGAATGTCATCACATCCTCCTTTCCAACGGAGGTCTCTTCCATCGGAAGTACCATGATGGACACATCCGTGTATGACGTTACTGTGCCGACAGACTGAGCGAACCTATTGTGCTTGCTACACCGCCCGGCATCTGTCTGTACAGTATGTGATGTCAATAGATTTTGAACCCACACGCGTACAGTACGCACTTCCGGTGCGTTGAACATACATACATGTATGTACATCTCTGAGGTGTTGTAGCCTGTCGTTGTCCCTTACCTTCAGGGCCTTCCTGGTACCATTATCCAATTGGACAATGCAGTGACGACCGCATGTGGCGCGCCAGCATCGAACAGTTCATACATGGACACTTTGTCTTCTTTCGTGACTTTTCCGTGACACCAGATCTATTGCCTGTTGAACATGTTAGACTGGTATGCTTAAGACCAACTGCGGCTACAGGAAATTTACATAACGAAACAGCATGACTGGCATACTCCAGAATATCACCTAATATTTTCTGTTCTGCGTGTCAAAGCAGTTATATCCTTGTTCCGAGGTATCTGTGGAACAGCAGAGGTGAACGAAGGTGCGGGGGTAAACAGGTCTCAGGCTACGAAATTAAAGTTAATTTAAAATTTAACAAGGTTATATTTTCTTAGCAAAATCAAGAAATAACAAGCATGGCAGGTACAGAGTAGCAAGGCAACAAAAGTACAATTACAGTATTTACAGGATTTGGGCTTCGAGCCCCGAACTCACAATTCTTGGGCAATTAGCCCAACTTTACTCCAAAACACGTTTTAACAGAGGGGCAGAAAACCCCATTCATGCCCAGGAGCACTTGCTCCAAATTACACAGAAAAGCCTCCTCGAGGCATACAACACTCAATTTTCAAGAAAGAGCCACTAGCTCTCAAACTTTAAGCCTATCAAAGGCCACACCAAACTCCACCTTCCAGTTGTCCTCTAAGGACATAAACACAGGGGTAAAATACCCAACCTACTGAGGCCTATTAAGTGAGAGAAGGTTAATTACATGGCCTCTAAAATACCAATTTGAGAGGAGGCGATCTGCACTCCTAATACATTTTGTTTAAAACCTAATCTGGCTCTAGGCAGCTAATGCAAGGGCTAATCCCATACTAAAGAGGTGACTTTAGAAGGAAACAAATTACATTACGTTAAGGAAGAATCGGTTGTGAAAAATAAGTTCACCTCAAAACAATATGAGTGGGAGCTCGAGAGGGTTAAGCACTCTCTATCCCAATATGTAGCTTAAAAGAGAATAGATACTAAGAGTCTTTACATTTTAGGGAAAAGTTACATGGTGGAAACGCTTCGGACCCGCCCCGAGAGTTAAACCGCTGAGCTAGCAAGAAAAGAAGTTATTAAACGGCCATTACCTTGTCGTTGAACTGCTGCCCGAAGAAAGAGGCGCTTCCCGCCCCCTGCTATGTACTTTACACTTTGAAAGTTGGTACTGAAGTGGCGCAGAGACCCGAAAATCAGCAGTTTATATACTCTCGTGGAAAGTTCGAGGCGTTTCAGGAATGAAAACACCCGCCCACAATCATTTTATTGGATAACCAAGAAAACCCCTACACAATATGAAGAAGAAACACATAATTGGTGGAAAATTAATTCAAGAAATTCGGGATTGGCTAAATTCAAAACAAGGGGAAAGAAAGGGTTAATATTGCCAACTTAAACAATGACTGAAAGAAATTTAACAGAACAAACTTATGAATTCAAAATTTCTCCAAAAACATAGTTCTTTCACTTCGCACTAGGGTGCACCATTGTAGTTCTTCAGTAGTGTCCTCTAGAAGAGAATGTTCACACTTCTTACTACAGGAAAAACAAAAATACGTCGAAAACGACCCAGTTCAGAAACTTCAAAATTTCCAAGTAATGACATCTTCTGAGAAACTTGAAAATTAACACCTTAGATAAAGTTCAGACTTCCTCCAGTAGGGGAGTTTCAACTGGCGCAAAGTTTGAATTAGCGGCGTGGAGGTGTACCGCCCGGTACAATCCCCATCCACTTTTCACACAAAAAATCCTGATTTCTCAAAGATCTGCCCATAAAACCGAGTTGTAAGTGAAATATTTTCTTCTTTGTTCCATAAGGTCTCTGTATAATAATTGACTGTTATAGCCCTTGTTTTTTACAGTCCTTCAATATATAGGGATTACATATTATTGGCTTGGTGTAGGTTGAGTGCAATATATGTGAATACCATTTATTAAATAGTACACTTCACCATTTATCTCAGTGAAGGCACGAGATTAAAGCCAATGGGCCACAATCGTCCATGATATATTTTGCTGCAATTTCGTATTCGAAGCAACACTGAAGATTTTTGATACAACCGCGGTTGTTCACAAATATTTTAAGAAAGGAAATGGAATTAAATTATTGTTGAATCTATTAGTCAAAAATTGCACATTGACCGTCGGTGAGGGAAATAACATATGTGCAATGCGTGAGCTGAATCCTTATTTCGTCTCCACTTCTACGTGTCCGCCGAGGCGTTAGGTTAGAATTGTTACTACTCGAAAATGATGACAACAGTGCCACTAGACTTTTATATTTATTCGCCAATGGCACCGTTACTGGAAGTCAGGAATGTCCTCGAACTTACAGGATGCGATTGAACTGTTGCGACTCCGTTTCCTGCATTTAGTCAAACAGCATAGCTGTTTCGAAACACCGAACAAATATCGGGTATGGTTAATACTTGGTTGGTGAACCGCGTAACGTTAGCAGGACTAGGTTGACAAAGTCGGCTACCCCACTACAAATAATCTCAGACTTACAAAGCTTGACTCGTCGCCGTAAGACCTACCTGTGTCGGTGTGACGTAAAGCAAAATAGCAACAACAGAAAACTTGGCCAGCAATCACATGGTTTAACTGGGGATGATGATCAATATACAGAACTGCGTAATGGATGTGGTTTTTCTAGTCAGTTGCTTAACAGTATTTATAGTCTTCTTGTCTGTGTTCCTTCTCTATCCATATGAGATTGCATTTTCATGAACTTATTTTCATTTTTTTCGAGTGCCCACTTATGCAATACTTTTACAGTAATAACCTAATTTCGTCAGCAGTTAGGTTTTTTCCGTAGGTGTATTATACAATCGGCCACGAATGATCTTCTGTCACTTCGAATTGCGTTCGGCATATCGTTGTTAAACACCATGAATAGAAGTGGCCCAATAGCAATACCGTGTACTACTCCCAACATTATAGAAACTTCCTCAGAGTATTTAATTTCAACTTTTTACTCTTTGCTTACGGTTTGACAATAAATGTCGGATACAACTAAGCAGCCTTTTATCAGTGTTTGTTTTCACCAAATTTAGGATCAGAATACCATGTAATAAATTAAATGCTTTAGCAAAATCAATTACAATAGCGTCAACTTGCACACTTTGTCTAGTGACCCGCTAACATCCTGAAAGTGCGATAACGTCTATTCATTAAATCATTAACTATAACTAAATTGTCAGTAATAACTCCACCTTCTCTGGACATAATCCGTGATATATAATTGATGATTCCTTTTTGTCTTCTAGCCGGACTGAGTAGCTCAGACTGTAGAACGCTAGCCTTCTGAGCCCAGCATGGCAGGTTCGATCCTGGCTCAGTCCGGAGGTGTTTGAAGGTGCTAAAATACATCAACCACGTGTCAGTATATTTACTAACACATGAAGAAACTTTTGCTGGACAAAATTCCGGCATCTCGGCGTCTCCGAAAACCATACAAATGTAGTTAATGAGACGAAACCAATAATATTATTAATAATAATTTCTGTCTTCTAACTTGATAGAGATCCTCCCACCCATTTGCCCTGGAATAAAGTATATATTCGAGTTCTTTAGGAAGTTTGTGACATCTACCCGTAAGATATAGAGTTTATAGATATTCCTAGTAACTGACGAGAATTAGCGTTGATGGAATATTTTACACCAATAACGAATGTTATATTTTATGTTCATGAATACTCGCTCAAGGAAAGAACGAGCGGACGGTGTTGTGTATTCCTCGTATTTAATACACTAAAACGTCGTTAACACGATATCCAAAAGACCGAAAAATCAAGAGCTCGAGTTAAAAAAAGGCGTGTTAAACGAGTACTCAAATTTTAAGAGTTAGATTATAAGTTTCTTTACAGTACAGTATTGTAGAGTACTGGTGCATTGTGCAGAATATGACACTATACTGTATAAATAACCGTTAAGTTATCCAAGTTATTTGCGGGAGAAAAATTCAAGTATGTTTCGCTGTCGCTCACGTGAACAACAATGCCTTGTTACTTCACGCCGGCTGTGTTAATAGCTCAGCGGTGCCTTCGGATGTTGCAGCAAAATCTTCTGGGGGTTAAAATATCCTGGCGGCTAGAAGTAATTACATTGTGCCTCTGATCTCTTCCGCTACCTCAAGCAATAATAGCTGTTCATCTTCAATATTGTTACTTCCTTACATATTTTTTTGTTAGTTGCTTTATGTCGCACCGACACAGATAGGTCGTATGGCCACGATGGGACTGGAAAGGGCTAGGAGTGGGAAGGAAGCGGCCGTGGCCTTAATTAAGGTACAGCCCCAGCATGTGCCTGGTGTGAAAATTGGAAACCACAGAAAACCATTTTCAGGGCTGCCGACAGTGGGGTTCGAACCTACTATCTCCCGAATACTGGATACTGGCCGCACTTAAGCGACTGCGGCTAACGATTTCGGTCTTCCTTACATTTAATGTGCACGTTATTGAAATGCGTTTGTAGAGTAAGAATACAGTCTGATTGTTGACTAGGTAACTTTCACGATTGTCGATCCAATTGCACCACAAAACATCAATATTAACTCACTCACTCGAAGCGTAACATGCAAATAGACTATACTTTGAGAATGGTTTACTTCCAACTACGCGTATTTCTTGCATTCCTAGCAGATAAACAACTTAAGAAATACATAAATATCGTCGGTGTTTCAAGCTAAGTAAGATATAAGGTGCTGTCAAATGAAAACCAAACACCAGCTTCAACGTGACCATGGAATGGCTTTATCGAAAAGTAATTACCGAAAGTGTTCATACATTTATCCCACTGGGAGACAAGACGATCAATTTCAGTTTTGTAGAAAAAGGTTGGTCGCTGACGGATCCACAAACGCACCCACTATTGCACTTCCTTGTCCGAATGAAACCGACTTTCACGACTGTCCTCCTTCCTCCGTGATTCGTCGGTTTTGCAGGATAAGGCAATCAATCCGCCCTATCACATCAGGAGCAGTGGCTAGACGGGCCTGTTCTGAGCGCGCATCGTCGTGCAGTGATGTGCGCTCTTCTCGGAATCGCCTGTACCACTTGCGCACACTCGTAATGGACATGCTGTGTTCGCAGTACACAGCAGACTTGCGACGATGAGTTTCAGTATCTTCAGCCACCAGAAAACGAACAGCACTTTTCTGCTCTTCTTTGCTTGCCTCCATTTCCACAGCTAGACGAACACACTAGACCAGTCCGCGCACTAACAAGGACACAACCCAACAACTGCGTGAAACTGTGAGTTGTCGGTATGCAGTTCTCCTACCACAGCGATGGCAGTATCGATACGTAACAACAGTGTAGCCACCTTTCGCGCGGAATGTATGTTATGACGGGTGTTCGGTTTTCATTTGACTGTCCCTTATATAATGACGCGAGGGGCTAAAAAAACCCGTTCGTAGTTCATGGTAACCGAAATTCACGTTAACCGAGGAGACTTTCCATAAGAAAAAATCTATATAATCCTGCCGGGATTAATAATTTGTTCATGTTAACCGAGTGTTCGTCTTAGGCGAGTTTTTGTTTGTGAGGATTTACTGTACGTTATCAGATTTAATTGTAATTATTATCAAAATATAATTCACCTCTCATGTGGATACAAACCCTACGGGTACCGATAAATGGGCCGATGACCTTAGATGTTGGGCCCCTTTAAAAAACAAGCATCATCATCATCATCATCATCATCAGGTACCGATAACAAACTTATATCTGTAAATTCAGTTGTTTCTGAGAAAATTGTTGTTGCAAGGAACTTGTATAATACCATGCACTCATTCCTTTTCTGGGTGACTGTACAAACTTATGAATCCTTTGGCGTTGGTAATTTTCTTATTACATCGCTCCATCGTTCACCATTGTCGTCAAGGTTTTGTTGCAATGCTAGTGGTGGAAGACAGCCAGATAAAATCTTCCTCATTTGTTTCAATGAAGGAGGCAAATCGAATAACAACAGAAGTTCGTCCACCCAATTTCCTAAGCTACACTTCTCTCGTAATTACAGTAATCAACTCCTAAGTTTACAAATTCTCCGCTCGAGTTTCTTTTGTTTCCAAGTGAAGCAAATTTTCCGTAGACCGTTTTCTCTCTTCATTGTTCTTGTAAAAACAGATTTCGCAACACGCTCATCCCTTGTGTTAGATAATGAATACAGACAGCTTCTATTTATCCACCTGTAAAGACGGTTAGCATTAGACTCATTTCCTATCCCATTTCCTGGTCAAGACTAAAGTACATCCCTATGTTCTATTGTAGAAATAAATTAATGGGTGAGTGTAGGGTGCAGGTAATTGACAGATATATGATGCATTTGTGCATACATAGATACATACATACATACATACATACATACATACATACATATTCATCACAGACTCTTATACTTTTCAGCGTTCAGTCTGCAAGTCTCCATGAATTAACTGTACATCTCTACAATCCTCTATTTGCAACCTGCTATGTGGCATCTTTTAGTTCTACACGTATTATTCTCAAAATTAAAAACTTAGTCTAAACATTGTCGACTTCGTCTCTCTCTCTCCCTGCTTCTCATACGCTCCATAGCCTAATTCGTTATTCTTCTAGGTAGCCTATCCTCATCTATTCGCCTCATATGACCCCACCGTCACAGCCGGTTTACACGCATAGCTTCATCAATCCCATCTTGGCCTTAATCTCCTAATTATGAGTAACTTTCTGCCATTGATTCCACCAGTTTGTACCAGAAATTATTCCCTCTAACTTCATGTTCTAGTTTGTGAACCATGGACAACGGTTGCGTGGCCCCAGTAAGTGGTCCTGAGAGTGGGAATACCACTTGCTATGGAACAGGGGTGGGCATCCCGGACATATTTGAGTCATGGCCATCCTTGTGCTCAGGCGGTTAGGACTATCTTCGAGAATATAAAGTAGGTCAGCATCCTACTTGAAAGAAATTCACCAAGCACGGTATCAATGTTTAAAGCAAGCCTCAAACCTATGGGAGTGAAGGAGTCCCACTAACACTTGACATATAATAATAATAATAATAATAATAATAATAATAATAATAATAATAATAATAATAATAGTAATAATAATAATAATAATGTTATTTGCTTTACGTCCCACGAACTACTTTTTAAGGTCTTCGGAGACGCCGAGGTGCCGGAATTTAGTCCCGCAGGAGTTCTTTTACGTGCCAGTAAATTTACCGACACGGGGCTGTCGTATTTGAGCACCTTCAAATACCACCGGACTGAGCCAGGATCGAACCTGCCAAGTTGGGGTTAGAAGGTCAGCGCCTTAACCGTCTGAGCCACTCAGCCCGGCACTTGACAGATCGGGGACTCAACAATTGCAATAGTACAGAGGAAAAATATATAATTTCAAGCTACATCTACCTTCCTTCAATTTATATTCAACTGTATTCAAGGTTATTCTTTTCTTCTGTTCTTTGATACTGTAATTTCAGTCACTTTTCTCTCAATATGCTATCCTGTTAGAATACGTACAACTTACAGAATTTTAATGAATACTGTACATATGAAGTTTAGCATTAATAGGTTCTGAAACTATATCAGTGAATGGGGGTAAATTTTCTCGCTATACGCTCTAAATAAACGATGAGATAATTCCATTTACGGTCAATTAATTAAAACCACGACCCAACCTCGAGCAAGCTGCTATATGTAGATGATACTGACTATCCTACCAGGTAGATGTGAAGTCGGCAGTAATGATATCATTGTTCGAAATTACACTCCTTGGGGATATTATTACGCCTAGAAATGGGAATGGACTTCAGTGACTTGAAAGTAAGCCTCAAACCTACGGGTGTGAAGGAGCCCCACTTCCACTTGACAGACCGTACTGTAGCGTACTGTAGGAATGTATGTTTGCATGACATATTTACCCGCTTCCAGAGTATGATGTATCTAAGGTTCATTTTCCTTTACAGGTGCGCATAGGAAAATGGACTCAACGAAAATTGTTCTGATGGACTGCATATCAATATATGGCCGGGAGAAGTGACCAGTTTTAAGAGAAATAATGAATAGGAAGAGCATTGTCACATTCGTGGTTTTGGCACAGGAGCGACGATATACACTAGGCCTGACATGATCCAGAGTGCCAGGCCGAGTGCCTTAGATGGTTAAGGCGCTGGCTTTCTGAGTTCAAATTGGCAAGTTCTATCCTCGCTCAGTCCGGTGGTATTCTAAGGTGCTCAAGTACGTCAGCCCCATATCGATAGATTCACCGGCACGTAAACGAATTCCCGTGGCACAAAGTTCCGTCACCTCGCCGTCTCCTAAAACGGTATAAGTAGTTAGTGGCACCTAAAATCAATAACATAAAAATTATGATGGAGAGTTCCTACAACCCTTCACTCAAGACTTTTATTTATTACAAATTATAAATGTAGACGAGAATTTTACTCTCCATTTATTCCAAATGATGAACGTAGGCACATAGTGGCTCATTTTTCCGTGTATAGAGAACGCCATGAGGAATCAATAGGTGTTAATTTAAGCAAATGCAAGTCGTTAAGAATTCGGAAGAATCTGTGGACACAGAATACTGTGAATCGTCCCTAAGTGTACTGGACCTTATAACAGTACTCAGTTTCTGTCAGAGTTGATTACATTTACTGACAACTAATACAAGTGGACATAGCCTGTAGTTTAAATAACGAGAATTTGCATTCTTATTAGAGAAGAAATTTTCTGATCTAGACCGTGGAATGGGGAGAACTAGAGAAATAGTCAGGCATTCTCTCGTGCCTTTTGTTCAGAAGCACAGTTGCTTATATTTGCTGTAAGCCTCCATTATATTAGTCTCTTTTTATTTCATTGTCCCTCCCTTTATCGCGAGCAAAGGTTTTCTTCGCTATAAACTCTCTGGGGAAAACAATTTTGAGTCGAACTCACCCTGTCTTCGAGAGTGATGTTCATAGTAACCTAACTCAATATCCTCTACAAGGGATGCGGATTCTCTCGTGAGAGGTAATCTACTGTGAGAAGCTGACATTCGGATCCTCCTTCGAGATCCTAGGGTGGAGATTCGAATTACAAGACAGCTCTTGGAGCGGGGATGTAATTTTTATACAGTCAAGTATTTCGTATTGGAATTCTACAATAACTCACATTAGCTCATTTATGTATGATTTTGATTTAGAGAGTGGGTCAACTTCCAAGCGTCAGCTACAGTATTTCACCCTCCTTTCTCTTCTAGTTTTCAAATCTTAAACGCTGCTCGATATGATTCTTAATTTTGTTGTTATTTAAAGTGACTTGAAAATACTGAAGATGGTATGATCAAACATGTCCTTCTCTGTTTAAAAGGATTTAATTTCTTGCCTTATATCCTGCCTTTCGTTTATATTGTAATTGTGATCGATTGACTGGAAATTTTCACATTTTCATTGTTTTAAAATTAAAACTGAAAAATATTATTTTAACTACTGTAGTCAGAATCCTACTGCCGCCAAAAGAAATACACATTTAAAGTGGTTACAGACTCTGCCCCGACACACGCGGGGAAGATGCTCTGTTGAACAGCACCTATCTCTATTAAAAACAAGAAAACATGTATTTAGTTTTCGGTAAAACCACTCGGTTGGGGGAGGGGGGTAAAAGTGACAGAAAATGGGTTTGAATTATTTTTATTTGGATACTGATATCTCAAAAACGAAAGATGTTGCAGACGTGAAAATTGGTATTTGGAATCTGCTTTAAAAGTAAAGAAACACGTATTCTCGGAAAATTCAATGAAGGCGGGGAGGTGAAGGAATTGAAAAATGAACTGAACTAATTGTATGAGGATACTTACATCTAATAAAAATTAAAGTTGTTACAAATGT
Organism: Anabrus simplex; assembly: GCF_040414725.1. Classification (NCBI taxonomy): domain Eukaryota; kingdom Metazoa; phylum Arthropoda; class Insecta; order Orthoptera; family Tettigoniidae; genus Anabrus; species Anabrus simplex. Next base: position 430,026,235 of record NC_090266.1, on the reverse strand, counting down.
AAAAACTTATATTTGGATCTCTTTTAAAAACAAAGAAAAACTTATTTGGGGGGGGGGGGAATCATCTTAGGGGGCGGGGGTGAAAAGGAGTTGAATTCATTTTATGAGACATATCTCAAAAACTGAAGTTCTACAGTCATGATAATTGGTAATTAGAAGATTCTTTACTATTAAAGAAGAAAGTTTTATTGCCGGAAAATTCACTTAAGGGGGGGGGGGGGGGATGTGGGAAAGGAAGTGAAACAAAAGTAAGTTCTCTTTATGGGATACTTATATCTCAAAACTGAAGGTAACAGACGTGGACATTGGTATTTGGAATCTCTCTTAAACATAAGAAATGCCTTCTTTTTTGGGGGGGGGGCGGAGGGGGGTAATCAACTTAACGGCGGTGGGGTGAAAAAGGAGTTGAGACCAATTGATTTTACTGTTCATAATATATTTATTCTGAGCATAAACCGATCATTTTTAATCTTTCCTGGGTTCGTTTTCAAGAGCCATCTTCTCTTTTAGAGAACTTAACGTTAGATTCCAGTAGATTCTCCTGGCATATAAATAAAAATTTAAACACATTTAAAATAAATGACATGAATGCTATTGACCGTGCAATTGTTCACCTCTCTAATGAGGTCAATAATGCACGGAAGAATATCATTCGTATCGCCAGAAATCCCGCGCACTTGCCTACGCGCGACAATGGTGCTGGACGCATTGTCAGCAATGTCAATGGCAGCAGATGTAATTTACCGCCAAGTAGCTGTCTTGCATATTGCTGCGGGGTCAATAATAATAATAATAATAATAATAATAATAATAATAATAATAATAATAATAATAATAATAATAATAATAGTAATAATAGTAATAATAATAATAATAATAATAATAATAATGTTCTGGACCGTCGTCCAAATGTGCGGACCGCGCTGTAAACGGGCCCTGGCCGGGTAATGACTAAGAATACAGTCCGGCCGCGGGTTCAGTACCGCCAACGCACCCAAGACGACACCACGGCGGATCTCCTCAAGGATTTGTTCCACATTAAAAATGCTTATAGGAAAAGATGGCAAAGATTTAGGGACCCAACTGACCGGGTGGAATACGTGGACCTACCCCGGAAAGTACGAAGTCGATTGCTGGAAAAAACATTGAAAAATAGGAGGAACTTTGCCATAATTTCTCAGAAAACGAGTCAGATCGCGAAGTTTGGCGGATTCTCTCAGAAAATGAGTCAGATCGCGAATTTCGGCTGATTATATATAAAACAATAAGCATTCTATTATAAATTTCCGTATAATACCGTAGCGAAGCACGGGTATCTTGCTAGTTTGATATAATTATGCTTACGAGTATATCTATGTTCAAGGTGCTGAATCAACTGCTTAAATCCTTTACCTCCTACACTGCTAAATGGCTGGTTTTCATTGCATATCACTTAAGTTGTTTTCCTGGCAATTACCTTCGATAAATTATCTCCCGGTTTACATTTGGATTTACCGTCCGTAAAAGATGTGAATGTATGCTCGCTAGTATTTGTGTACTGTGAGGTTCTAGATAACGAAGATAACGAGCACAATGACTTCGAAATGGAATGAATGAGCACAGGCACTGAACCCATAATTCTACGGTGAGAAAAATATTTTTTTTCCCCAATATTTATTTGGTATTAAGAAACTACTGTATGTTTGAGGGCAGCCATGTTGCGCTCCTAAGAGCCCCGATGTCGCGTGGGAAGGTTCTCACTCACGGCAAGCTCGTGAATTGCCGGGTCACCTCGGTGGAACTCGAGTGCCCGACAATTCTTTAAATTCATGGAATTCTGTACAACGAGGGATTTTGGCCATACAGTAAATAAAGAAATAAATAAGCAAAATTATTCGTACACCCTACGTGAAGACAGAGACACCAGGGAAAAACTTAAATGCAGTTAAGCCTAAGTACATGTTAGCGTGAGATCAGCGAACCAGCTACACGTGCCAAGGTCAGGGGAGGAAGAAAACGCGCGAAACGCACGGGCAGAAATAATTTATTTCCCCTGCTGTGAGTGTAGAAAAATTATAAAATTAACATCTAAAATAAGTGCAAGCCTGTCCGGAGTTCTGGGACAAGTCTCATCAAAATCGGTCTATTAGACGCAAAATTGGCAGATTACACAATCAAGCCTCATAGAGGGGATAGCGTCCCTCCTGAGATTATAAAAGAAACCCCCCACCGTAGATTTTACAGTGTCGATCTGGAACTTGAAGCCGCGGGAGCTTGTGCCCGTCGTCATTGAAATTTCGCGCCAGATTGACCGACAAATAATTAAATACATGTCCGTGGCTAAGGTCCATATACTTGGTTAAGAAGAGAAAGTGATTGGAAAGGTTCTGAACGTTTGCCGACGAACTAGGAAGGTGTAGGCTGGTTGAAATATACACAGCAAGTTTTATTTATATCATCTCATGTACACTTGAAAGTGAAGAAGGTTTGTGGGAAGCTATTCAGAGTAGTTCTGCTCCCTTTATCTGCTGAACACCTGTTTTTATCGAAGTAACGGAGAGAAACCGCTCTGGGAACGCATCAGACAGTTGTAGTCGACTGCAGGACGAGGGAAGATCGTGTGCAAATTACAGAGAAAGTGCCTGATTTATGTGGTAATTTTAATATCGTGTGTGTGAAGGGTAGTGTTTGTATGAGTGAGATTTTGGAAATGAAAATGTTATCTGTGAAAATGAGCGGCTAAGCCCGAGGTCAGCTGGTAACGATGTAACCAGAATGCTGGGAATGTCACCATTGTGCAGGTCTGTCTATTTATATTATGTTGTAGTTAGTTAGTTATTGTTCTGTCCCAACAAATTTTCCAGATGATTGTCGGGTTGATATTCGTAATTATCAGGCGAAAGGTGTTGTAATTTTTGGTCAGCGTGTGAAAATTTCAGTGTGTAAAGTTCATGTCAAGAACGGTAAAATGCGACGCTTAAAATTTTGGTGTTAAATGTTCGATGAGATATCATCCAAAGCGTGGATTTTTGGAACGTTATAAGTGTAAATTAGTCGTGGCGAATATCTTAATCTCAGATGTCAGTTGAATTCAGAAATGTTGGTCGATAATAATAATAATAATAATAATAATAATAATAATAATAATAATAATAATAATAATAATAATAATAATAATAATATTATTATTAATAATAATAATAATAATAATAATAATAATAATAATGTCTACCGCGGGATAAGGAAATTTTTCTATGTTAAAGCGCATTTAACCAGTATATTTTTACAAGGATCGCAGGCATATTTAGATAATTTCGGTGAAATTTGTTAGAGTCACAGTCATTAATGGGAAAGGAATTTTGAGACATCGTGTATATCAGTGATACGAAAAGTCGCTGGGTGCTCTTGGACTCTCGAGGTTCGATAGTCGTAATAATAGTAAAGTAAGAGATGTGTTTAATAATGGTTGTCGTTTTCGCCAGGGGATCGAAGTATGAAAAAGGGTCTTGAAGGAAAAGGGATTGAGAGCGACGAATTTATATGTAAATGATACCGCTGGAATAAAGCGAGGAGAAGGAGTTTGAGACAAGCTATATTTTTGAAGAGGAAGTATTTAGGAAACAGGCTGTGTTGAGGCAGGCTGTATTGTTTTCCGCAATCAATCCGAATTTGAGACGACTATGGTGTGAAGCATCGTAAATTTATAGAAAGATCCCAAGTGAAAACGACTCTAGTAAAATGTTAAAATCTTGGTAGTGAACGTCCAGTGATTTTGTTACGTAAAGCCCGTATGGATAATAAGATAATGAGCGACCTCAAGGATCAAAGAGCACTTTGGACCCATGGTTGGGTTGTACTGAATTTGTTCACTGGATAGGTCATTGATAAAAATGGATGGAATTGATGATAGGCGATTTGTGAATTTCGAATGCGGTAGTGATGATTATTATTTTGAAGGCATCCACTAAATGGTAAAGGTGTGTTGGGAATTTTCATTTGCTTCCCTAACACTTCAGTGCACAGGCTGAGATTGTGTTCGAGGTGGAGAATCGTTCGTCACGTATATTTATTTTTGAGTTCACGTATTGTAATGGTAGAGACTTACTGTATTTTTCGACTTGCATTCATTTGATAGTAAGAGACGTGGTTCCGTCGTGCGTATTTTGTCTGACCAGATTTTGTATTAAATGTCGGAGGTGTTTGAAATTGCTAGTTCGCCTGATATGTTAAGGGAGGCGTAGTACGACCCACTTTGACGCCCGACGATAGATTTAGGACGTCACATGTTATTCTTGGAGTCACTGATGATGAGACGTCCTAGTTCACGCCCGACGATAGAATTTGGAAGGCATCATGTACATAATGATTAGTGTTAGGATGTACAGATTTCAAGTGAGCCCGACGATAGGTCTGGGATGGTAGCTGTACACACGCAAGTCTCAGTTTAGATGTTTCTTTTGTTTTTTTGTTGAAGCGGCCTGGATGAAGGTAGCAGTTACAGTACGATATGATTTATGAAGAGGGTCAATGCGTAGCTCTCCATTGAGATAACGGGACAGCTGTTGACGAGTGAGGGTTGTCCAAGTGTTGGATATCGGCTCGATATAGATTAAATATTTTTACTGTGATTCTTCGTGCGTGTTAAGCTGTATGACTTCGAGATGTTAATTTATTTTTACGGACTTTATTGTTTTCTCGTTTTGACATCCGTTCTCGTTTGATAGTGTGCATATTGACACTCGGTGTATGAGTGTGAGACTTGAGTTGCGAATGCGGTTTCGATTCGTCAGCCAGTATTTTATTTTTATTTTCAATCTTGTCGTGTTTTCATTTTATTCATAGTTAAAGTAAGTAAGTAATCACTTTACAAGTAGTGTGTTGGGACAGACAGTAAATAGAGAGATCTGTACTGGTAGCATTGTTTTTCAAGGGAAATAATTCCTTAATGTTGTAGTAAATTTTAGCGTGGACTGGTAATTTTATTAAGCATAACAAACCCATTTCTAACCTGAAAATCGGTTCGATAATAACACTTTTCAAGTGACTTTCCACTTTTTAATTATCTTCAGTGTTTGGCATTTCTTCTAAATGCATGTTTAGTAATTGTTTCCTGCATTTCGCAGTTTTGTTCCTTTAGAACGACATAACGTAAGATCCTCTCGGTTCCTGTTGTTGTTGGTTCCTTCCGAACAGCTGTTTTGGGTGATGCACATTTAGCATCGGGATTACCTTATCACTTAAGGGTGTCATGAATGACAAATACATGGTGGGATTTTATTTCAATTGTGAATGATGCTGTTAACTTGTAGTGAACACCATGCTTTCCCATAATATTTCGCAACCTATCCAAAGCAACTGATAGTCAGTTTGGTTCGATTAAGGGTCCATTCGGCGGGTGTTCCGTATCCGTGAAGGGTATTCGACTGGTGAATAACCTTAATTGAGAGAAAATCAGGCGTTCTACTTGTTGAAAGTCAGATTTTCCACGGATCGTGTGGATTAACTCTCAGTTCTCGTTTGGAATAATAGGTGCCCGGTTTTCAGGTCTTCCCTTTTTCAGTTTTTCAGTTTCGCTGTCCACTAACATATTAACTTCTCCGAAGCAACTCTTCGACATTGTAAGAAACAAATTGACGTTATGTAATGTGACTGTGTTTGGAACATTCAAAAATCAATAATTTATACTTTTTTTCTCTTTTGCAAGAATGCATATTAAATTAATGATGTTATCGTGCTCTTTCAATTTAAATAAAGTTAGTAAGCACACTTTGCTCCTCATTTCAAGTAGTTAGGCTCTCTTCTGAACCCCATCGTTTGGTCAAGATCGTGACCGAATTTATTCCCGCAACGACCCAGGATTTACGAGTTCTAAATTGTTCTACTGTAGCAGCCGTGGCCGACCAACGATGGAATGGTAAGTTCAAGGGTTCAGCACTTCCACTTCACGTGTTACACTTTCACTGTCTATGTTTTGTTGTTGAAATTTTGATATTCGGTAAGACAAGTTTATGTACTCATGTGAGACACTTCTTCAGGTTGCTGCTGTTGTCGGATTTTCCTTCTTGCGAGAAACTCTTTGTGTAAATGCGGTAAATTGCATGGTTATCACTGACAGGATCCAATTGGAAATAGTTCAACACTTCACTTATACAATCCAAAAGTGGTAGGATTATGAAACGTGCGGGCTTCTGTCACTTCAAAATACTGTAACAACTGACTTGAAATGTTAGAATGGTAATCTGAAATCCAAATCCGGCTTCGTTCAAAAGGTGCCGAAATGTTGACGAAAAGTTGCTTCTTTGCTTGTGATTTGATAGTTTAAATAGACCACAGAAGTCTGTTACTTTCAGAACTGGGTTATTTTGTAAGCTGAGTGTGGTTTTTCCATAACTGTCCAAATTGAAAATAAATAATGCTAAAAATTAGAGCAACATAAAGTTCAAAAATAATTTCCTCGAGCTACATTTTAGCACTTTTATTGTTCTGGTACAAGACTTCTAAATAAATTTATACTTCAGGCATACTGGCACCATTACATGTACAGAAATTCAGATAAATTTCGCTTTTGTTATGGGATCAGTAGAGCTATAAACGAACCCAATTTCTTGCTATACCTCCTACGTGCTGTTTTGATACTTATGAGTTTAGACTTGTGCTCCTTGCGACCATTTTAAAAATTGGCTACTTCTGGCAAGTTGACAAAAATTAATAACTGTAATATTCTGTTCTCACAGTATCGAAAAAGTATCGAGATCATCTGTACAAGTATAGTTCGATACCAATACATTGTGGGTATCAAGGCATCTAAATGATCGAGAATCCATCTCATGGTTATTATTATTATTATTATTATTATTATTATTATTATTATCATTATTATTATTATTATTGTTGTTGTTGTTGTTGTTGTTGTTTTACTGCTTCTTATAAATTTCGGCATTAGACTTCATTCAATTGCCGCAAATGGTTCCATTCTTCAACCCTCAGTGGTCAATTTCTGTGTCGTCAGGCGATCGGTCGAGCATCTAGATTTTATCTAACATGGCCTTTTTCGTAAGTAATGATCAAATTTTATCTACTTTTGGTATGTTAATACTTCCAAAATGCATTGCAACTATTGTCTGATTATTTAAAAGGTTTTCTTCCTTCAAAGTGCCTTTACTATAAATAAAACAGACATTCTGGAAGAATATTGCGAAAAATATCAGAGACCAATCTTTCATTTTATAATAATATTAACAGATCCTCTTAATGAAATAAATCTGCCCAGAGTAGTGTAGTAAATCATTCTTCCAATATCAGAGCCAGTTTAGAGTCTTCTTCTTCTTCTACTATGGTCGTGAATCCTTCTCATCAGGATGCCCACAGAAGAATGTGGAATATTCTCTCGACCACCACAGCAGCAAACATTCCGACGCTGTTCCGTCTGCGTTCCACATTTCAGTATTGTTGAACACCCAGCATGTACACTCGAAGTCTTTAGTACCTCGTGGCCAGAAATATTCATTTCATTGGTCACATCCATGAGACGCATTAACACATGCACACGTCTGAAGAGGGAGGGGAGGTGTAGAAAACGGAAGTACGAGGACACCTAGCATGAACGAAACACACGGGGAGGGGAAGGTACTTGGTTCCCAGCCTGCCCACACGTCCCACTGGCCCCACAATGAAGGTAGAGGGGAATGAAGGGAGGAACCACACGCCTCCTTCAAGGCAACAGACGTAATGTGTATTGGGGTCAAATTCTCCAGTTTCTTTGTAGTTCTTGTGTGCGAGGTCTTGCTGAAATATTAGCGGTCTCGACTATGACTTCATTACCAAATGCCATCGCGCTCAACCACTGTAAGAAAGAATGACCCTGATATTCGTCAATATAGGCCCTGTAAAATACTACTTCTTTTTTTTTTTTTGCTACGGGCTTTACGTCGCACCGACACAGATAGGTCTTATGGCGACGATGGGATAGGAAAGGCCTAGGAGTTGGAAGGAAGCGGCCGTGGCCTTAATTAAGGTACAGCCCCAGCATTTGCCTGGTGTGAAAATGGGAAACCACGGAAAACCATCTTCAGGGCTGCCGATAGTGGGATTCGAACCTACTATCTCCCGGATGCAAGCTCACAGCCGCGCGCCTCTACACGCACGGCCAACTCGCCCGGTAATACTACTTCTACTACTACTACTACTACTAATGATAATAATAATAATACTAATAATAATAATAATAATAATAATAATAATAATAATAATAATTGTTATCCTCAAAACCAAAGTAAGTTTGGAAAACCGTTCCTGTGAAGTTATTGTCAGCGCTGATCAAATAATTAAATGCCATATATTGGGGTGGTATTTATTGCAAATAAATGACAGTTAATTAATAGTTTTCCTTGATTAGGAAAAGCTAGTATAACCAGAATGTTTAACCATAGAAACATCTTAATCAGTTCCCGAAAAAATTGAGTTGGGAGTGGCCTATGAGTGCGCAACGTCGCAAGCCACACCTCCTGGAAGAGGAAAACATGTGACGTTGTCTTGGTTACTTCTCCTTCATACTCAGGCTTGGCCAAATCTTCGACCAAACGTTACCTGTTTCCTTTTCTACCCAGAATTCATGTGATTGCGATTGTACAGTGCTCCGAAAAGAGATGTATCAATACCTCTGGCTACACAATCTCTTACACATACGTCACTACACTGTAAACGAACAAAAGACAGAAATGCTTGGCCCGTTAATCGCGTCGTTAGAAATAACCCAACATAGCACTAGCGTGAGCAGTCCCGCGGCTAGATGTCAAATAACATGTGTTTAATGTTCACTTCAGAACGTTCTAAAAAGTCACATGCAATCCATATACCCCTGAAACTAACGATATGGTGCCGCTAAGAAAGAGGGGAAAGTATTCTAGAAAGATGTACCCACTGATCTAGGCGCCGACAATATTGCGACGATAAGAATGCCTACGCTAGATTTTTTTCTAACAGCGAGATCGGTCCCGGGTTAAGCTAACTCCACTGATTCAGCATATATGTCCATCCCTAAGTTCGTGTTACTTCTTAGATTTTTAGTGCGTCTAGTTCCACAATTGGTCTTGCACAAGAGATGTGGCTATGACACCCCTGTTTCGTGTCTCTATTCCCCAGGCGCTGCTGCCTTCTCTTCACTTCTCTTCTTTTGTGCTCGTGGGTTGCTCTTAAAGCCTGAGGCAAACTCGCTCAAGACTTGGTAAATGTTCGAATAAGAAACACATTTCTTTATATATTCCGTTGGAATACTGAACGAGTCCCAGTGGTAGCCTGAAATCTTTACAAAGCACAGCGCTACTACTCTTCACATACCTATGAGGACCGAAACTATTTTGATACAACTGCGACATTCTTAAACTAAGCATTTCGACGATCTTGTCTTGATTCCTGTTATATTTTCTAGTTGAGACTAGAGTTAATTGGCGCCTGAGGTCTGCGAATTATTATCGTGACAGCAATGATTTCGCAAAGAAAGAAGTAGTAATATAACAAGAAATTCAGTACGGTATTTATTTTGAAATAATCTGGAGCTCGAGCTGTGTTTATTTCATATATTTAGCGAGTAACTATAACGTCCGTCCGACTCCTTGGCGTAATGGTCAGCGTTGAGGCCTTCCGTTCAGAGGGTCCCGGGTTCGATTCCCAGCCGTGTCGGGGATTTTAATCGCGTGTGATTAATTCTTCTGGCTCGGAGACTGGTTGTTTGCGTTCGTTCTAATACTCTCCTCTTCATATTAAGACAACACACCACACTGCCAACCACCACAGAGACACGTAATGGCGATTACATCCCTCCAGATACGGTTGGCGTCAGGTAGGGCCAAATCCACATGTGTGACACAGATCGCACCCGCGACCCCACAAGGTGTAGGAAATGCGGTAGACGAAGAAGTGAATAACTATAAAATTAGATAAGCAATGATCAGAAATCAAAAACAAATCAGTTATGAAGGTATTTGGTTTGGTTATGTCATGGTCTGGCTCCAACCCATTCAATTAATAAAAGATTCTGCACGAAAAATAAATCAATCTCTATTTGATATCTTCGGGCCGCAGCCTGCCTGTATGTCAGCTGTTGGCTTCTTGAGCATAACAGTGTTACGTCCGGTTGATCGTGTGCTCTGTGGTCAAATGTATTATTGAAGACAACTGATGTTTTGGTCAATAATAATCTGTACTAATGTTTTAGTGTTCTGATGAATTCACATACAAGCAAGTGCACGCAGGTACGGTACACGAAAACGTTAAAACTGTGGTGACAGTCAGCTGTGATTGGTTGTGAAGGATATGAGACATGTTTAACTCTGAATATGTAACACTGTATTACATCTAGGTCAGAAAGAAACATCGGGGAACAACACGGGAAATGGATACAATTACTAGTATGTTTAAATATGATATTAATTAAATGTAGCAGTAGATACATTGTTGTATTCTTCTTATTTTCTTACTGCTTTTTCCCACACCTGTGGGGTCGCGGGTCGAACTGCGTCGCACATGTTGATTTGGCCCTGTTTGACGCCTGGATGCCCTTCCTGATGCCAATCCTCTATGGAGGGATATAATCACTATTGCGTGTTTCTGTGGTGGTTCGTAGGGTGGTGTGTTGTCTGAATATGAGTGTTGGGACTGACATACACATCCAGTCCCCGAGCCAGAAGAATGAATCAGAAGCGATTAAAATCTCCGACCCGGCCAGGAATCGAACCCGGGACTCTCTGAACCGAGGGCCAGTACTCTGGCCATTCAGCCAACGAATCAGGCAGATAAATTGTTGTATTGTACTGTTGTTATTCTTTTTTCCTTAACCTAATTATTAAATTGCATGTGAATTGAATGGGAACATTCATGCATTCATTATTGAAACTCTCTCCCAAGTTCGTGGTTATCCGTGACCGGGTGAGAGGACTTTTTTATACAGTTTATTCATTCATCCACTCAGTCATGAATGCTCTCATCACAGCGGGTAGCTACCTGTGACTGGGTGAGAAGAGTGTTTATTAATTCATGCACGAACACAATTCAATCATGAAATCATTCATTCACATAGTCATTCAATCACTCATTCTTTCAATTAATTCATTTCGTTCAAAATATATGCTCTAATTGTAGGACAATTCTCCAAAGACTGGTGACACAAAAGTAAACTTTAATACAACTTATGGAGGGAAGATACATGTTTGTCCTAGACTATATAACTCTGTTAACGTCTAGGACAAAATATATAAATCAACTTACAATTTGCAAACTACAATTTATAAATTGGAAATAAATAGTTACTAAGTTTAATTGTATTGTTTAATGTAGCAATTGATAAATAGTAAGTAATGAGGAAAATAATGCATGTGTAAAAATACATTTGGATTACAATAAATGATTACTCCCTCCCCAGCGCCAATGGCCGTAGCCATGTTGAAACACCGGATCCCGTGAGATCTGCGAAGTTAAGCAACATTGGGCGTGGTCAAAATTTGGATGGGTTGCCACGCGCTGTTGGTGGGGGTACGGGAATGGAAGAGCGGAAAGGAACTGGCCACCCTACCGTACGTAAACTCCGGCTCAGGCACACCTCTGTGGAGGTTCGGACCTGCCTTCGGGCAGAATACACCCTTACTTACTTACCCTCCCCAGTTCCAGGTCATCCGAAACTGGGGGATGGGAGTATTCTATTCTGTTCTATTCTGTGATTGGTTGAAATTTCTGATACTCTTATACCGAATGGTTTGCTGATTCATAAGCTAAATAGTCGGTTTAAGAAATTTAACCGTGTGGTCAACACTATACCGCAGATTACTTAGTGAACCGAACTCGAAAATGCAGATACTTCATAAGTTTTACATTAAACCTGCTATTTACCGCCTTGCAAACATGGGGACAGTGTGTTGTATGATCCAATACTGTATCTTCAGGCTACTTTCACATCGGCATGTATTCTTGTTATGATGTTTTCTTGCCAATTTTCATATTTCTGTGCATTATAGGTAGGTAGGATCGTTCATCGGAATAACTGTTGATTTGAATCTCCATTTAAACATACTCCATCTTGATATCATTATACTCTAGTACATGTCCTTTATTTTATTACCCAGTATGCTAGATGATGTAAGACTGCAATTAAGTAGATGACATCGTAGCTCATTAATTTAACGATTATTTTTCAATGTCCCTTTTACTAAGAAAGTCTTCATCTTACACAAACAATCACAGGAATACGGTTGAAATGCTTTCTTTCGAATTCCGCTATCTGTTAAATAATATGTACAGGTAAATGTAAGAAATAAACTTTCCTTGATTTAAATACGGCTTCTGAAATCAGTATGCACTTTCATTCTGGCCAGAAGCCTTCAAATACGAGGAAGGTATGTTATTAAATATGCGTAGCACTTACCTTCCTCAAATTCCTTCACAGATATCACTCAAAACTGAAGATCATTAAGATAAGAAAATAAAATACCTGACCTTTATATGAATAGGATGATGATAAAAATGCTTATTTTATCATGCAAGTAAGCATCTAGAGCCATGTAACTCTTGAGAGAGAGTGACCCTTAATTTTCCCGTCCTCTGTAAATTGGATGATGTAGTAACAAATATGACTAAGCCGTTACGATTATTCCAGGAGAATTACAGGAGAATTCGAAAGTTGAATCTACATTAGAGCATGAAAATTTCGTTGTATTGTATCCACCGTTTCTCTGTTATATTCAATATGATAAAATATGATGCATTGAATTACTGAATTAACCATTCATGTTATGCAAAATATGTATAAAATCAAATTTGATATTAATTTTTGATATATGCAGTCATATATAGTGAAATGTAAATGTATAGTTAAATATTTAAATATTGGTTGACGAGCATTCAGCGCAATATATTTATATTAAAAGACATGAATCACATAATATAAAGTTCATTAATATTTGAAGGACGCCTTGCTAAAAGTTAAAACTACCAATACCCTTCATATTAAGGGTAAGAAGCCGGATAATTGATTGTAGTGGGGTCATTGATCACATTATTCTGAATTGAATTATAACCTTTTGATACTCATTATAATTTGCAAATCTCACTTCAACACTTGTATCATTTTTTTTGCTAGTTGTTTTACATCGCACCGACACAGATAGGTCTTACGGCGACGATGGGACAGGAAAGGGCTAGGAGTGGGAGGGAAGCGGCCGTGGCCTTGATTAAGGTACAGCCCCAGCATTTGCCTGGTGTGAAAATGGGAAACCACGGAAAACCATTTTCAGGCTTGTATCATTTTACATCAGTCGTATTGCTTGAAATGTTCCAAAGATTTCATAAAATACATTAAATCTGCCTTATTACTGATTTTAATATCTCAAACTTTTATAATAATTTACAAATAATTTACTTCGCCATGTAATGTAAAAATGTCTTTCAACAATTTCATACCTTTAAAACTTGACAACTCCTCGTAAATTACTTCAGAGTCCTACAAATTCTATGAATAACGAGAATTTAACAAAATTTAAGCCTTAATTCTCATGAGAATTATTGATCGATTTTATAGTAATTGTCTTCGTGATAAACTTGACAAATTTGACACATTTCAAATTATCATATCTTCATATTAAACAAATTTTAATTTAAAAAGGATTTAAATCTTCTCTTCGGAGTAAAATACTAGGCCGTGATCTCGCTTTGAAAAACACTTTAATATCGCAAAATAGTTCCCTCCATTTCCAAAAATAATCCCTATGCCACGATAAGAAAATATTCCCCCAAATAATGTTAGTTATTGCAGAACATGACTAAAACCAACATCATCACTGCACAAAATCAATGATCATATCAAGAAAATACAATCTGCAATCACAAATATGTGCAAAATTTTACAAGTGCCAGAAAATATGATACACTCTGTTTACAAGTTCATTTAGGTTCAAATACCAGTCAATAGTTGATTTGCATTTCTGCGTACCATCCACCCTGCCTCTCAGAGTCTAGTTGTATGACCTTTCTCACTCTCAGTCAGTTGTTCATATAATGGTATCGTGCGTATTCCGGGTATGCCGATCACAAATCGACCATACCTGGCAAAGGATGTGCATTGAATATCGTCTTGCTTCACACCTTCTGCAATATTTATGGTGAAGTTTCATTCAGATTTCCTCTACTGACTGTCTTCTAATTCCATAGTGCTGTATCTTTTGTGCTTAAAGTTGTCAGAGTCAGCGAGTTTCAAAAATGCGTTTCTGATGGTAGAGCTGCCTTTTATGCTTTAGTCTTGAGGCTAAGGTCATCATTAGGACAAGGCATTTGATGATATTGCATCTTTTTTGTATGAAGGCCGAAAGGTAGCTCAAGAATATTTATATGCATGTGTTTTATGAATTGACTGATTAAATAAGGGCAATTTTTAGGGCTTTTTTGTTGCATTATTGCCGTCATTTTTGAAGCCATTTTAGGTCACTTTTTGGCATTTTCTAATTGTTGTCTGGTAAGTGTTATATTTCGATCTATTTAGATATTTAATTAATATTATTTATGTTTATAATACTTGTCTATTGTGTTCAACTTAGACAAATAACTTGCTCAAGAAAGAAATCAGACTTTCAGTATAACCTGCTGCCACTAGTTTTCAAGGAAAGAGTATTTTCAACTCGATTACACTTCCAAGAAAACATGCTATAAGCAGAACCTGCTTCCCCTATATGTAAGACGCATAATGGACTCTCCCAAGCTGGGCATTGCTCCTTACCTTCAGCTAGATAAGAAGGAAGTCAGTCGCCCGAGCGCTGAGAATCGAGTGAGTTCTTTGTTCACAAGTACTCTAAGATGTCCAAAGTTAAAGGAAGTGCAATTGTTAAATTAAAACAATTTGTTACACAATATGGAGAAAATATTCTTTTTCCACTGCTGGGAAAATATTATTTTGCAAATTGTGTGATGTACGAGCTTTAGCAGAACAGAAGAATACAGTTCAACAACGTGGTGTGCAGCGACTTGAAGATAAAAGTAACCGTGGCTTCCACTAGTTACTACTGGGTGAATCTTCATCATTTTCTCCGTTTTGTGAGAAACTGTGTACAGAATTTTTATGCGCCGATATTCCACTGAACAAATTGAACCATCCAAAGCTGAGTACATTCTTAGAAGAGGAGACTGGAATATCTATACGAGATCCCAGAACATTAAGAACCACCTACGTTGGAAAGTGCTATGACAAATGTTTACAAGAAATAAGGATAAGGGTAGGAGACGGAAAAATATGGGTATGCCTAGATGAAACAGCAGACAGTATGGGACGGTATATAGCCAACGTTATTGTAGGTGTCCTGGAAGCAGGAATGCTGGAGAACCACTTCTACTACATTGCGAACAATTGTACAAAGCTAACTGGTCAACAATTAGCAAACTGTTCGACCAGTCTTTGAGGCTATTGTGGCCCGATGGCATTCGGAATGACAATGTGCTGCTTTTAATAACAGATGCAGCACCCTACATGGTGAAGGCTGCAAATTCGTTAAGTGCGCTCTTCTCGAAAATGGTGCATGTCTCATGCCTAGTCCATGCGTTACATCGGACCGCGGAGGAGGTACGACATAATTTTCCTGAAGTTGACAAGTTGCATTTCAATTGGAATTTATTGTAAACAGCCACTGAAGTTTGTTTTCTTAAATATTCTTTATTAATTAAATGGCGCCTGTTTGCTAGGAGAGTATTCGAAGAGTATGCCAGTTCTAAAATATTTCATTTTTTCACCAGGGGTGGCAAAGTGGTATTTACTTTGTTAGTAACAAATGTAATTCAAACTTAATGCATTGTCATCCATTAAAATTATCTCTCAAATCAGCTAATTGTTTCTTAAAGGATTAATAAATGTGATTTTACGAATAATGTATTGGTCATTTTTTCAAATTTTGTGTCATTCTTAACCATTTTTAGGTCATAAATGCATTTTTTAATTTTGCATTTTCTTGCTATTTTTTGACATTAAATGCCTTGCCCTAGTCATCGTAGTCTACAGCCTTTCTGGATAGATCCAAAACCCATATTTTGTTGTTTTCAAGGAAGTTTGTAATAAACCAAACCAAACCCAATGGCGCAACAGCCCCAAAGGGCCATGGCCTACCAAGCGACCGCTGCTCAGCTCGAAGGCGTACTGATTATGAGGTGTCATGTGGTCAACACGACGGATCCCCTCGGCCGTTATTCTTGGCTTTACCGGGCGAGTTGGCCGCGTGGTTAGGGGTGCAAAACTGTGAACTTCCATCCAGGAGATAGTAGGTTTGAACCCCAATGTCGGCAGCCCTGAAGATGGTTTACCGTGGTTTCACATTTTCACACCAGGCAAATGCTGGTGCTGTACCTTAATTAAGGCCACGGCCGCTTCCTTCCCATTGCTAGGCCTATTCTATCCCATCGTCGCCATAAGATATATCTGTGTCGGTTCGATGTAAATCAAACAGCAAAAAAATATTGGCTCTCTAGACCGCGGCCGCTATCAACAGGTAGCTCCTCAATTGTAATGACGAAGGCTGAGTGGACCTCGAACCAGCCCTCAGATTCATGTAAAAATCCCTGACCTGGCCGGGAATTGAACCCGAGGCTTACGTGTAAAAGGCAAGCACGCAACCTTTCAACCGCGGGGCCGGCATGTTTGTAATATGACGTAGTAAATGTTTGATGACAAATATTGAATTAGACCTCTCCTAGTTAAGAAGTCACAAAGAAATATTGATGATTTTGACAGTGTAATGACAAAGTTTGACATTAAACAGTTTATTAACTTATGAAGTGCAGAAACGTTAACTTACGATTGTTCTCGTACCCACTTATGGCACCTTCAAGGATTGTCTGGCTAGAATGTTCCAATTCTTTTTCTTCCACACTTCCATTATCACATATACAACTTTTAAAATATGAGGGAAAGAATTATTGTGTATGCGTCGGTAGATGCAGAGTGGGTCTCGGCCTATAAGTGGCCACGGCTGGACCGTGGTCCAACAGCTCTGCACTCTGACAGGCCAACCGAGCAGAGGAGAGGTAGCCACGGCCTTACCGTCGCTTCACGTCTCTGCATTCGGCAGATGGGACAGGCCTGGACATCACGACTGGCCCTAACCGTCGGCTGTCCTGAGAGTGATTTTCCGTGGTTTTCCATTCACCTGCACTAAGGTGAATGCCGGGACAAATCATAGTATAGGCCACGGCCGCCAACCCCCTCACCTTATCCCAGGGCCTCTCAGGGTGCATGCGCGTGGTGCATGCACTGTGCACGGTGCAAAAGACGACTTCGCTTGGTTGACCAGAGTGCAGACCCCCCACTCCTCTCTCCCTACACCTGTCTCCCCGTTCGGCCTGTCTCCGCGTTCCTCACCTTCACTGCTGTTTCTCCCCCACTGCGAAATGTTTACGTGTGGTGAGCGGAGACGCTCAGTTGTATGGGACAACGTTACCAGTGTTATTAAAAAAATTAAAAAAGTGAATTAGAAATACACATACATGTTTGAGAGGAATGTAAACATAATTTTTAAAAAATGCAGAACCCGTAACCAAAATGAAAATGCTACACTACTGGAACAAACCTCATTTGTGGATATAGAATGCTCTTCTTCAAGATTTTTCAACTTCCTTAATTCTTTCTCTCTGACGTCTCCTATGATTTCACAATGATTTTCCGAATGTAGTCTGTTGTAGTGTCTTTCAATAGACGATTTTCTTACGCACGTAATTATCGTCCCACAGATTAAGCATTTGGCGTTATCGTCACGACAAACAAAAAAAAAAAAAAAAAAACAAAAAAAAAACGAAAGTTCCCAGTTCGATTGAAATGGACTTTCGGAAGTCTTTCTGTTCTTCGAAACAGGTTGCTCCATTGTTATGTTGTTGTCGTGCGCTTATCTATTTCACTGATAAACACGTCGTCTACCACCAAACGCTTCGTCGCTCTCAGCACACTACACCATCCGAGTCAAGCCGAGTTGAGGCGAAGCGTACCGATGCACAGTGCACGGAGCCTATGCACCTCGCTTTGCACGCGTGAGAGTTTGGGCGTTTGAGTGGCCCTGCCTTATCCGAACATCTTCACCGAACAAATCTCCCGGCCTGAGTCACCGTATAAGAAGCCCGCCTCCCCCTTCAGGGAGGAATGAAAACAATTTAGTAAGTAAGTATGTAAGTAGGTGTATGCGTACTTGAGTTAAAAGCAAACTGCCTAGATGGCTGCGGTTTGTATCGCCTTCTAGTATTGTGACAGGGGACAACAAAAATTGTGCCGACCCCTGGCCTACATGATCAAACACTGTTTATTCGAGCAGGTACCAGTGGCAATTAAATAAAATGCTCATATTTCGAAACTATGAATATAACTGTGTTTGAGTCTCGCATTTCTTTATATAAGCGAATTCGTCTTTGCACCAAGAATTTTAACCTATGGTATACGTGTTAGAAAGGGAACTCCTTGAAATCAGATAAAGAACTATCCTTTCCGGACAGACGAATATAATCCATTTCGTTTTGTTATCTGAATCCATCAAGTCTTGCTCCTGCATGTGTCGTAACCAGGTAGGCAATAAAATACCCTCCCTCCATCCAACAAGTGGGCCGCTCAGAGCTGTCTCTGCTTAGGCTTGCCAGCGTGCAAAGACTGCGCCATCCACTGGAGTAATATTATTTTCTTCTCCCCTTCTTACTGTCTCCCCAAGGGTTAATCGATAAATAATGGAAGGAAAAAGATGCCAAGACTGCATTTTCAGTGAAAATAAAGTTTAAAAAACTGAAGGGGAAATAAGGCAAAAAGAAAAGAGAGGAAATAAAGAATTGAAGTGCGGTGAAGCCTGCCGTCGAGACAGTCCATTATTGGCTCCTCGTTGACTAAAGGACACCCAGGAATTTCCATAACACGGACGATCATAAAGGGGAATGTTTTTTTTTTTTGTTTGTTTGTATCGTACAGCGGAACCTATTATCTAACATGTGGAGCTAAACGCCTGCTTTCTTCTACTATATTTTTGGCGAATAAGCAGTAGGTTATAGACAATGTGGCAGCAGATTCAAGAGAACTGTCTCAATGCTAGCCATTAGTTGTGACAATTGAGTCTACTCTCGTAATTCAAGGACAGTAAAATGCAGGCTCAAGAAATGTTGCGTGTAAACAGATTTCCTTTAGGACATGGAATACTGATTCATATAAAAATGTACACATTTTGTAAAGAACACTCGCCAATCAAGAAAGTTGGTAAGTACAGTAAAACCCGTCTTAAAGGGAATAGCATGGGACTAGATCATTTTGCCGCTAAAGCCATGCATTCGAACTATACATTTGAAAGCGCGTCGGACGTTATTAGATTCTGATCACTTTTCTTACCGGTAGAGCATACAGTGGAATCTCCGTTGAACATAACCAGAAAACAGAAAGTGATAGTTTTCTTTCCAGTACAGTAGTATACCTACTGCACATTCTCCAGTAGTAAAGTAGAGTTTTTTTTCAATTGCAGTGGCCTTACATTTGATTGCCTGGCTTTAAACTAGAATTTCAGTCTCAGAAATTACAACGAACATATCCGAATAATTTCGCTGTCGGGCGAATTCCTGTTGCTCCTTTAAAGCTCTGGCGACATCTGGATAAGTCTTTAATCTGCACTCAATCGTTTCCCCTCTGGTTTTTCCCGTAGCGAGAATCATTGGACCACAGATGGTGAATTCCAGAGATGATAGCTTTTTGCAGTGTACCGAACGGTAAGTGGGTACTTCAGGTGGTCCGGTCGGCCTAAGGAAATACCCAGCAATTAATCCCCGAAGCAAAGGGACTGGAAATGAATGAATGTACTGTGTCATTAGCAGTATCTGTCCTTGCAATTTTTTTTTTTTTTTTTTTGCTATTTGCTTTACATCGCACCGACACAGATAGGTCTTATGGCGACAATGGGATAGGAAAGGCCTAGGAATGGGAAGGAAGCGGCCGTGGCCTTAATTAAGGTACAGCCCCAGCATTTTCCTGGTGTGAAAATTGGAAACCACGGAAAACCATCTTCAGGGTTGCCGACAGTGGGGTTCGAACCCACTATCTCCCGATGACTGGATACTGGCCGCACATAAGCGACTGCAGTTATCGAGCTCGGTTCCTTGCAACTTAAACCTTCTATAGTGTACAGAATTTCTAAACGATCCGCCAGGAGGATTGAAAGTTTCCCGTTTAAGGGTATATTTGTGCTTCTGTTTCCGCGTTTGATAATTTCCTCTTAGTCCAGAGTGATTCGAATCACATTTTACGCCCAATAGTGGATAAACATAGGTATGTGAAATTACGAGGTACCTTCAATCACTCAACGGTTTTCAGAAAATCCTTGGTATGTTGTAAGAACATCACTTGCTAGGAATGATCTATTTTGATCGGCATGTCCAGAAGACGCACGATGCATACTACGAACAACTGATGGAGCCTGAGAAAGACCGTCTAATTGAGCTGCGACAGGCAGAGTGGATGCTACACCAGACATTTGGACGCTTCAGTGTTCACATTCAGGTCGTGAAATGGTTCTGGATAATCTCGACAGATTACCAGAAGTGACTACCGTTTGTGTGTCAGGCAGACACGAACAGATTAAATGGCTTCCTTGTCTCTCATCCAGAGACATGTGGTAACTTCACTAGGACACCTCATCACTACCAGAAGCGTTTCTATGTGCCTAGCTCTAGCAAATTTGAAATTCCACGAACTTGAGCCTTTTAAAACGCCACAGACTGGCGACTTAGATTTTTATAGCGAAGATTCATGTTTTTCCTTGGGAGTAGACACCCACTGTACCTGAGTTTAGAGTCTCACTTTAGCGGGGGGCACATCCAATTCTACTGGCGTGGTGGTCTGGGAAGGTATTGGTAACTTCCGTTGTACATCATTAGACTCTTGGACTAAAAAGAAGTAACATATGATGAAGAAATATTTACGGTTCCCTGTGCTACCTTTCCAGACTGCGTTTTTCCTAGGAGTGTTGTTAAAGTAACAGTGCCTGAAACTTATTCTTCCATCCTTCCCCTTCATTTTGACCGTGAACATCGTTACTGAATGCGAATGACGCGCGCATTTGTGTTTGTCTGTTTTTGGTCGTATTTGTTCTGCGAATTAGTAATATAGTGGTGGGTGGCCTCCGGCTGCGCCTGGTGCAGGTCCTTCGAGTTGACGCCGTATAGGTACCTGCGCGTCTGTGAGATGAGATCCCCGATGAATTCTAATGCTGAAGAACACAGTCTCCAAGCCATCGCTATTAGCTAATGGAGGTTAAAAAACCTCGACCCAGCCAGCACGTTAACCATTTAGCCATAGAGCCGGACGTTCTGTGAAGTAAGAAATATGAATTATCAAGAGCAGTGTTCAAATATTACGTTTTGTCGGCGTTTGCGTAGAACACCTTCGGAGACTTCAAGAGTGCTAACAGCAGTGGGCGGTGATTCTATGATGGTGCGGCCAAACATATTCCATTGTTATCTGCCTTTTAAAGAGGTCAAAGCATCCTTTGCCTTTCATGAGCACTCTCTTCGACCTGTGATTGCGTAGACAAATGAAATCATTAATATCTTGGCGCAGTGTGCTGGCCAGTACAACAATCATAACCGAGCCAAAGACGATATTGCTAACACTACTGAGGTATCGGTGACCACCTACCAGTGCGTTTTGACTGCGGATCTTTACATGTCCTACGTGTGTAAGTAGGCTCGCCAGTCCCTATTGGGTTCAGAGTTTCTCGCCAGACATGGATTTCTCGACAGTTCAGTTCAGTACATTAATATTTATTTTAATCTCGATTTAAGGTTTCTGCAGATCCAGTGAAAACAAACACTTATTTCTTAACGATCTTACCAAGTTTATCTCATGTATAAAGATGAACGGGTAGTAATTTTCTCAGTATGTACTTATAAATTGTATTGTGTTACTGTTGTATTAGAACTGAGAAATGTATTAACAAGTCATCTTCCGGGAATTTCTCGTTTGTCAGCTGAAAACTGGCAACCTTTCAAAAAAATAAAGATACATATAGTTGAGTTCTAGGGATATGATGAGCTAAAATTACAGTCATAGACTTACTGCAGCATTGGACTGAGCTTTAACATCCGGCTTATTTACCTAGTTTAGCGGTTGTCACTGCTTTTCAAGAATAAAGAAAAATATTAAGTGACGTCATTTCGCAAGAGCGAATGAGGTAAGCTAGTCGAAACAGGCATAAGGAGAAATTGTAAATGTTGGCTTCCGGCAGTATTTTCAAAGGGCTTTGCCAATGTTGACTAAGTCTGGAGCACGTCTAACCCGTATTTCTGGTTTCACACTTATAACAAGAGGTTGATAATCATCATCATCATCATCATCATCATCATCTGTTTACCCTCCAGGTTCGGTTTTTCCCTCGGACTTAACGAGGGATCCCACCTCTACCGCCTCAAGGGCAGTGTCCTGGAGCTTCAGACTCAGTACCTCGCCCAGGCGGCCTCACCTGCTATGCTGAACAGGAGCCTTGTGGAGATTGGAAGGATAGGCAAGGAAGAGGGAAGGAAGCGGCCGTGGCCTTAAGTTAGGTACCATCCCGGCATTCGTCTGGAGGAGAAGTGGGAAACCACGGAAAACCACTTCCAGGATGGCTGAGGTGGGAATCGAACCCACCTCTACTCAGTTGACCTCCCGAGGCTGAGTGGATCCCGTTCCAGCCCTCGTACCAATTTTCAAATTTCGTGGCAGAGCCGGGAATCGAACCCGGGCCGCCGGGGGTGGCAGCTAATCACGCTAACCACTACACCACAGAGGCGGACGAGGTTGATAATCACAGTGTCTCATATCTAAATGAAACTACTAAAATAATACCTTCTATAACGTTAACATGAACTTCATTGATGTAAAAGGTCAGTCCGAATAGTGGTGCAGAAAACTAGTGAGATGGGCAGGCAGATTCAGAAACTCCGGTGGATTAGGTATTTCTTTCTTGCGTGCTTTTTTGGAGATGCAATTATTATTACTTCACATCAAGTGTTTTTCTTGATATTAAAGTCTTCTTGAGCTGAATTGATTACACAGGTTCTCAGGACACATCACTTACAGTATTTGGCGTGAAGAATTTCTTTATTATAGGTAATTGGGGGACCACTCTCGTATTCTATAGCTGGGGGAGTGAACGTGCTCGTTACTGGCGAGCTAGAAAATATCACATTTCCTCCTTGACCAGCTTGACCTCGAGGTGATCGACAGTCGTAGCACCCTGCAGAGACTGCGCTGAAGCACGTCTAACTGGCCAGCTTGCTGACGATGACATATAGCCTAGTTTCAAATTGTAACTTGAAAGCTTTTCAGTCTGTCGGAAACAAGAATTATAACATATATAAAACTGTAAAAAAATACACACTTCTAAACAAAGAATGACATGTTTCGTTCTACAAGAATATCCTCAGATTCTATCAAGTCACTTTAAATCTTGCGCATGTGTGTACAATATTCACACTCATTATTAGTTATTTCTTGTTCATAATATCACCAAATAACAATCAGTGGCAAGTTTACACAACGTAAGCAATATTGCATATATTCGCATACAGGATGAACCGAAATTCGCGCGCTCAGGCGTCGCAGGCCGACTCCTCACATGCCAGCAATAAAAAAGTCTCTCCCAAAAGTTTGTCCTGCGAGTATATCCGGCAGAAAAAGGACGTTAAAGAGTGGCAATCTGGCAACACTGTAACCACATGTAGGGTAACTACATCTGACAGCACATATTAATCGTGCTGTACAGTTGGTGGAGTGGATAGAGTATTGGGTTAGCATGCAAGAGGTCGAGGGTTCGATCCTGAGTTGAGGCGTATGTTTGTTATTTCGTAAATGTAGTCCAGGTGGTATGGTATCTGGCATCTTAATCGTCAACAGCGAATAAATTCACGCCCACGACGTCGAAAGGGCGTCTTTCAAAGCTGACCAATGAAAACGATGAAAAGGATCGTAGTGTGTAAGTGCAAATGGTTTCTAGAGGACCCGCTGCAATCGCTGTTGACGGTTAATATGCCAGATACCATACCACCTGGACTTTATTTACGAAATAAAAAACATGCGCCTCAACCGAGGATCGACCCGTCGACCTCCTGCATACTAACCCGAAACTCTATCCACTGCAGCATCTGTACAGCACAAAAAATATGGCCTGACAGAGGTAAGTTACCCTACATGTGGTTACAGTGCTGCCAGATTGCCACTCTTCAACGTCCTCCTTCTTCCGGATATACGCGCAGGAGGAACATTTGTGAGAGGCATTTTCTTTATTGCTTGCATGTGAGGAGTCACGCTGCGACGCCCGAGTGCGCGAATTTCTGTTCATCCTGTATATGCGCATGATTTAAAATTATTTGATAGAATCTGAGGATGTACTTGTAGAATGAAACGTGTCATTCTTTGGTTTAATAGTGTGTATTCTTTTACAGATATGTTATCTGTTACAATCAGTGTTTTCGACAGACTGAAATTACGTTAAGTAAGTCGACACTGGAAAATGTGGCTCCCTTCTTAACAGATGGTTTCAAATTGGTCAGTCTGAATATTTCATCAGGTGTTGATGTCTTGTTATAATGATGAATTTCGTTGACGTCGTTATTGTTTCAGTTTAGGAGCTTAGGACATCGAAGTCGTCAATCAGTTGTAAATAATAATGATAATAAGGAAAGTCCACAGACTGTTTCCAGTCATTCGACTGGGTCAGGAATGGAATGAATGAAGCCCCGATCTGGCGGCGAGGATAGGAAGTGTGTCGGCTGCCGAAGCCTGTCGCACTCCTTTGGGGCAATGATAAATGACTGGCAGATGAAATGAAATATTAATGGAGAGTGTTGCTGGAATGAAAGATGACGGAGAAAACCGGAGTACCCGGAGAGAAACCTGTCTTGCCTGCATTTTTCCAGCACAAATCTCACGTGGAGTGACCGGGATTTGAACCGCGGTATCCAGCGGTGAGAGGCCGGCTCGCTGTCACCTGAGCCACGGAGCCTGCAAATAATAATAATAATAATAATAATAATAATAATAATAATAATAATAATAATAATAATAATAATAATAATAATAATAATGGAATTATGTCTCGCTGTAGAGCCTCCGTCTCTCAGGCTGCAAAGCGTCGGCCTCTCACCGCTGGATACCGTGGTTCAAATCCCGGTCACTCCATCTGAGATTTGTGCTGGGCAAAGCGGAGGCGGGGCAGGTTTTTCTCCGGGTACTCCGGTTTTCCCTGTCATCTTTCATTCCAGCAACACTCTCCATTATCATTTCATTTGATCTGTCAGTCATTCATCATTGCCCCAGAGGAGTGCGACAGGCCTCGGCAGCTGGCACAATTCCTATCCTCGCCGAAAGATAGGGGCTTCATTCATTCCATCCCTGACCCTGTCCATGACTGGAAGACAGGTTATAGGATTTTTTACGTCTCGCTAACCGCAGTACTTTTAAGGTCTTCGGAGATGCCGAGATATCAGAATTGATATCCCACAGGAATTCTTTGTCATGCTAGTAAATCTATCGGCGCAAACCTAGCGTATTTCAGCGCCTCCGAATGCCACTGGGCGGAGGTGGAATCGAGCCCGGTACCTTGGGCTCAGCAAGCCAGCACCGTACCATCAGAGCCTCTCGGCCCGGCTCAATCACTTTGAGATAATGCATGTAAAATATTTCATGTAAACCTCTGTTACGTCTGTATTATAATGCATGTTATTGATATTTAGGAGGCAGCGGTCGTGGCCTTGTAGGAATGCGTTATTTCAGTAGTTACTCGGAAATTATATGGGAAAGCTCGACGAAGCACTCAAAAGATAATCCATGGTCGGACCGCCACACTGACATAGCGGTTGTGTTGGTAAATTGCTGTCCGGGTGATTCTCGTTAGATTCGCTGTACTACAGTGAATTTAAGCCTATGTTGAGAATTTGAAATGGAGTGTAAAACTGTTCTTGAGAACAATTGAGAAGTTACAGTGTCCGAAAGGTCTCCGGTCATGTAAATTGACATTACGGTTGTAGACTCTATCACGGTGACCACAGGACAAGGTTGGCTGAAATCGGTTATGATGCCGACGTTCCTGTAGGGCTCTAGTGCCACATGCTTCGGGTGGTCATGCGGTCATACTCAACTGTGTTCAAAGCTTGGGAAGTGAGATCATTGAAATACTGCTGTGTGATATAGGAGTGTTAGAAAAAGATGAGATATATATTTATTTATTTAATGCAGTCTACAGCAGAATATTGCTCAAATTACAGTGAAATAATTGAAGAAATACATTGAGTCAATATTACAAATAGAAAAAAAATATGGGCATAAAATGATAACATAAAACTACAGCAAAAATTATACTAAAGACTATTACATACACTAAATAATTGATGCAGTCATATATCATGTTTAGTAACATGCACAATCTTTCATATCAAATTATTAAATTATTATTCAGTAAGCTACATACATAATCTTTACGGCAATGGCCACATGGGCAATAAAGAACAAGAATAGAAACATCTCTCTTAAGAAGCGCACTTATACAAATGAAATTAATATACAAATTTTGACATTTGGACAGTTTAATACTCTAAACAGTTCTTTCATCAAAACAAGAAATTTTGTAAATATAAAATCAAAATCGATATCTATTCCTTTCAATATCGAATTATTAAATGCTCCGCACATTCTCTACAGTGGGGAACTTCTATGTTAGAGAGTTTTGTTTCGGTTACAATATAAACATTTCCTTAGACGTAAGCTAGATCTTTTCACATTAAAATTAAACTGTTCAAAGAAAACACTATTGTCCAATATGCCATTCACAAACCAGCTGCGATATTTCTCTTCGATTCTTTAAAGGAACAAAATTAAAATTACGTAGGAGGTTACTATGACATTCTATCCAAACATGAAGAACGATTACATCGTTCAAAATACAGGAATCTTAAAAAAATGTTTTGCATTCTATCCAGTTCGTCAGTATGTGATTTATAATATAGCATCCGAACTGCATGGGAATATTCCAGACGACTTGTTAGTAAAGAATTAAAAAGAGTTGAATCTGAGATCGGGTCTTGTAAATCTCTGCTATTTCCTATAATATATCCATGTAGTTTGTAAGTATCATTGGAAATTTTGTCAATATTCAGATTAAACGAAAGATTCCGCGTTAAAGTAACACCTTGATCTTTGAAGGCGTTTTTCCTTTCTAATCTTTTATTATTCAATTTATTTTCGAAATGGATCTCATTGACTATTCTATAAAACGTAAATACACTGCACTTTTTTTTATATTAACAGGAAGTTTATTTTCTGTACCCCAATTATTGAGGCGAGTAACTGAAGTTCATCGTTACAGTTACTAATTTACTTGAACAAGTTAAAATATCATTTATAAATGTCAGAAAAAACTGTAGACCACAATTGGACCCCTGTGGCACATCTGATTTAACATTGAAAACATAGGACTTCAGGTGATTAAAGGAAACAAATGGTTTTCTACAGGAAAGATATGAGACAGTAAATTTTGACATTTCTTGAGAGAAGCCCTACAGAGACTATTTAGAAAGAAGTATATCATGATCCAATTTATCAAATGCCTTTGAAAAATCCAATTAAATCGTATTAAAACCTAAACGTCCGTCCATTGTATTAAAGACGCATGAACAATGTTTATCGAGTTGGTAGAATTTGATCGGCGAGAGTAATATCCATGCTGGCATTGCGGTATGCAAGGTTTGACGTGATAAAATATACAAAAATATAACATCTGTACAAACTTGTTCGCAGGATCACGAATAATAGAATTTGGCCTCTAATTTTCAATAAACGTAATATCACCCGATTAAAAATCAAATTTGGCTCAATTTCCACAAATATAGAAATATCTGAGTTTTTAGTATTAAGTTATACATGAAACATAAAGCAAATATAAGCAAATCCGCACAACCTCTTAACAAATACGGGGATATAATATCAGGACCACTTGAATTTCCTGGTTTCAGTGTAGTAGTTAATACTAAGACTAAATGGTATTTCCTGGCATAGCAATCAAACTAAGCAATTGCAGCTTCCAAACACACACAGATTACCCTGGGCCTAAAAAGAGATCTCCGAGATAGTGATGACTTGCAGACATTTTACAACGTTGCTAGCAGGCCACCCAAGACTAAACCTGATCGTAAAGTGATTTACCTTCCTGTTCAACAGCTGGCAGCTATGCTGTATTTACAGACGTTTTACTGTAATACGACCTTGTGACATGGTCATTACCCTGTGAAAGTGCTGCTGAGACTTGGCGTGTCGTAGGGTTGTAAAATGATCGACCTCAGGATTCTTAGTTCAACGATTTTTTTTGTAGAATCCAAATTCCTGCGATTGGATTTGTTTCAGTATTTGTAGAAGTTATCGATATATCAGTCAGATGATCAGTTAGATGAATTACGTACTTATTACTGTATAGGTGATGTACACCAAGAACATTTCCTAAAAGAAAGTAGAACAAAAAAACAAGAAAGGAAAGCATTGACATTTGTGTGTCTTACAGTATATATACACATTAGTCCCAATTCCTGATATGGGTTCGGAGATGAGGTGAGATGAAATTGTATGGCATGGATTTACGGCCGGATACCTTCCTGGCGCCAACCTCAGTTGAGAAGTTGTTGAAAATGAAATAAATGATGGTCAATGAAGCTGAGTAGAGAAGTGGAAGGAATAGGCTATGGCCTATGAATAGGAACTATTCCGCCATTTTCCTGGAAATGAAAATGGGAGACCATAGAAAACTATTCTCAGAACAGCCGACGGTGGGGGTTCGAACTCACTAGTCTCCCGAATGCAGAGCTTTGCTCCATAACCGTTGCATGTTAAGACGTGCGACCACTCGTGTGTTTTATTCCGTTGTAAAATCTTCTGTTATTTATACAAATGCTCTAACAGGCTCTAGAATGTTAACGGTGATACGGTTTCAAGTTTATATTCCTTAAAACCCCATGGCGTAACAGCTCCGGAGGGCCATGGCCTACCAAGCGAACGCTGCTCAGCACGGAAGCCTGCAGATTTCGAGGAGTCGTGTGCTCAGCACGACGAATCCTCTCGGCCGTTATTCTTGGCTTCCTAGACCGGAAGCGCCATCTCACCATCAATACTGATCTGCATTTAGGACAGTCGCCCAGGTGGCAGATTCCCTGTCTGTTATTTCCTAGCCTTTTGTTAAATGATTTCAATGAAATTGGATATTGATTGAATATATCCCTTGGTAAGTTATTCCAGTCCCTTACTCTTCTTCCTGTAAATGAATATTTGCCCCAAAATGTCCACTTGAGTTCGAAATTTATCTTCATATTGTGATCTTTCCTACTCTTAAAGACACCCCTCAAACTTATTCGTTTACTAATGTCATTCCACGCCATCTCTCCGTTGAGAGCTCAGAACATACCACTTAGTTGAGCAGCTCGTCTTTTTTCTCCCAAGTCTTCCCAGCCCAAACTTTGCAACATTTTTGTAACGCTACTCTTTTGTCTGAAATCACCGAGAACAAATCGAGGTGGTTTTCTTTGGATATTTTCAGGTTCTTGAAACAAGTAATCCTGGTGAGGGTCATACTCTAGTACTCTAGGAACCATACTCTAGTTGGGGTCTTACCAGAGACTTATATGGCACCTCCTTTACATCATTACTACAACTCCTAAGCACCCTCATAACCATGTTCATGGATCTGTATCCTTTATTTACAATCCCACTTGTGTGATTACCCCAATGGAGATCTTTCCTTATATTAACACCTAGGTACTTATAATGATGCCCAAAAGGAACTTTCACCCCATCAACGCATAAATTAAAACTGAGAGGACTTTTCCTATTTGTGAAACACACAACCTGACTTTTAACCACGTTTATCATCACACCATTGCGTACTGTCCACCTCACAACATTATCGAGGTCATGTTGCAGTTGCTCACAATCTTGTAATTTATTACTCTATATAGAATAATATCATCCGCAAAAAGCCTTATATCTGATTCCACTTCTTTACTCATATCATTTATATATATAAGATAACATAAAGGTCCAATAATACTGCCTTGAGGAATTCCCGTCTTAATTATTACAGGGTCAGAAAAAGCTTTGCCTACTCTAATTCTTCGAAATCTATTTTCTAGATATATAGCAACCCATTCGGTCACACTTTTGTCTAGTCCAGTTGCACTCATTTTTACCAGTAGTCTCCCATGATCTACCCTATCAAATGCTTTAGACAGGCCAATCGCGATACAGTCCATTTGACCTCCTGAATACAAGATATCTGGTATATCTTGCTGGAATCCTAAAAATTGAGCTGCAGTGGAATTGTAATCATGTAGGCTGAGTGGACCGCTAACCAGCCCTCATATCCAGGTGAATATCCCTGTCCTGGCCGGGAATCGTACCCGAAACATCCGGGTAAGAGACAGCCACGCTACATCTACACCGCGGGGCCGGCTAAGTTTTTATTACTTCTTGTTCAAAAATATAAAAGTATATATGTACAAGAAGAAAAGGGAATTTCATTGAAATGATGACTTTAGTTGTGGAATATAGATGCCATATCCTCTCTGCTTTCTTTGTCGCTCAGGTATGATTAATAGTATATCTCTAACCACATTATTGTCCGGCTCCATGGCTAAATGGTTAGCGTGCTGGCCTTTGGTCACAGGAGTCCCGGGTTCGATTCCCGGCAGGTTCGGGAATTTTAACCATCATTGGTTAATTTTGATGGCACAGGGGCTGGGTGTATGTGTCGTCTTCATCATTTCACCCTCATCACGACGAGCAGGTCGCCTACGGGAGTCAAATCAAAAGACCTGCATCTGGCGAGGCGAACTTGTCCTCGGACACTCCCGGCACTAAAAGCCATACGCCATTTATTTTTTACCACATTATTAAATATAATACATGTTTCTGAGAAATATATAGTCGCTCAAAACAGAATGAGCACATGGCATTGAATGTTCCTCGCATTTTGATCAGACAATTTTAATTATTGATAAAATATAATTCCTCGCCCATGTAGATACAAACCCTGTCGATACCCCACAACAAACATTACGTCTATACGTTTAATTGTTTCTGAAAAACGTCTACCGGCGATGAGCTTAGACAATACTATGCGCTCAGTCCAGGGTCGTAGCAAAAGGGGGAGCATTACTGGGGGTTAGAACAACTCCATGGAAGTTTTACAAAAGGAAATGGATAGAAACTGATAATAAATAAGTGAAAGTTGACTCAGTGGTTTGGCTCTTTTGAACATTCACAGAGACACAATTTCAAAACCAACAGATCTCTTGGATCTATTTTTTATGAAGTCTCGAAAGTTGGATTTTAGGTTGTATTCCGAACATACGATTCGCTGTAAAACTGTTGACTTTGATCTTATATTTCTTGTTGTGTATTTTGATGTAAGATATTTTAGTGTACTGCAATCTGAATATCAACATAATTCACTCGTATATCCTATTAATAACTCCGCACCACACCTACACAAGCAACTTCATTTTGTTCTGTCATCTTTTTGTAATTATAAGTCTATAATCCCGCCCCCCTCCAGTCGGTCGAGCCTGGCTAGGCTGCTAGCTCATTCCTTTCACGAGTGACTGTACATACGTGTCTCAACATGTGAATATATCTCACATTTTGCTAAAAGGAATGGGACCCGTTCAACTATTCAGAAAACTGCTCGTATTTTGAAGAGGTGTTCATTTTTATTGGACCGCAAAACCTCTTTACCTCCTTTCTAAGAATATAATTAAGTCCACACATTCTTTGAATCAGTTTCTCTTGTGTTGGGTCTTATTCCAATTGTTCAGTGTCTCTGCAAAAAGCTTACACATGGATGCTTACACATAACTTAGTTTTGTTTCTTTCATGTTCGTAATCAGGTGCGTACTTATATATACATTTATTTATCAGAGTTTCATACTTATAAGATCGAAAACTTGAAATTTTTACTATGAAAATGTTCGCGAGTAAGATACAAATCCTCAGGATAATATTGGAATGTTAGTTTTGTTCTTTCTTTCTTATGCTATCTCTTTCTTGTTGAGCACCCTCATTTACTGAGTGAACCTATCTACAGAGTTAATTAAATATGCTTCCCACTATTAAGCTACCGAAAGTAGGAGATAGAATTCTCGACGTTGGTATCTCAAAGTGTTGCTCTGCATGCAGATCTAATGTGTTTCCACCTTGGAGAACGCCTGCTACCATGTTTTGTTTCTCAGTCGTCATTAGAAGAGCAGGCAAGGGGCGGACGTAGACATGAATACGACATCCATACGAATCACCTTCAATGAGGCGATTCTGTGTTTCCTTAGAGAAATTGGTTTCGTTTTATTACCGTTTGGAGTAGTGTCTGGAAGATTTTCATGTTACATTTGATTACGAACTTTCATGTTGGTCATCATGGCGTGTACTTTTATTTATATGGATAACATTTGAGACTTGTGGAGCGAGAGAAACCTTTTAGGCAGCCAATCGTTCATTAAGGGAGAATATTGAAAGTCCGTTAATGAAACGTTGAGTGCATTAAAGGGTTATTGCCCTAAGATGTCTATATACTAGAAGCGCTATGTTTCAATTAAAGTGCTCTTTCTTCCTCAAATCCAAATACCCTTGAAAATTACTACAACAGATCTTCATGTCAAACAATGGCCATATTATCTTCCCCAATGAAGTTTATTTCGTCTTTCAAGGTTGCTAAGTTAGCAATGGTTTCTCAGTTGTGTTTCAGTGGTGCCTCATCGGTGCACTAGCTGCCATCTTCTTGGAGAGGTGTGGCAATCCAACTGACAAGCCCATTGCCACACGAGGACAAAACGTTGGTAATTTCATGATTGAAAAGGCCTAAAAAAACTTGAATATTTTAATGTAATTAATGTTATATTCGTACAGATTATTAATGCGACTGAAGCCAACTTCAGTGAAGTAATTTGCTTACGCGTTCGAAACATTTCATTTTTCCACATTTTGCTCAGTGCTTCAAAATTCCGGCCCTAAAGCATCTCCTAAAATACATTCCAACGAAAGAGCCGTTATACACACAATATGTGGGTTCACTATTTCTGAATCTTCACTCAGTACATTAATTTTGCTTGGTGGCGGCCTGAACTAAGAAAAAAGGTCATTCGATTACATACACGCGTTAAGTGTGTGGGTATATATATATTTGGAAGAATAGTTTTTAGCTGTCGTGCTCAAATACGACAGCCCCGTGTCGGTAGATTTACTGGCACGTAAAAGAACTCCTTCGGGACCAAATTCCGGCACCTCGGCGTCTCCGAAGACCTTAAAAAGTAGTAAGTGGGACGTAAAACAAATAGCATTATTATTATTATTATTATTAGTTTTTAGCTGTCCTGAGAAAATGTCACGTCCTACTGCAGAATTATCAAAGAAAGTGTTAACTCACTTGAAGCAGAGTTTAACCGTATTATTACGTGCCAGCCCC
Source organism: Anabrus simplex (assembly GCF_040414725.1). Taxonomy (NCBI): domain Eukaryota; kingdom Metazoa; phylum Arthropoda; class Insecta; order Orthoptera; family Tettigoniidae; genus Anabrus; species Anabrus simplex. The sequence goes on along the minus strand of NC_090266.1, from coordinate 429,992,762 downwards.
GTGGTAGCCGCTTTAGGTTCTTCCAGCTGGACTTTGGGGTGGGTCCGGCCTTTATATGTATTGTCCTCGTCGCTGGTTTACCTGTGAGTTTCTGGGAGATGCAACGAGAATGTTCCGTTTCTAGCCACGGCGTGAATATTCTGGTACACATCACCCGAGCTATAAAAAGGGAAGCTAGCCGCAGACAGTCGGTCAATGTTGGACTGCTTGGTGGAGTCGGTGTTGGAGTAAGTATTAGTCACTGTGGGACTCAGTGTTTGAGTCAGTGTGAGACTCAGCGTGTTGGGGTTCGGTGGCTGGGCTGATGGCGACAGAGGTGTTGATAGTCGCTAGTGTCCCGCCGTGGACTGAACGAGGTGCTGTAGTTGTGTCGCAGTGTCCAGCGGGTAGCCGGACTGAAGATGACGTACGGGACAGAAGACTGTGTACTGCCTTGGAGTAGAGAGAGATAGAGAATGTATGTGTGTGTGTGTGTGTGTGTGTGTGCGCGCGCACACACTTCTCTGGACTGAGGACCGTCGTGAGTCAGTGAGGGAAGCAGCTATCGTGTGTGGAATTGGAAATCGTTGTTGTGAGGATTTATTTTTTCACTTTGTTTGACAGTGAGATTACTGGACTGTCTCTGGAGTCGAACCAAGGAACAGTCGTCGCATGTTATGTAGCCAGTAGCACTGTGTTCAAACCCAGCGGTCTGCACGCAGCTGCTCTATGGGGTGACTGGACTTCAGGAAGTGAAAGTAATTCGAAAGTAATTATAGCCGTCCCCAGGTAATACCAACGGGCCGGACCACCTACTGTGTAAGAAAAGGAGAGACTTATAAAAATACATCAATTAGTAAGTGCGGCCATTCATGGTTGAATAGAATTGTGTGTGTGGGTGTGTGCGTGTGTGTGTGTGTGTGTGCATTTATTTCGTTATCCTGTAATAAACTAGATTAATAAACATACTCTGTTTTATTCGTAACAGTATGAAGTTAAATAGACTCACCACGAGACTGTATGATACAATTTGTAGTCTAAACTTGTGTTAACATGCATATAATGTTAATGTGCAATTAATGTATCCTCAACGTAGGAAGGTCCAGACCAAAACAGGGATACCTAATTAATTAATAATATTTTATCACCTTATAAATATGTGGCTTGGTTCTTAAAGGGCCAGTGTGTCCGACTCGTTGGCTGAATGGTCAGCGTACTGTCCTTCGGTTCAGAGAGCCCCGGGTTCGATTCCCGGCCGGGTCGGGGATTTTAACCTTAATTGGTTAATTCAAATGGCACGAGGGCTGGGTGTATGTGTTGTCTTCATCATCATTTCATCCTCATCACGACGCGCAGATCGCCTACGGGCGTCGAATGGAAAGACCTGCACATGGCGAGCCGAACCCGTCCTGGGATATCGCGGCACTAAAAGCCATACAATATTTCATTTCAATGTCATTTTCTGTCGAAATTGATATAATAACAGATTCAAACGCGCTTTATCCTGGCCTGCAGTGTATTAAAAGAGCCAATGTCCCTGATAAATTTTAAACGAAAACCAGTTGGCTCATTCATATTAAGTTTTGGTCGAATGAGAAGATTAAAAATAGCGGAAAGAATACAAGTTCGAGCTCGAGTTCGGTTGCGACAACTTGTGGAATTACAGTACATTAAATCTGTAAACAGATGCGGTGACAGTAATACAAACTTTATCTACAATATTCTCAAGAATGAAATGGGACCAAGCTACTCTTAATGATAACAAACGTTCCCTACATGAAAGGCAATGGGTCAAAAATTTCACTTCATATTTAGGTATATTGGGAAGTAAAGTAGAAGTTTACACACTCGTACATAGTATCTGTGAATTATAGCTCTTCTTATTGCACTGTCATACCACTTTCCCCAAAAGTTTGCATAACATACTGTAAATTGTCATGAATCAAAACCTTTCTCTAACTCGATTCAAGATCTTTACACTGTTTATCTTTTATCTTCATATATGCCTATTACTATTGCCTCTTTACTATCACTTGTTGAGTATTTTCTGTACCTTAATTGGAATCTCGGATACAGGTATTATTCTTGATTAACCCTCTAAATAAATGTCTTGCTAATAATAACATTATTTATTACGATAATATTATTGTTTTTACTACCTACTGACTACTTTTATGGTATTCAGGGGAGATAATAATACCGTATTAACTATGATGAGTGCTGTTTTAAGGGACTTGAGTTTACGGACTCCCTAGGGCCATGTATTCAATAACCTCCTGCATGCGACGATTGTCTGATAACCATTTAGTTTTTAGGTCTGTATTGATGTATATATTTTAAAATAATTGGGGATAGGAAAGAAACGGTTGTAGCCCATGTGCAGGGTTGAAATCGGGAAATCCGATTCCCCTTTTTCTTTTATTTGTGTTCTCGAGTCTAGATGTATTTCATTCCAGATCTTGAACAGCCTTAAATTCGCAGTTCCCGGGCTAACTGGTTAGAAAGCAACCAACTGAGCGATTTGGCTGTGCGGTTAGGGTCGCATAGCTGTGGACATGAATTCGGGAGATGGTGGGATCGAATCCCACCGTCGGCAGTCCTGAAAATCATTTCCCACGATATCCCATTTTCACACCAGGCAAATGCTAGGGCTGGACCTCAATTAATGCCATGGCCACTATCTTCCAAATCTTAGCTCTTTTCCACCCTCCCGTAGCGGAAAGCCGTCGATGTTTTAGCGCGACGTTAAACCACTAGGAAAAAATCGAATGCTAACCCCTATATCATGCCTGCGACACTCTACGAGCAGTTTTCTGCCCATTCATTAGACTTCATTCTCCATTTTTCTCCATTTAGGTATACTGCATATACAACCTGTGACAATGTTCGGTGAACGAAGTCAGAACGGTCGATCCGGCAACACTGGTGACACACAACGCTGCATCTGCGTAGCAGCAGGTTTTGACCACTTGCTCCCAACGTTCATTTGAGCATCGTGTGTGTACCGTATAAGACCTGTTTGACACAATGCATGTATAGTGCGTTGGTTCTGAACTGCGAACAGGGACATTAACGACGAAAAGATCAATGTACAGTTTTGTTTTAAGCTTGGCAAGACACCGAAAGAAACGCATGCGATGCTGGTACGTGTTTATGAAGATCAAGCACTGTCCTTGAAGTGTGTGTACGAGTGGTTCGCTTGTTTTCCATGAGGCCGGGAAAGTGTTTCTGACAACCCCCGTAGCGAAAGACCGGCGACCGCCGTCAGTGACGAAAACATTGAGACGGTGAGGACATTAATCACGAACGATCGGCGATTAACTGTGGGCATGATAGCGGATGAACTGCAGATTAACCGTGACTCCGTGCGACAAATCGTTAACCCAGAAGTTACAGAAGAGGAAAACGTGTTCTCGACTTGTACCACATCACTTGACAGACGATGAGAAAAAGGCACGTTTAGAGGCATCACAGGATTTTGTCGAAACGGCGGATGCGAGACCAAATTTCTTGAACTGTATTGTCACTGAGGATGAAGCCTGGTGTCTCAGGTACGACACTGAAACGAAACGGGAAAGCATGGAATGGCGTTCTCAGGAATCCCCTCGTCGGAAAAAGGTCCCACGACTCAAACTCGCTTTGAGAGGAAAGAGATTTTACGATATTCCTCACATCCAACGAAACGTGACGAGGCTTTTGAACACCATCCCAAAGGAAGCCTTCTTGCAAAGTTTCCAGGACATGTATCGCCGATCTCAGCGGTGCATAGTTATAGGAGGGGACTACTTAGAAGGACAGTAAGGTCACTGTAGTGCATTTTTAATCTATGTTGATAGTACAGGACTACTCGCCGAACTTTGTCACAGGTTGTATCTTCGTAAGAATTAGTAACAATATTGTACCTTTATAATTATATATTTACATGGTCCGCTCCTTGACATGGTCAGCGTAATGGCCTTCAGCTCAGACAGCCTCGAGTTCTATCCCCGGCCAGGTTTGAGGTTTGTGTTCGTATTAACACACTTCTTCTTTCACACACATTACAACGCACTACACATCTTCATAGTAGTGAATACACCCCTCCATTAGGGTTAGCATCAGGAAAGGCATCCGGCCGCAAAACTGCCTTAAATGAATACAAAGTGCGACTTCGGGTAATTGGGAAAAGGCGAGGAAGGGAAAGAAGTAGACGAAGAAGAAGGATTACATATTCACAAGGACTAATGTACAGTACATTCAGAGTACCACACACTTGCTAGAAACGAATCCAGCTAAAATACCGCAGTGCCCCCAAGAGGCTAAGTATGTCCTTACATGTAAATAGTTTTAACTTCCCAAGTGTCCGACTCATTGGCTGAATGGTCAGCGTATTGGCCTTCTGTTGAGAGGGTCCCGGGTTCGATTCCTGGCCGGGTCGGGGATTTTAACCTTCATTGGTTAATTCCAGTGGCCCGGGGGCTGGGTGTTTGTGCTGTCCCCAACATCCCTGCAACTCACACACCACACACAACACGATCCTCCACCACAATAACATGCAGCTCCCTACACATTGCAGATGCCGCCCACCCGCCTTACAAGGGCTGCACCCGGCTAGATATAGCCACACGAAATTATTATACTTCCCAAGTTCAGGTTTCTTACATGCAGCTTGTTTGAATGGTCATCGTGCTGCAGAGCAGTAAAATATAAGTTTTGTAATTATACGTTAAACTTCATTCTTCTCATAAAAGTCAAGTCAGGATCTCTTTATGTACTTCCTGCATTGCAGCTAGGGAAATATGCTCAAGACGAACCAATTCACTACCATGTTCCTTGCTTAATATTCCTTCAATTGCTAGGCTATACAGTTGAAGACACTCCATGGTAACAGGATTTTATCTCGTAGTAATTCTTTAACTTGTACAGTGCCAATGGCAGTTGTCGCATTTAAGCACCCTTAAATGCCAGTGACGTCCGCGGGAATCGAATAGGACAACTTCCTTTTCATGTTTGTTATCTGGAAGTAGCTCAGGGACGTGTAGAACTTTTCCTACGTGTTTCCGCACACACTCGCTACATTTCGGAGTGGTACAGTAATGCGACATCCTGTAAATCTTTCAGAATCCTTCTTCTTCCTGGCGTTTGTCCCTCATGGGTGCATTGTTCGCTGCTCGACACACTGATGTCCATTAATTTGATTCTGTCTAAAGCATCGTTAAGCAGGACCTAGATGAGCTTAGCGCATTTCTTCCTTTATCTGACTAAGCCACCGTTTCTTGGGCCAACCTCGAAGGCTATTTCCATATGAGATCATATGAAGTACAGTCTTCATTATATATGTTATTTCGCCATGTAAGAACACCTAAGGCGGGCTTCACTCATTTTGTCCTCAATCGAGCAACACTCATATTTTTACGTATAGTTACGCTCGGACATGGTCAATCAGTCACCACTGATCTGCATTTAGGGCAGTCGCCCAGGTGGCAAATTCCCTATCTGTTGTTTACCTAGTCCTTCCGTAAATAATTGCAAAGAATTTGGAAATTTATTGAACATCTTCCTTGGTAAAATATTCCAATCTCAAACTCCTCTTCCTATATACAAATATTTGCCCCAATTGTTCTTCTTGAACTCCAACTTTATCTTCATATTGTGATCTTTTCTACTTTTAAAAACACCACTCAAAATTATTTGCCTACTAATATCATTCAACGCCATCTCTCCACTGACAGCTCGGAACATAGGAACATGGGTTAGCGTTACTTTTTTTAACTATAAACAGAATTCAATTCATGTATCTCATAAACCTGTTGATATTTCCGCCTTGTGACCACATTATTCTTCTAGTAAAATAATTATGTTAGCAGTCAAACTTGAGTGTATTATCGAGCCAAGTTGCATTTATATGCGGGCGTATTTGGTCAGCAACGACAAGTTAACTGATAGCTCAAGGCTTCCTCTAGTAGTTTCTAGGTGCGCTTTTATTGTAACATGGCAGAGGCGGTTCTGTGTTGCCGCCCGACTTGTGAGTAATTTCCTTCCCCTCAGCCGCTTGTTACCTCCTGAAAGGTCAAACAGAATGGGTCAAGATTTAAATTTTAAATCTCCAAATATAGTGTCTTGGCTGTCGTTGCTGCTGAGTTCATCGCTTGTGTTTATGCTGTAGCGGACATCCGCTCTTTAGCTAGGGCGTTGGGCGTACAGAGTGCAAACATACCTCTTCTCGCTTGCCACAGAAATGCTAGCCCGTTGAACATTTTGCCGTATGCCCATCCCAACTCTCCTGAATTTTGATTCAGAGGTAAAAGGCACGTAGAAGAACTAACCGGTGCCTACACGCGTGGCTCACTTTCTTATTATACTGTAGCCACAAACTCAATCGATGAAGGTTCTTGTTAGTGCTGTCTTGTGGAAAATCTCTTAAAGGCTGATCAGCGTATACGTGCCCAGTAACTTGTGTTTTAGTGTTGCTTGCAAAAGTGTAAATAATCGAGGAAGTGGCCGTTCCGTTAGGATCGCACAGCTGTGAACTTGTATTCGGGAGATAGTGAGTTCGAACCCCACTGTCCGCAGCCCTAAAGATGGATCCGTGGTTGCAAAAAAACGTGTAAATAATTGTGGTTAATATTAAGGATGGCCTTGGGATGGTATGCCACGGATAAGGATAATTTCCCACCCTGATTTTTATTTCTTACAATTTGCTCTACGTCGCACCGACAGAGATAGGTCTTATGGCGACAATAGGATAGGAAAGGGCTAGGAGTGGGAAGCAAGCGGCCGTGGCCGTAAGTAAGGTACAGCCCCAGCATTTGCCTGGTGTTAAAATAGGAAACTGCGGGAAACCACATTCAGGGCTGCCTGCAGTGGGGTTCGAACCCTCTGTCTCCCGCATGCAAGGTAACAGCGCGACCCTAACCACACGACTACTTGCTCGGTACCCGTGGTATTTTTCTGTATGATTGAGTGTACGAGATATTGATGAAAACCTACTCGCATGATCTAAGAGTTCGCCGTGGTAAATGATCAAACCTTTCTGCTTTGGTTTCCCTGTCCTAACGTGCTTGACTACGAAGGAAGAACTGTGATCAAATTCTAGTACTATTTCGGTACTTAAGATTTCTAATTTATTAGATTTATTCGTATTTAAGTTATCGAACTAGAACTTAAAGGACATGCTTAGGCCCCAATTATAACATTGCACGGTACATAATCAAAGTGACCCCCAAGTTTACTTATCTAAGCGAAAATAACTTTTCTATTAGAAATCTCTACTTTCAATTCAAAATACTTCCGTCTTATTTTATGTCGGTTATGATTGCCTTTTCAACACCATAAATTTTAGCCAAATGGTATTCATTTCTCTCTTTGAAAGTCTATTTAATTGCTCAATCTTTGTTTCAGCAGTTGCAACTTTGTTTACTTTTAGAGGATGAATATAATAACATCCACAGCCTCTTTCCATTCATACGACCGGGTCAGGAATGGAATGAACGAAGCCCCCATTCAGTGGCAAGGATAGGAATTTTGCCGGCTGCCGAAGCCTGCCGCACTCCTCTGGGGCAATGTTTAATGACTGAAAAATGAAACGGAATGATAATGGAGAGTGTTACTAGAATGAAAGATGATAGTGAAAACCGGAGTGTCCGGAGAAAAACCTTTCCTACCTCCGCTTTGCCCAGCACAAATCTCACATGGAGTGACCGGGATTTGAACCACAGAACCCAGCGCTGAGAGGCCGGCGCACTGCTGCATGACCCCTGGAGGCTCCTAGAGGATGAATAGGAGGTCATAGTTCTACACGTTTTATAAAAACATTGCAAATCACTGAGCAGTCCTCAACTAATGTACTGAACTGTAGTAAAAGCTGTTAAAACTAAGGTGTCTTAAGTCGCCATTTTTGTTGAGTACAGGTTCTCTCTGATCTAACGACAATGGTTGTTGCATTGAAAATGCACACATAGATACAGGTGCTTAACATTCAGAAAAACGTACTCAAAAAGAAACAAAGTTTATGCCATCATCCCGAGGTAGTGCAGCTGTTTTTAGGCACACCCAAAATGGAGGTGAGTTGCGTGTACCAATTTAACCACATCACCAGCTCTCCTGCCAATCTTAAATGTTTGGCATTCTCTGGAATCGAAACCAGGCCACGAGGATGGCAGTTAATAACGCTGTTACACAACGGAGGTTGACGAAAAACTTATTGTTCGGATATTCATTGTGTATTTAGAAGATTTCGAAAATTACTGTGCACCGTCAGTGGGATGAAAGGGGAAGAAATCTTGTTTGGATAATTGGCGTTCGTATTACCGACGCTCTACTCTAATGTATATCCCTCTGTTTTCTCAATCCTTTGATAATTAATTATTGAACGAACAGAGCCTTCCTATCTACTTTCTTTTCCCTCTTTCCTTCTCTTTGAAAATTTTCTCTCGTCTCACATCTTTCCTTCTTTCATTCTACTTTACTTCCGATAGCCATCTTTACAGATTAGCTCAGCGCGATGAAGTGGTGGGATTTGAGAGAGGAGTAGTTACGAATTGCACCATCAGCCATCATTGAACTTACTTTCTGTAATTTCCACTTTCAGCTCCAGCAATAGGACCACGCCAGCACAGTAGGCCTATCAGTAATCAGACGTAATTCACACGATCAGCTCCATGTACTCATGGAACTGTTGATCATGATGTTCCAAATCCAAAAAATGAAACACGTACAACAATAACATGAACCTTAACTTTCTTTCTTTCATTCTTTCTCTTCTACCTTCCTATACTCTAACCAACTTATCTGCCTAACTTCCTCCCACAGGCGGTTGAATTCTCTCATAGAGAATTCCTTTGAATGCTTTGGACTTAAGAACTTCTTAATGATATAATAATAGTAACCGCGTATTGTAACCACTCAACTTTGGTAATAATAATAATAATAATAATAATAATAATAATAATAATAATAATAATAATAATAATAATAATAATAATAATAATAATAATGGTTTTACGTCCTACTAACTACCGTCCCTGTTTCTGAGATGCCGAAGTGTCGGAATTCTGACCCGCAGGTTTCTTTTACGTGCCAATAAATCTACTGACACGAAGCTAGCGTATTTGAACACTTTCAAATGCCACCAGACTGAAACGAGATGGAAGCCGCTAACTTGAGTTCAGAAGGCCAACACACTAGCGACTGAGTTACTCTCACTCACCTTTACCTTGTCCGGCTCCATGGCTAATTGGTTAGCGTGCTGGCCTTTGGCCACAGGGGTCCCGGTTTCGATTCCCGGCAGGGTCGGGAATTTTAACCTTAATTGGTTAATTTCGTTGGCACGGGGGCTGGGTGTATGTGTCGTCTTCATCATTTCCTCCTCATCACGACGCGCAGGTCGCCTACGGACGTCAAATAAAAGACCTGCATCTGGCGAGCTGAATATGTCCTCGGACACTCCCGGCACTAAAAGCCATACGCCATTTCATTTTTTACCTGTAGCTTGCATGTCTAATCGGAATGCGCGACTTCTTACCCATGCGTATAATGTCCTTATGATAGAATTTAAGTAGCCATGGTGGCCTGAATTCAGGGGACAAACGCGTTCTAGTTTCCTTTTTGAGATCCTAAAAATGATTTTCTTCAGTTTGTTTTTTGTTTTTGTTCGGTGTATATAATGACATGGTGCCTTTAGAGACCAGGGACTTTTTCTGTCTAATTCGTGACAAAGTCCGTCCTACCTTCCACTCAAATGAGAAGTCCCTGGATGATAGGTTCAACTCCTTTCTCAGCTGTACTATCGATCTTGAACCCTAGCTTCACGACTGTGGTCATTGCTGCGACTCCCTGCACCTACGTCCCAGTTCGTGAACCCTGAACTGTTCCTGTGAGAGCCAGGGTTCAAACACGGAACAATTGAACGTGAGGGCATTATTCTAACACCTAGGCCAACCTGGTGGCCAGTCAGAGGCGAACAGACCGAACACCGTTAGGTATAACATAATTTTTGTATGTATTGCGAATTTGCTTCTTTTCTAATGCATTGTCACCATTTCAAAATAAAATCATACTCATTCAAGTGTCCGATTCAGTTCCAGTTGTGAATACTTCTTTTAATTACGAAGTCAAAACTTTCTGACCAGTAAGATATCACTTCCAACATCGTGTGGTAAGTGCTTTTATTTTTATTTTTTTAAGATTCAAGCGTATCTATGACAAGGGGGAAATGTTTCCTGAATAAATGCCTACATACCTCTCCAAGAGAATAAGTAGCTAGGAGAGCGAATACCACAAAGAACTTTCAATTCTGGACGCAATAAGTACGTAATCAGAACTAAGTTATAAATGATAAGAATTAGAGGTACGAGCTCACTGTAGGTGAAAATATACTCTTCAAGAGAATGTGACAATGAGAACAAATACCACAAAGCGCCAACCTTCAGTTCTATATGCATGTAGCTAGAAGTGTAGAGAATTACAGCCTCGAACACAGTCGACGTCAATAAAACAAGGAGAATGAATACTGCTAGAACCCACAGCTAGAGCCAGGGCCGGCTGAGAAACATGGGCGCTCAGAGTGGTTGTAGTAGGGAATAGATGAGAGGGAAGGGCAATATGTTTTTGTGTAAACGAGACAGAACGGGTGGGAAATAAGAGACAGAGATAAATGCGAACATTTTCTTTTTATTTATAGCATTTCCATCAAGCTTTCACTAGATTTGAGCAAAACTACAATCTAGAGCAAATACGTGCAAAATTTCAACTTCCTGACTCATCGTTTCAGGTGGTAAAATCTTTGAACAAACCCATAGCTGGACATAAAGCTTACTTCAGATATATATATATATATATATATATATATAGATAGATAGATAGATAATGAGAATACTCTTCCCGTGAGAATAGTGGACCATCCCGCCCTAACCTCAATCTTTTTCTGCTGTTCTTTTCCTTTGATGCTTTCTTCGCTGATATTAATAGTCTCGTTATAGGCCTATTACTCGTCTTTCAATATCCTGCGTAAATAATGAGTAATTGATCATGATGTAATGGATCCGTCTTTTTAATTTCCGTTACGTCGCACCGATACACGAACGTCTTATGGCGACGATATGATAGGAAAGGGTTAGCAGCGGGAAGGAAGCGGCCGTGGCTTTAATTAAGGTACAGCCTCAACATTTGCTTGGTATGAAAATGGGAAACTACGGAAAACCATCTTCAGGTCTGTCGACAGTGAGATTCGAACCCACTATCTCCCGAATGCAAACTAACAGCTACGTGCCAAAAACCCCGCGGCTACTCGCTCGGTTGTAATGGTTCCACCTACTTCTTCACGTGTGAGGTAGAGATATTAAGGAAGACCGCTTCACTCCCTCTCTCATTTGGCGTGTCACTCTCTTAACATAATAAGGTCAAAGGGAAGAAAAGGGAATGAAAGCAGCCTGTACATGCTATGAAAGATATTCCTACAGCTGCTGCGTTACTTACCACTGTAAAGGGAGGATCTGGATGCATCCTCTGTTCATCCAGCCACAGGGCTTAGGATTGTATTAAGGCCCAGGACATGTCTGTGGCAGAGACACGTCACATCCTGGACAGCAAAAGGGCTTGTTTCTAAAATCTTAGACAAGGGCATCGTGCGAAAATATGTAAATATTGGCCAACATTTATAGTTTATATCAAATCGCGTTTTCTTATTGTTTGTGATACTCTTCTTCAGGTACCTGATAGTTCAAAGGAGGGAAAGGCAAACATTCAGAATAGTTTTACAGAGTTTAAACCACAACATGAAACACTTGCAAGTCTATTAAGCAGTTGTAATGAGCAGATGCCTGTCGTCAATATAAGAAGTGACAACAATAATCGTCCTACTAGGGCACTGATAGACACTACTTCTCAAAGTTCATAATTCAAGATGGAAGCTTGTTCCAAACATTGCTTCCTACTACTACTACTACTACTACTACTACTATTACTACTACTACTACTACTACTTCGTCGCCATAAGACTTATCTGTGTCGGTGTGACGCAAAGCCACTAGCAAAAAACCTACTACTACTACTACTACTACTACTACTACTACTTCGTCGCCATAAGACTTATCTGTGTCGGTGTGACGCAAAGCCACTAGCAAAAAACCTACTACTACTACTACTACTACTACTACTACTACTATGTGCAATGTTGACACGCTATTTTTTATTGTTTTATGTTGATATGCTGTGTTGATGAATAAAAGAATCGGTCGTATGGAAATATTGTGGAATTGAATTCTTGTCTATCGTAATGTATTTAATATCCTTACAGTTACTACGGCAATATTTACTAATACGAAAGGAGTATTGTTTCTAAGGAAGTGAATCGTAAGTCTTTCTACGTAATTGTCATGTAACTAAAGAACTGCAGCGGCCAAATGGTAAGTCCCTGGTACTATCTAAGCTTGCTCACAGCGTTAAGTCTAGAACGAAATTAAATTTTGCTTTGATATAACAAACAATTAAAATAACAAGTTATTATCCTGATCATGGACCTCTAGGAACACTGAGCTTAAAATCTTTTCATTTTAATTATCTCTTGCCTCAGCAATATTACTGCGATGCCACCTTACGTGGGCGCTTGAGATAAACGGGAATTTTAAGTTGCGCCTGCGCTGCATTGACAAAAAGTTAATTAACTTCTCTTCATGGGCGTGATAACACGCCCATGAATAAGTTTGTGAAGAAAGTCACTTATATTGCCGCCAGAAAATCTTTCATTACGAGCTTCTTAGATTTAATTTACGATCTTGGCCTCTAGATCTGTATAATGGCGGGGACATTGATTTGCAAGTTAGCCTCATGTTGTTTAAGATTTTCCTTTACCAACTAGTCATTACGTACGTGCTTAAAGCCGATAAAGTAATAAGAAAGACAGGAAGTAGGACAGCTGAACAGGACACTCTTCAGTTACATTGACCAAAATATTACATGTATCTCTATCAGCTTGCATTTACCATGTAGTCCATATCCAGGTTGTGGTTGTTTTACAGGTATTTACAGGAACGTTGAGCTAAGTTTACAATCGTGGACTGCGTTTTCTTTGAGAATCAGCAAAGCAAAGTAAAGCCATATCCTTAGAGGCCATGAAGGTCCTTGCAGGAAAAGAAGGTGAAGTTTTCCACTAACCGTAACTTCAGCACCAGGTGGGATAGAGTGGTTAGCCCTATACCCGGCAGCTTTTACCTCTAGGATTTAACGCGCTACTCATTCTTCATGTACAATAAGGGACATGTGCCTTTCAAGAAGTGGAAATCTCGTTTTCGACGGTGAGTTGAACTCATGTTAGTAGTAGCTTCTCTTTTTCTGTCGCAACCACTGCTCAGGATACCATCACAGTCAGCCAGACAAACGCGCTTCAGCTGTGTGTCACGTGTTATAGATCAACTGTCACCGAGGAGGAAATCGTCACCGAATTAAACTCCGATGGTATCCCAGCTTGTAAAGCCTTCCAAATCCGGAACGCAGCAGGCCCAACTTATGTGGTGAAAATTCTACTACCTACCACCGCATATCTCGACAGTGTACTGGCTTCGGGCGTATCCACCTATCGACACCATTACAAAGTTGAATCTTAACGTGCCCCTTCCCCCACCCCTCCCCCAAAAACTACTCGCTGCGAAAGATATCTGATATACAACTCACAGACGACCAGCAAGTTTCGAGCCACGAACCCTACGTCTGGGCATTCTTTGCAAGAACATCCAACGTTTAAATGCCCTAACACTGAACAACACCCGTCTTGAACTCCTGTGGACAAGTACACCCGACCTACACCCGGAGATGTGAAGCTCGTCCCGCCCCTCTTTTTGGTCGGTGGATGCAGAGTGGGTCTCGGTCCACATGCAGTCACGGCTGGTCCGTGGTGCGACAGCTCTGCACTCCGAACAACCAACCGAGCAGAGGAGGGATGGCCACGGCAAAGTTGATTCACTTACCAGTCACAGCCGCTCTCTTTTCCATCTCCTACCGTCGAGGATTTAATCCAATTAGTCACCATAGCCCTCTACAGTATTTACCCTTTCCACCGTTCCCTTCCAGAAGGATAGAATGATCATCTGTATATTTCTTACTACTTTGTGTTATTATTTCTGTTTTGCTATTGGCTTTACGTCGCATCGACACAGATAGGTCTTATGGCGACGATGGGACAGGAAAGGGCTAGGACTGGGAAGGAAGCGGCCGTGTCCTTAATTAAGGTACATCCCCAGCATTTGCCTGGTGTGAAAATGGGAAACCACGGAAAAACATCTTCAGGGCTGCCGACAGTGGGATTCGAACCCACTATCTCCCGAATACTGGATACTGGCCGCACTTAAGCGACTGCAGCTATCGAGCTCGGTTGTGTTATTTACTCCTTTAAGTCGTGTAATTTTTTCAGATCAGAATGTATCTTTTACGTAATAGTGATAATTCTCCAAACCAGCAAAGAAAAAGAACAACCTATGCTGGCTTATTTCCATCGACTGTTGTTCCACTATTGTAATCAAGAAAAATTTCTGTTGTTAAAATCATGTAAATACTGTAGCTTCTATCTATAATCTCCTAAATTCTCTCGCCCTTCAGGGAGGGGAATGAAAACGTTTGATGGTTATGATGCTTCCTTTTTGACACAGCTTTGAGGCAATTTGCATGGTGGTGAATTGTATGTGGAATTCCGCCTAGCAACACTTGTAATCGTTGACCACCTTTAAACTAATTTTCACGGGTGGTCTAGCTGACGCTATTTCTAGTCTGTTCTGCAGTAAGTGTTCGTTCCACTATGGCCGTTTGTACAATTGATGTTAGTGCGTACGTCGCTACTATCGGGAACCGAGCATCAACACTTGATCGACCTTCGTAAAGTCCAAATCTATGGTATCCCCATCTGCCTCACGGCAGCCCGCAACGGTCAGCAGGAATGAAGACGAGAAATACAGTAGTTGGACCAAGACAGAAATCGCCAGTCTAATTAGATAAAAGATTATTGCAATTCCAGCTTAGCGTTCTACCAAGTGCATTGTGGCGGTATGCATTTGCCGTAAGGAAGCATACCATTTTGTCTCTCATTAAGTCATAACTTCGTAAAAAACTCCAGCCTGTTAGGCCTGTAGTTTAAATACCGATTTCATTTAGCGTATTAATTTCCTTTTCATGAGAATATCTCAAAAATAATGTTAAATGGTTATTTTAGTATACGAAAAGATGATTAATTTTCATCCGTGAGAACTAAGATAATATAGAGTAAAGCTTCGATTTACAAATGGTTAACCTAATTAACAACGTACAGTGTTTTATTCGATCCATATTTTGGAGGTTTCTAATATAATATTTATTTTTGAAAATATGCTACAGTGTCACACACGTTGTGTGTTTAATGTACGTTGACGTCAACACATCAAGTAGGCCCATTGTATACGAGCAGCGATTTTGACCACTTTATTGAACAATGTCCTTTTGGGGATGGGAATCAGAAAAGGATAAAGTAGGATTTGGCAGAAGGCGGCCTTTATTTGTCAGGACCTGAAATTGGAAATCATGGAAAATCACTTCAAGGATGACTGAGGCCCACCTCTAATGAATTCACCCCCATAACTGATTTTAAATCTCTGCCAGAGTCTAGAATCGAACACGGGACCTAGGGGACTGGAGTCTCAGTACGTACTTCGAACCCACGAAACAGGGTATTATATTGGTGTTCCGGGCTAGAGGCACCGTATACATAAATACATGCTTATATTTTAGTGCCCATAAGGCGTATTAAATAAGTATTTGTTCTACAATACACAGAAAAACTCGAAGAGTTTTTATGCACGTTGGTACTCTTCAACATGGCAGATGTATTAGATATTAAAGCTCTTGCCACGTTTTTATAAGCCTTTGAGGTGTTACAAGCTCCACTGTTTCAATGATTGTGGACATCACATCTTCAGTAACAGGAATAAGTTACGCAGCTAGATTGATTAACGCGCAAGCTCTCGTCAGGCTGTTTTCGCGCAAGCGTGACTGTAAATCTAGGGGAGATTGTTTATCAATTGAGCACATACGTACAACTTCGTAGCTTTACAAGCCAAACAAATTAAGTCAAAAATATTGCTTCTGAGAAAAAAGGTTTGAAAGGATTCTATTTTTTTTTATAAGTTGCATTACATCGCACCAACACAGGTAAGTCTTACGCCGACGACGGGATAGGAAAGGGATAGAAATGGGAAGGAAGCGGCCGTGGCCTTAATTAAGGTACAGCCCCAGCATATGCCTGGTGTGAAAATGGGAAACCACAGAAAACCATCTTCAGGGCTGCCAACAGTGGGATTCGAACCCACTATCTCCCGGATGTAAGCTCACAGTTGCGCGCTCCTAACCGCACGGCCAACTCGCCCGGTATTATTATTATTATTATTATTATTATTATTATTATTATTATTATTATTATTATTACTGTAATATACCGATGCACGCTGCTGGCATCGAAGTGTTCTCAAGTGTTAAAGACTCATGTGAATAGATTTACTGCCATATTAAACAACTTCTTTTTCAGGTCAAAATTCCGACACTCTTAATGCCCCTGCAAGACCAATAGTAGATGAAGGAACGCAGCAATATTATGACAAATTTTGTCAATTTCTGCAGTTGTTCTATACCGTCTGTCAAAAACCTTCCTTAGCCTAATAACAATGACAATAATAATAATAATAATAATAATAATAATAATAATAATAATAATAATAATAAAAATAATAATAATAATAATAATAATAATAATAATAATAATAATCGTCATTAATATCTCTATTTTGTTACAAATAACGATGTAAATGGCCACTTTACACTGTCCCCAAGATTTAGTGGAACACGTTTTTGAACGCATGTCATACAGCGTAGAACAATAATTGACAACTAACATTGTTACCAGATATAGCTGCATTCTTACATATATTTTATACAACAAACCATAATTTGAATTCCATTCATTTTTACTAAACGAGCGTAAATCTCCGAACAGTGTCAAAAACAAAGTGGGAATAGCCGTTATACAGTCATCCAGTTTGGTTTTCTTCCGAGATCGAGATCTTTATTATCGTGTATACCCTCCGTTGGCATTTATTACAGACTGAAACCTACGTGTCGTACTTTATACAAACCTACGGAGGTCACTCTGCGGTCCTAGACTACGGTACAAACCTGAATCTGATGTTAACAAATTGTATATGAAGTGAAATCTAATGAATCTCTAAATATTTATAGGAGGGAAATAACAACAATAACTTATCGGATGCTTTAATGAACCATTAGCACAATCGAACCTTCTTGAAACTCTACTTAGAGCTATTTGAATAGTTAGTTTCTAACGGACCAATAAATTCGTCCTTACCGTAAGAATTTATCCCATGCTCTCTCCACGTTATCTACTAATATGTTTTTACAACATACTTACACATACTGTATATGCCTTACGGGAACGATGGGATAGGAAAGGGCGAGGAGTGTAGAAGGAATCTGCCGTGGCTTTAATTAAGGACAGCCCCAGCATTTACCTGGTGTGAAAATGTGAAACCACGGAAAATCATCTTCAGAGCTACTAATCTGTACGTGAACTTACGTACACTTGAACTTCAACGTCTGGATGTCGTTTCATTTTCATGAAAATGAAAGACTTTCATGTGCTTCTCAGGTCGAGATATCAAATTCGATTTGTCCTCCTCGAAGTTACCAATGTCATGTAACAAGGTTGATAAAAAACTTTTTTTACTCCAATTTTCTCATCATGTAACATCACTAACGATAATGAGGGAAGATAACCGAGACATTCTTTTCTGCTTAGCTGCATGTAGGCCTATAGCATGTAATAAGATCCAGTTTAATTACCTGAATTACCTGAATGTATTGATTATCTTAACTGGAATTCTTCCAGGAAGTTATACCTTCCTCTCGAAGGATGTAATTTGTGAATAATCCTTTTTTTCTTCCAGTATTACGTAATGCAACGAATGCCTTAATTTGGAACTGTTCAAGGATTTAAAAATGGAAGGGTTGGAGAAATTTTTATCCGTACGCACAGCGTAATTGGCAATTAACTTCAGAAGTCTGTTTTAATAAGCTTGATTTGCTAAGTTAATTAGCAAGCTGAGTTACTGAGATTTCTCATGCTCACTCAAGAATGAATGTCGTGTCTAAAAGAATGCACCAGAATATAGAGATTCATTAAACAGTATTCAAATGATAAATAATCCATACTTTTGAGTACACATTCGAGGATGCAATTATGACTTCAAGAACATCTAATAAGCTGCGCAAAATTCAGTTGTATTTTCCAGAACTACATTTCCACTTGACATGTCACAACCGTTGTAGTAGAAAATTTTCTTCAAATTCATAATGTGCTCAGAAGTAAAAAGGTAAATTTGTGTCCTCGTCCGGAGGAGGTGCAGCTCTTTTCAAGCGCACTTCCAATCGAGGTGGGCTGCGTGTACCATTTTAACGACATACCAGCCCTCCTGCCAATCTTAAATTTCTGGCAGTTCCGGAAATCGAACCAGTCTCTCTGAGGACGGCAGCTAATAATGCTAACCATTACAGTACTGTGGTGAACTACTTACAAGTGAGATTATCATATTCGTCAGGTGCAGCGGATGAAGATTTGTGATGAGAGATGACACAAGAAAAATGAAAATCCACAGCCTGTTTCCAGTCATTTGACCGGGTCAGGAATGGAATGAACGAAGCCCCATCTAGCGGCGAGGATAGGAATTGTGCCGGCTGCCGAAGCCTGTCGCACTCCTCTGGGGCAATGATTAATGAATGATAGATGAAATGAAATGATATTGGAGAGTGTTGCTGGAATGAATTGTGACAGGGAAAACCAGAGTACCCGGAGAAAAACCTGTCCCACCTCCGCTTTGTCCAGCACAAATCTCACATGGAGTGACCGGGATTTGAACCACGGAACCAGCGCTGAGAGGCCGGCGCGCTGCCACCTGAACCACGGAGGCTATGCAAAAAAAGTAACTGTTCAAATTCTCGGTTACAGAATGTTCCTCGACAGGCTGATTATTTGTAAGACAAGTTTGTTCCCAGCATTCAAAGCCGCTACCTTCCCAGTCCTAGTCCTTCCACATCCTTCCGTCGTCGAAAACCTTAGATTTAATAGTGCGACGTTAAACAAGTAGCAAAAGAAAAAAGAACACTCTGATGGAAAGTATGTTCTTAACTAGCTGATGTGCTATGTATTTAAGGAACATCTTATAGGACGCGGTACACTCTCTCTCTCTCTCTCTCTCACACACACACACAATAACGTTTTCTTCGAATAACTCACTAGTCTTATTTTCTAATGTCTTTATGCGTATGCTACCTCGTTCCATGCAAAGCAAAGCAGTCACCTCCGTACAGGCCATGAAGGCCCTTGGTGGAGTGGAAGGTAAAGGCTTCCACCATTGTTAACCTCGGCACGTGACGACGTAGAGTGGTTAGCTCAACGCCCGGCCACCTTTGCCCCCCAGGAATTAACCTGGTACTCATTTTTAGTGTAGGCTGAGTGAACCTCAGGTCCATATGCACCTCCGGAAGTGCAAATCTCGTTTCTTAAATTTTACGAACTTCCTGACGAGGAGTCGAACCCACGTCCTTCCGGGCGGACCGAGCACGCCTTTACCGTCTCGGCCAGGCAGCTCCCTACTTCGTTCCATGGGGGTAGGAAAAAATTGAACCTAGTCACTCTGAACCACATATACGACTTGACGGCTTAAATAAACATTTCTCTGGCGTTAAAATTAAGCACGAACAAACTGCTGATTCAACCGCCACTGTACAGACCAATGTTAAAATGCCATACTTTTACTGAAACTGAGGCGAAACGTGAATTGATTTCGGTAAAATCAAATTCACTGGTGTTGTTGATATCACCGTCATCATCGTCAACATTATTCTAGATGCTATTTTCTGTGTAATTGCTGACATATTTAATTTCTACCTCAGTTCGGGAACATATCTAGGATATGAAAATATGTCATCATTAAGACAAAACATTTGAAGATTTTGCATCTTTTTTGTATGAAGGCCGAAAGATACATCGAGTATATATACATGTGTTTCAAGAATTGACTGATTAAATAAGGGAAATTGTCCGCCTCTATGATGTAGTGGTTAGTGTGATTAGCTGCCACCCCCGGAGGCCCGGGTTCGATTCCCGGCTCTGCCACGAAATTTGAAAAGTGGTACGAGGGCTGGAACGTGGTGCACTCAGCCTCGGGAGGTCAAGTGAATAGAGGCGGGTTCGATTCCCACCGAGCTCGATAGCTGCAGTCGCTTAAGTGCGGCCAGTATCCAGTATTCGGGAGATAGTAGGTTCGAACCCCACTATCGGCAGCCCTGAAAATGCTTTTCCGTGGTTTCCCATTTTCACCCAGGCAAATGCTGGGGCTGTACCGTAATTAAGGCCACGGCTGCTTCCTTCCAACTCCTAGGCCTTTCCTCTCCCATCGTCGCCATAAGACCTATCTGTGTCGGTGCGACGTAAAGCCACTAGCAAAAAAAAAAGCATCCCGGAAGTGGTTTTCCGTGGTTTCCCACTTCTCCTCCAGACAAATGCCGGGATGGTACCTAACTTAAGGCCACGGCCGCTTCCTTCCCTCTTCCTGGTCTATCCCTTCCAATCTTCCCATCCGCCGCCAGGCCCCTGTTCAGCATAGCAGGTGAGCACGCCTGGGCGGGGTACTGGCCATGCTCCCCAGTTGTATCCCCGACCCAGAGCCTGAAGCTCCAGGACACTGCCCTTGAGGCGGTAGAGGTCGGATCCCTCGCCGAGTCCGAGGGAAAAGCCGACCCTGGAGGATAACCAGATTAAGAAGAAGAAGAAAATAAGGGCAAATTGTTAGGTCATTTGTTTGCATGTTTTGCCGTTTAAAAGAGATAGGTCATTTTTGGAGCAATTTTAGGTCATTTTTGGCATTTTTAATTGTTTACTGGTAAGTGTTATATTATGTTATATTTGAATATTTAATTAATATTATTTATGTTTACCATACTTGTATATTATGTTTAACTTAGACAAATAACTTGCTCAAGAAAGAAAGTAGACTTGCAGCATAACCTGCTGCCACTAGTTTTCAAGGAAAGAGTATTTTCAACTCGATTACACTTCCAAGAAAACATAGTATAAGCGGTACCTGCTTCTCCTATACAGCGTGAAGCGAAATTCGCGCACTCGGGCGTCGCAGCGCGACTCCTCACATGCCAACAAAAAAAAAAAAAAATGTCTGTCACAAAAGATCGTCCTGCGAGTATATCTAGCAGAAAAAGAACGTTGAAGAGTTGCAATCTAGCAACCATGTAACCACATGTAGGCTAACTACCTCTGTCAGCACGTCTTAGCGGTGCTGTACAGTTGGTGCAGTACTGTAGATAGAGTTTTGGGTTAGCATGCAGGAGGTCGAGGGTTCGAGCCTTGGTTGAGGCGCCTTTTTTACTTGCTAATTTCCATCTGAAATTACTTCCTGTAATACAGAAAGACAGCGTTTCCTAGGTCACATGTAGACCTATCCTACATTTACAAAATTTAGTAACGCTGAACACATAACGCACCTAGTAGATGAAGTGGTGCGAATAAATTCACGCCCACGACGTAGAAAGGGCGTCTTTCAAAGCTGACCAATGAAAAAGAATGTTTGTCCATTTCTAGGATCGTAGTATGTAGGTGCAAATGGTTTCTAAGGGACCCACTGCAGTCGCTGTTGACGATTAAGATGCCAGATACCATACCACCTGGACTACATCTCATCATCATCATCATCTGTTTACCCTCCAGGTTCGGCTTTTCCCTCGGACTCAGCGAGGGATCCCACGTCTACCGCCTCAAGGGCAGTGTCCTGGAGCTTCAGACATTTGGTCGAGGGATACAACTGGGGAGAATGACCAGTACCTCGCCCAGGCGGCCTCACCTGCTATGCTGAACAGGGGCCTTATGGAGGGATGGGGAGATTGGAAGGGATAGACAAGGAAGAGGGAAGGAAGAAGCCGTGGCCTTAAATTAGGTACCATCCCGGCATTTGCCTGGAGGAGAAGTTGGAAACCACGGAAAACAACTTCCAGGATGCCTGAGGTGGGAATCGAACCCACCTATACTCAGTTGACCTCCCGAGGCTGAGTGGACCCCGTTCCAGCCCTCGTACCACTTTTCAAATTGTCGTGGCAGAGCTGGGAATCGAACCCGGACCTCCGGGGGTGGCAGCTAATCACGCTAACCACTACACCACAGAGGCGGACTGGACTACATTTACGAAATAAAAAACATACGCCTCAACCCAGGATCGACCCCTCGACCTCCTGCATGATAACGCAAAACTCTATCCACTGCACCAGCTGTACAGCACGGCTATTACGTTTTGACAGAGGTAGTTACCCTACATGTGGTTACAGTGTTGCCAGATTGCCACTCATCAACGACCCTTTTCTCCCGGATATACTAGCAGGACGAACTTTTGTGAGAGACACTTTTTATTGCTGGCATGTGAGGAGTCGCGCTGCGACGCCCGAGTGCGCGAATTTCGCTTCACCTTGTATGTGAGACGCATAATGTACTCGCCCAAGCTGGGTATTGCTCCTTATCTTCAGCTAGATAAGAAGGAAGTCAGTCGCCCGCGCTTTGAGAATCGAGTGAGTTCTTTGTTCACAAGTACTCTAAGATGTCCAAAGTTAAAGGAAGTGCAATTATTAAATTAAAACAATTTGTTACACAATATGGAGAAAATATTTTTTCCACTGATGGGAAAATATTATTTTGCAAATTTTGTGATGTGCGAGTTTCAGCAGAACAGAAGTTTACAGTTTAACAACGTGGTGTGCAGCGACTTGAAGGTAAAAGAAACCGTGGCTTCCACCAGACACTACTGGGTGAATCTTCAATATTTTCTCCGTTTTGTGAGAAACTGTGTACAGAATTTTTATGCGCCGATATTCCACTGAACAAATTGAACCATCCAAAGCTTGAGTACATTCTTAGAAAAGGAGACTGGAAAAATCTATACGAGTTCCCAGACGTTGGAAGGCGCTATGACAAAACGTTACAAGAAATAAGGATAAGGGTAGGAGACGGAAACATATGGGTATGCATTGGTGAAACAACAGACAGTATGGGACGATATATAGCCAACGTTAGTGTAGGCGTCCGTGAAGCAGGGAATGCTGGAGAACCATTTCTACTACATTGTGAGCAATTGGACAAAGCTAACTCGTCAATAATTAGCAAACTGTTTGACCATTCTTTGAGACTATGGGGGCCCGCTGGCGTTCGGAATGACAATGTGCTGCTTTCAATAACAGATGCAGCACCCGACATGGTGAAGGCTGCAAATTCGTTACGTGCGCTCTTCTTGAAGATGGTGCATGTCACATGCCTAACCCATGGGTTACATCGGACCGCGGAGGAGGTACGACATAATTTTCCTGAAGTTGACAAGTTAATTGAGTGCAGAAAGTAAGTGTTCTTAAAAGTCCCATCTAGAGTTCTAGCATTCAAAACAGAAGCTCCTGAAATTCCCTTGCCCTTTTCACCTGTTTTGACTAGATGGGGAACGTGGATTGAGGCTTGTTGTTATTTCTGCGAGAACTTTGAAGTTGTAAAGAAAGTGGTCGATTCCTTCGACCAAACTTAGGCTGGATCAATAAAAACAGCGCAGGAACTCCTGGCTGACAAACAAATTGCAGGTAAACTTTCCTACATAAAAAAAATAATTCGTATCCCTTCCTAATGCAATAAGTGCTCTAGAAAAATCTCAAGTGCCACTAGTGGAGCAGCTACAAATCTATATATATAAAATAAGAGTTTTGTCTGTACATTGCTCAGAATTTGAAAAGAATGCTATTTTTGTATCGGTCATGTTCACAATAACAAGAAAATGCATTTTTTACATTTCCGTAATTTCTGTCTGTCTGTCTGTCTGTCTGTCTGTATGTATGTACACGCATCACGAGAAAACGGTTGAAGAGAATTTAATGAAAATCGGAATGTAAAGTCGGGTGATGAACCGCTACAATCTAGGCTATAAATTATTTTAATCACGCTGAGTGAAATGGTAGTTTAGGGGAAGCCTGAAATTTAATTCTCAAATATTTATGTTATTATTGGTCGTGTCTTAATGAAAATCGGTAGACAAACATGTGAAATAAGTCGCTACAATATAGGCTATACACGCTGAGAAACATGGTAGTTTAGGGGTAGGCCTAAAATTTAATTGTCAAATATTTATTGTATTAGTGGTCGTATCTTCACGAAAATTGGTGTGCGAAGTCGGGGAATAGGTCGCTATAATCTAGGCTATCAATAATGTTATTCACATTGAGTGAAATGGTAGTTTAGGGGAAGGCCTGAAATGTAATCTATATATAAAATAAGAGTTTGTACATTGCTCAGAATTTGAAAAGAATGGCGTTTCTGTATCGTTCATGTTCACAGTAACAAGAAAATGCATGTTTTACTTTTCCGTAATTTCTGTCTGTCTGTCTGTCTGTCTGTCTGTCTGTCTGTCTGTCTGTCTGTCTGTCTGTCTGTCTGTCTGTCTGTCTGTACACACATCACGAGAAAACGGCTGAAGAGAATTTAATGAAAATCGGAATGTACAGTCGGATGTTGAACCGCTACTATCTAGGCTATAAATTATTTTAATCGCGCTGAGCGAAATAGTAGTTTAGGGAAGGCCTGAAATTTAATTCTCAAATATTTATGTTATTAGTGGTCGTGTCTTAATGAAAATCGGTAGACAAAGATGGGAAATAAGTCGCCACAATATAGGCTATACACGCTGAGAATAATGGTAGTTTAGGGGAAGGCCTAAAATTTAATTGTCAAAGATTTATTGTATTAGTGGTCTTATCTTCACGAAAATTAGTATGCAAAGTCGGGGAATAGGTCTCTATAATCTAGGCTATCAATAATGTTATTCACACTGAGTGAAATGGTAGTTTAGGGGAAGGCCTGAAATGTAATCTATATACAGAGTGAAGCGAAATTCGCGCACTCGGGCGTCGCAGTGCGACTCCCTACATGCCAGCAATAAAAAAATGTCTTTCACAAAAGTTCGTCCTGCGAGTATATCAGGCAGAGAAAGGACGTTGAATAGTGGCAATCTGCCAACACTGTAACCACATGTACGGTAAGTACCTCTGTCAGCATCATATATCCGTGCTGAGCAGTTGGTGCATTGGATAGGGTTTTGGGTTGGCATGCAGGTGGTAGAGGATTCGATCCTGGGTTAAGGCGCAATTTTTTGTTTACTAATTTCCATCGGACATTACAGACTAATACAGCAATACCTTAGGTCTCATGTATCCTACATTTACAACATTTTGTAACGCTGAACACAACAAATACCTTGCTAGGCCTACTGGTAACGTAAGCCCTTACGAAATACAATGGACTTGAACGAGGTAAGAATAACAGTTGCTACTAATCTATGAGATCGTTGGAGGACGGTAGAAAGAAAACAGGTTTCGCATTTAGTATATGAATTTGTGCGAATAAATTCACGCCCACGACGTGGAAAGGACGTCTTTCAAAGCTGACCAAGGGAAACGATTGTTCGTCCATTTGTAGGATCGTAGTATGTAAGTGCAAAGGGTTTCTTGAGGACCCGCTGCAATGGCTGTTGACGATTAAGTTGCCAGATACCATACCACCTGGACTACATTTATGAAATAAAAAAAATACGCTTCAACCCAGGATCGACCCCTCGACCTCCTGAATGCTAACCCAAAACTGTAACCACTGCACCAACTATACAGCACAAAGAATACGTGCTGACAGAGGTAGTTACCCTACATGTGGTTACAGTGTTGCCAGACTGCCACTCTTCAACGCCCTTTTTCTGCCGGATATACTCGAAGGACGAACTTTTGTGACAGACATTTTTTATTGCTGACATGTGAGCAGTCGCGCTGCGACGCCTGAGTGCGCGAATTTCGCTTCACCCTGAATATAAAATAAGAGTTTTGTCTGTACATTGTTTATAATTTGAAAATAATGGTATTTCTGTATCGGTCATGTTCACAGTAGCAAGAAAATGCATTTTTTACTTTTCCGTAATTTCTGTCTGTCTGTCTGTCTGTCTGTACACGCATCACGAGAAAACGGCTGAAGAGAATTTAATGAAAATCGGAATGTAAAGTCGGGTGATTAACCGCTACAATCTAGGCTATAAATTATTTTGATCACGCTGAGTGAAATGATAGTTCAGGGGAAGGCCTGAAATTTAATTCTCAAATATTTATGTTATTAGTGGTCGTGCCTTAATGAAAATCAGTAGACAAACATTGGAAATAAGTCGCTACAATATGGGCTATACACGCTGAGAAAAATGGTAGTTTAGGGGAAGGCCTAAAATTTAATTGTCAAACATTTATTGTATTAGTGGTCGTATCTTCTCGAAAATTGGTATGCAAAGTCTGGGAATAGGTCACTATAATCTAGGCTATCAATAATGTAATTCACACTGAGTGAAATGGTAGTTTAGGGGAAGGCCTGAAATGTAATCTATATATAAAATAAGTGTTTTGCCTGTACATTGCTCAGAATTTGAAATGAATGGTATTTCTGTATCTGTCATGTCTACAGTAACAAGGAAATGCATTTTTTTAATTTCCCGTAATTTCTGTCTGTCCATCTATATGTATGTATGTACACGCATCAAGAGGAAACGGATGAAGAGAATTTAATGAAAATCGTCATGTAATGTCGGGTGATGATCCACTACAATCTAGGTTATAAATTATTTTATTCACGCTGAGTGAAATGGTAGTTTAGGGGAAGGCCTGAAATGTAATTCTCAAATAAGTTATTTATGTCATTAGTGGTCGTATAGATAAATCTATATATATCAATCTCACAGCTGCGCGCCCCTAACCACACGGCCAACTCGCCTGGTCGTACCGACTGAAACAGCCTGCCTGTATATTGGCGGGAAGTAGCATGCCATTCCTCTGGTTTATACATTTTCTGATATATCTGGTTTGTAACACATTGGTTCATCATAATATTCGAGCTATTCAATCCCTACTCGGAGGCACTGATTGGAATGAGTAGTGTGCATGTTTAACGGAATAATGACAGAGGAGTGTTCACGGCAGTCTGCGACCTGGTTATTCGAGCTCTGGAACTTCGGACTCTTAGATCGGCACCGTAGTACTGTTCGTTGAAAGTGAGAAAGTTTGCGGTGTTTCATTTGATCGAGTATTTTATATGATAACATTGCTTTCAATCGCTACATTCCTACTGACGTTTTTGTAATGACCTATGTTGGATTAAGTTAGGAAAACCACCAAGTCAGTCTTTCTGAGAATCCCGTAGCGAAGCACGGGTACATCAGCTAGTTGTGTATAAAGTTGTGAATGATCTGAATCGTGTGTGTGGTAAAGTGGGTGAAGCTGTATCGGTGAAATCGAATACGGTGTTGCAAAAGAACAGTGGGTATAAATTCTTGTGTTCTATTGGCAAAGCATTGTCGGGTGAAAATTTTTCTCTTACCGACTGTGAATTGAATTCGAGAGATATTGCTTGTTTTCAGTATGCACCAATTGTTTCAGCTGAGGTAGAGAGAAGCTTCTCCATGTACAAATCGTTACTTGCAGACAATAGGCAATCGTTTTCACTTGAGAACCTACGCAAGGTTTTCATTGTGCATTTCTATTTTCGTTTGTTGTAAACAGACACTGAAGATTGTTTTCTTAAATATTCTTTGTTATTTTAATGACACCTATTTGCTAGGAGAGTATTTGAAGAATATGCCAGTTCTAAAATATTTCATTTTTTTCACCAGGTGTGGCAAAGTGGTATTTACTTTTTTAGTAATAATAATAATAATAATAATAATTGTTCTTAAAGGATTAATAAATAAGTGATTTACGAATAATTCATTGGTAATTTTTTTTTCAAGTTTTGTGTCATTTTTTAAACAATTGTATTTTTTATTTTGCATTTTCTTGCTATTTTTGGTCATTAATGCCTTGCCCTAGTCATCATAAATTTGGTACCAAAAACGTTCCCAGCCGTTCACATATCAGACTATCGGGCGGTCTGTGTTTACCCTCCAGGGTCGGTTTTTCCCTCGGACACAGCGAGGGATCCCACCTCTACCGTCTCAAGGGCAGTGTCCTGGAGCTTCAGACTCTTGGTCGGGGATACAACTGGGGAGAATGACCAGTACCTCGCCCAGGCGGCCTCACCTGCTATGCTGAACAGGGGCCTTGTGGAGGGATGGGAAGATTGGAAGGGATAGGCAAGGAAGAGGGAAGGAAGCGGCCGTGGCCTTATGCTAGGTACCATCCCGGTATTCGCCTGGAGGAGAAGTGGGAAACCACGGAAAACCACTTCCAGGATGGCTGAGGTGGGAATCGAACCCACCTCTACTCAGTTGACCTCCCGAGGCTGAGTGGACCCCGTTCCAGCCCTCATACCACTTTTCAAATTTCGTGGCAGAGCCGGGAATCGAACCCGGGCCTCCGGGGGTGGCAGCTAATCACGCTAACCACTACACCACAGAGGCGGACTAGTCAGTCAGTCATGATCTGCATTTACGGCTGTCAGATTCATGATCAATTGTTTGCCTAAACTTTTCTTAAACGTTTTCAAAGAATTTGAAAATTTAGTCCAATCCCTTATTCATTGTCCTATAAATGAATATTTACCCCAGTATATCCTCTTGAATTCCAACTTTATCTTCCTACTTATGATCTTTCCTACATTTAAAAGCTTCACTCAAGCGTATTCATCTACTTATGTCATTCGACGCCAGCCCTCCAATGACAGCTCGAAACATAGCACATAATCGAGCTTGTCTTCACCTTACTCCCAAGTCTTCCCATTCCAAAGTTTGCCAAATTTTCGTAACACTACTCCTTTGTCGGAAATCACCCAGAACAAACCATGCGCTTTCCATTAAATTTATTCCCGATCTCGTACACGGGAGCCATACTCTAACTGCGATCTTACCAGAGACTTATACGCCCTCTCCTTCACATTCTTACTACAACCCCTAAATATTGTCATAACCATGTGAAAAGATCTGTAAACTTTCTTAACAACTTCGTTAATATGATTTCCCCTATGAAGATAATTCCGCCGGGCTGAGTAGCTCAGACGGTCGAGGCCCTGGCTTTCTGACCCCAACTTGCCAGGTTCAATCCTGGCTCCGTCCGGTGGTACTTGAAGGTGCTCAAATACGACTGCCTCGTGTCGGTAGATTTACTGGCACGTAAAAGAACTCCTACGGGACTAAATTCCGTCACCTCGGCGTCACCGAAAACCGTAAAAGTTGTTAGTGGGACGGAAAGCAAACATTATTATTATTATTATTATTATTATTATTATTATTATTATTATTATTATTATTATTATTATTATTAAACTCTATCTTGTGCCAATATTTCATGTGAAAATTCGGTAAATAATTTAGGTGTCATTAAAAATAATAATCTAAATTGGAATAAATACAACATTACATGAAATTTTCCCTCCGGAAATTTGAAGAACTCAGAAATTTTCATATAACCGTGTTGGTATTCACATTCCTAACTGAGAGATCTCCCCAATACCTGTTCTTAAAATGTATTTACTCGCAGTGAGGATCTATCTTCTAAGGGGTTAGGGACCACCGGTGGATTGTATAGTCCTAGCTGCCTTAGCACAAGGAGGGCCACGACTCAGAATATGTCCAAGATGTCCACACCCACGCCATAACAACTGGTATCCCGAATATCAGGACCGTTTACTAAACCGCTCAACCGTTGCCTATGGTTCACGAACTTGGACGTGACTACAGTAACCCACACCACGAACCACTTATTATTATAATAATCGCAAAAGAAATTCTTAATGGCCAGGAATAAGCCGCCCATCTGGTTAGTGATACGAATTACTCAGCCATCGTCACCATAAGACATATCTGTGTCGGTGCGACGTAAAGCAAATAACAAAATAATAAATTGACTCTCTCCACACCGGAAGAAGAGTTGTAGTGTTATGACACCGGTCACGTTAACCTACGAATAAAGAAATATTTTATAGTTAATAATAATAATAATAATAATAATAACAATAATAATAATAATAATGGAGGAAGCATAGAATCCGGCTCCTTGGCTGAATGGTCAGCCTCGCGGCCTCTGGTTCAGAGAGCCCCATGTTCTATTCCCACCAGACTGGGGATTTAAATGTGTATGATTAATTCCTCTGGTTCAGGGACTAGGTGCTCGTTCATCTTAATTCACATCTCTTCATCTACACGCAACATATCACACCACCAACCAGTACAAAAAGAAACAACACGCAAATAGTGAAAAAATCCCGCCACATAAGGTTGGCGTCAAGAAGTGGATCCGGCCGTAGAACTGGGCCAAATACGCACTAAATGCCGACCTCAAGAAAGTGGGGAAGGCCAAGATGAATAATAAGAAGTAGGATGGGACATAAGTCGATTATGATAAGACTTTCTTTCAGTGAATTAAAATAGACTAATAATATTCAATCTGTATCACCTACGAAACTACAGTCCAATAGTTGTAATATATGATCCATTGAAGGGCGCGAGGCTTTATTTCTATGGATAGAAATGATTATTAAATGACAAATTGGTCAACAACTTTACTTGGTATCTAGAGATTTCTAATGATGTAGTAAATTTCTTCGGTGATATCTTGGTGTGATACTGATTAATCTTTCCCTGAATTATTTGACGTTCTCTTTACTGCTCTGGACAGGTATGGGTGCTGTAACCTCACAGTTATTTCTCAGGCTGCTTACCATATCATTAGCATTTCTGGCACTGCTCCACTTACGACAGTTCAGTAGCCACGATATCAACACTCATATATCTGGCAAGAGT
Source organism: Anabrus simplex (assembly GCF_040414725.1). Taxonomy (NCBI): domain Eukaryota; kingdom Metazoa; phylum Arthropoda; class Insecta; order Orthoptera; family Tettigoniidae; genus Anabrus; species Anabrus simplex. The sequence goes on along the minus strand of NC_090266.1, from coordinate 429,961,935 downwards.
TCAAAATGTAAACCAAACTCTGTACAGATCCATTATTCTTCGCCCTCCTTGGCATTCTTAGGGCTGAAAGATTCATTGCCAATGATGGGAGTTGATAAATCTGCGCCTGGAAATTCCCAGATGGGTGACGCCAAGTGTTCTTATTAATTTACGTAATTTTGAGGTTTTGTATATTTTACAACCGTGCTCAGATCAAGTACCCTGTATCCTTGTTGTGAAGAAAAGGATATCATCTCTCCAGATAATCTTCCTCGTGGTCTCCTACCAATATCAGAACGCAGAATATGATGCTTTCTGCAATACCTTCGTACAGATCATCAGCATATATGAACGAGTTAATTTTTTTGGTGGCATCTTAAAATATCCTTTCGGCAACTGGTCTGAGGGGGATATCCGTGTTTAATAGCTTGAAACGTGTCTGGTCACTATCCTTTAAAAGTTAGCTCTTCAACTGTAGTTTCTTCTACTCCTGTAACCTTGAAGGTATCGCATACGAAGAAACCCGATGCCATTCCATTACCATTTCAGTGATCAGCTGTATTGGTAGAGGCATAGTTTCTTCTACGAGAGGGACGTGTGTTTCCATTCTCATCATGCAGACGAGAAATTAAAAAGATGCAACTGCCAATTTGGAGGGATACATGGACCTTGGGATTCACTGAACCTCCGACATAAGTGACTTCAGCATAGTTCCCAGTTGAGGAAATGTGGTCAGACAAGGCCGTAACCAGGAAGAGTGGGGTGTTATTATGGTTCCATCCTCCCCCCCCCCCCGAACACCCTGAAATAAAGCATACACAGGTTTTTAAACCCATTAAATTCAAACCATCATGAAAACAAATATTTGCAAAATAAAACACTTGAATTTAACCTATAAGAATTGCGCCATCTGTACCCTTTTACAGTATGTTCCCCTTCCTGACGCCAAACCCAAGGGTTTTGTGTTTGTGTGGTGGTTAGTAGTGTGATATGTTGCCCGTATTAAGGTGATCACATAGACCCAGTCCCCAAGCTGATGGATTTAATGAAACATTAGTCATATCCCCGGTTCGGCCGAAGATCGAACCCAGAGACCTACGAAACAAAGGCCAGTAAGCTGACCATCCAGCCAAGGAAGTGGGATTCCGAATATATTTAAGGGTCTGAAATAAAGATTCTTCAGACCTTTTCATAATCTATAATATTATATAAGTATATTCAGTTTTTGGGATATAAGTATTCCCATAAAAAGAATTCAACCCGTTTATCAGTCCCTCCTCCAACCCCACCTAAGTGGGTTCTCCGAAAACAAAAAATATGCATGTTTCTTTATTTTGAAAGGAGATTCCAATTACCAATATTCACGTCTATAACATCTTAAGCTATTGAGAAATAAGTATCCTCATAAAAATAAGTTCAAATTTTTCACTTCCTTTCACCCCCCCGTTAAATGCCCTTTCCAAAAACGAAAAATATATTTTCCTGTAATTTTAAAGAACATTCCAAATACTGAGTTTCACGTCTGTAACATATTAAGTTTTCGACGTATACTGTAGATATACCGGTACCCATTCACCCGCTTTTTCAATTCCTTTCACACCTTCAAGTGGATTTTACGAAAAAACATGTGTTCCTTTATTTACAAAGGAGCTTCCAAATATTAGTTATCACGGCTGTAACATATTCAGTTTTTGAGATACTGTATATCTATCCTCATAAAAAGAATTCAACTCTTTTTCTTACACCCCACGAAGTTGATCCACCAGCCCACGCCCAAAATGAGTGTTTCTTTATTTTTAAAGGAGATTCCAAATACCACTTTTCACGTCTGTAACCTTGAGTTTTTGAGACATAAGTATCCTCATAGAAAGTATTCAACATCTTCTGCAATTCTTTCCACCCCTCTCCCCCCTTAAGTGGACTTTCCGAAAACAGTAAATACGTTTCTTCTTTATTTTGAAAGGGTATTCAAAATCCCATCTTTCACGTCTGTAACTAATTCAACTCTACTTATTTTCACCCCTCCCCCAATAATACGAATTCCTCCCAAAAAATTCGTGTTTCTTTATTTATAAAGAAGCTCCAAATATCAATCAACACGAGAGTAAATTCATCAGTTTTTGAGATATATCTATCCTCATTAAAAGAATTGAACCCCTTATTCATCCCTAGCAAGATTGTCCTCCACCCCCGCCCAAAATGCGCGTTCCTTTAATTCTAAAGATATTCCAAATAAGAATTTTTTAATTTTTTAATCAGTTTTAGATGTACAACTATCCTCATAAAAATAATTAAACTCTTTTTTCACTTCTTTTTACCCCCGTTAAGTGCTTTTCCGAAAACAAAAAAATACATGCGCCTGTATTTTTAAAGGACTTCCAAATACCAATTTTCACATCTGTAACATGTTAAGTTTTTGACATATACTGTAGATGCACCGATACTCATTTTAAAAATACACCAGCTTTTTCAATTCTTTACATCTCCTTAAGTGGATTTTCTGAAAACAAAAATGTACTTGTTTCTTTATTTTTAAAAGAGATTATTGTACCAATTTTCGATTCTGTAACGTCTTTAGTCTTTTAGATATACAAAGTATCTTCCTACAAATAATTCAACTAAATTTTCAATCCTTTCACCACCCATCTAAGTAATTTTCCGAAAAAAAAGGAATGAATGTTTCTTTATTTTTAAAGGAGATTCCAAATACCAATTACCATGACTGTAGCATCTTAAAGTTTTTGAGATATATGTACCCTCATACAAAGAATTCAATTAAATTTTAAATTCATTCTCCGCCAGCTTAAGTGGATATTCCGAGAAAAAATTCGTGTTCATTTATTAAGGACCTTCCAAATACCAATTATCATGATCCTAACGTCTTCAGTTTTTGAGATAAAAGTATCCTCATATAAACAACTAGATTCCTTTTTCACTACCCCCCCCCCCGTTAAGTTGATTTACCCCCCCAAACGATGCGTGCTTTTTAAAGGAGATTCCAAATACCGATTTTCACTTCCTTTCACCCTCCTCCCTTAAGTGAATTTTCCAGAAACAAAAAAATATGTGTTTATTAATTTATTAAGGAGCTTCCAAATACCAATTATCATGGCCGTTACATCTTCAGTTTTTGAGATATATGTATCTTCATACAAATAATTCAACCCCATTCGCCACCCCTGCCCCCCCCTCCCAGTTGATTTTATCCAAAAAATGGGCGTTTCTTTATTTTTAAAGCAGATTCCAAATATCATCTTTCGCGTCTGTAGCATCGTTGCTTTCTTTTAGATATAAGTAAACTCATACAAATAATTCAGTTAATGTTTCAAATTTTCACCTCCTCAAGTGGATTTTCCGAAAACAAAAGAATACAAGTTTCTTTACTTTTAAAGGAAATTTCAGGTATAAATTTTCTTATCTGTAACATGTTCAGTTTTTTAGGTTTAAGCATCCTCATCAAAGGTATTCAACCACATTTTCCCATTTTTTCACCCCCTTAAGGGTATTTTCCGAAAACAAAAATATACGTGTTTCTTTATTTTTAAAGGAGATTCTAAATACAAACTTTTACGTCTGTAAAATTTTATGTTTTTGAGATACACGTATGCTCATTTAAAATATTCACCCCCCCCCTCCTATCCCCTTATTGACGGAGTATCCAAAAATCCTCCCTTAGTGAGCACCTACACTCTAACATAAATGAATCCTCAAAATTTCATTTCTTTATGTCCAGTGGGTTAGGCTCGGCGATGATGAATCTTTAGGTCCGTCAGTCAGACAGTCAATCAATCAATCAGTCAGTCAGTCAGTCAGTCAGTCAGTCAGTCAGGACATGTTCTTTTATATACCGGGTCGTACAGATGCCCCTATTTTTCCCAACCATATGCACCAGCTAGGAATTAAATGCCTCTTAGTCTTATATTGCGCAAAATCTTACAGCAAGTTTATGTGCAGTTAGTCCGATGTAGACTTCCCCGCACAATGCAAAAAACGGTACGAGCCGATGACGTAGATGTTAGGCCCTTTTAAACAACAAGCATCATTATCATCATCATCATCATCATCATCATCATCAAGCAAAAACGGTACAATAGGCAGTAAGTTAGGCCCATCTCGAAAACACTACCATTTTATGTAGAGCGGAGTCCAGTACTCAAGTCATTTTTAAGAAATGTTACTGTACTGTACAAACCATAGCCACTCATTTAGCTATCGGTAGAGAATTACGCACCTCATTGGTTCAAGAGGCATTTTCTTTTGACAAAAAAGGGTGGTCACAGTATCATAGAAAACGAGATAGGTTAGGACCAATCACAGCCATGTCAATTCACCGCCATTTTCTATAGTCTCATCACATCGAAATTGATAGAACACTTCTTTTCACAGTATTTGATAATCTATGGCACGCAAATGCTGTACAGCAGATGTGATAGCTTACGCCATGTAATTACTACCGTTACAGCGTTCATTAAGGTCATAAAACTGGACCAGAAGGCTGTAACACACCAGTAACTTTACGAAGTGAGAAGTTTCGCTCTTCTAGTGAATACAGAGTTTTAAGAGCTAGACGTTAAAGCATGAAGTAGCTGCTTGGAATTATGCATGTTTGATGTACGTGGATAAACTACAGGGAACAGTGAGGGTTCGAAATGTTATTGAGTCATACTTTTTTAAAGTTTTATTTCGAACACCTCTAGGCATCCTTTCGAAAACTTGACTTTTCTGAAGTCTCAGATATTCTTCTAAGGAAATTATAATAAACAGACATAACAATATTATTGCCACTTAAGCACCGACTACGGACAATTCATCGTGAATACCCCCTGAAACATAATGCTTGTCTCATTTAACCAAGTAATAGGTACATACTCTACTCGCAGAGAATGGTTGCAGCTATCTGGGCTTGAGAGAGACATGTTTCTTTAGCGCGCTGTGGTGTGTACACCAAGGTAAATATGTCTGCACATTCGAGTTCAGTTTCGAAGCGATAGCATAGAATATTCTATTACGTAGTACAGAGATACGAGACCCATTCTTCGTTTCCTGGAGTGGCTCCATGGTACTAATAGCAGGCAGCATGTGATTTTTCCGACGGATTGACAGTTCTAATCTAGCTGCGTGCTTTTCATTCTTTATATACTCTTAAGGCATTCGTTGTTAAGGTTTAACTTATTAAGGTTTAACTTCCAAGTCTCAAAAGTCACTTTTCACCTTTAGAAAGAAAGCATACATCAGAAAGGAATAAATACATGCGGTTTTTATATGACAAACGGTTACAATGAATGAAGCACACTGCACTTATTGTCAGCATTATGACACACCCATGCAACCAAATAACTGCGCACGTTCGATTCGAAGAACGACTGGACTTCACACGTAGGGCACATGAAACAACACATAGTAAGATTTACAGCATTGTCCGGTCCCGCGGTATAGGGGGAACGCGTCCGCATGTCGTCCGGCGGCCCCGGGCTCGATTCCCGGTCGGGTCAGTTGTTTTTGATTGTAAATGATTAATATCCCTGGTCTTGGGACTGGGTGTTTGTAACGTCGTTTATGTTCTCTTTCCCACATTCAACACACTGCACTTGGGTTCGAATCCCACCGTCGGCAGCCCTGAACATGGTTTTCCGTGGTTTCTCATTTTCACACCAGGCAAATGCTGGGGCTGTGCCTTAAAGAAGGCCACAGTCGCTTCCTCCCATTTCTAGGTCTTTCCTATCCCATCGTCGCCATAAGATCTACCTGTGTCGCTGCGACGTAAAGCAAATAGCAAAAAAAGAATACTCTACACTTCCGCAATTCCAATTGCACGTAGGTTCATATCATATGGTGCAAGTAGTAGCAAAGATCCACAGGGATCCACGCCACGAACAAATATTATTAAAAAACCTTTACAGCAAAGTGCAGCAGGTTCCACCACATACGCTGCAGCAAGCAAGAATGACTCACCTCTTCCGTACTCAGATATCCATTAACGAAGGAGGTGGTCATTTTGAACGTTCCCGTCATTAATCGAATGGTCATGCATAGGCCCATTGCACCTCTGTCGGTAATAGCTTATTTTACTGCAAATAGCTCTTTTAATTAAGAGCTACTTAGAAATGAACATAACAGAGTATCTGCAACATGAGAACTGATCATGACTTAGATTTGTCTTCAACAACGCGACTCACACGAACATTCAAAAAAATAAAAAACGTCCTATATCGGACTCGAACATCCCACTAACGGGCACCGATTTCCTCCTCTTTAAACACGCTCGGCTGTCACGAGCTGCTGTTTGCCAGCGTTACATCAACACTACTTCTGGTCGTTCAGCCATCATATTCTCTGTACGTGAAGTTTCTGTGATACAAAATGTTCACGATTCCTTACAATCATTCGCTATTTTATCGTTAATGCTGATTTCGTTGACACGGACACACGAATTAGAGACAACGTAGTAAGACCAGACATCGCAGTGAGTAGCAAAGTCAATGGTTTAAATTTAGACTATAATCTGCGGGTTGCATAAAACAGGGTGAATACGAGCAGATGTACCACTCGGTATATAGATAGGGCAGGTCTATACGCGTGTTGGGTCTCTGGCGCAAGAGAGAGAAAAGCGGCCAGTTACTTCGCGCTTGATAGAGGGTAATTGTGATGGCGCAGCGCCTTGGTACTAGCAGCTCTGTAACGGCGCCTCTTGTGGGCTGCTCTCGCGCCGCTGTTGTGAGCTGTGAGACAGATCCTGAATAATGTCCATGGATTTCAGGAAATACCTCTGAAGAAAAAATGTATCCCTTGGTCAGAGAAAAGAAAGTAGTCACACCGGGAGATAATGCGTTAGTACTGGGCAAAAATCAAGGCGAGCTTGATCGAAACAAGCAGAAGAGCAAGCAATGACGAATCGTCCAGCCGTGTGTCGACAGCGGCAAACTGATGCCAGAGGCCAGTGGAGGCTATGACGCGTTGTTCGGTGCGACCGCAGGGCCACAGTTCGAGAAATCGCCAACAGGTACAAGGGTGATGACCGGGCCAATGTTTCCAGCACACGGTTCAGCGAACACTGCTGTGCATTAGACGGCGGTTTCGACTACCCAGTTGTACCCCAGTGCTGACTGTAGTCCACTAAAAGCAGCGGACGAGGTGGATAGATATTCACAGCTAGGCTTTGATTTTTGGAAAAAGGTCGCCTGGACCAGTGGATCCAGATTCCTGGTTGATCACGTCGACGGCCTAGTGCGTGTACGCCTGTTTTCCTCGGAAGCTGTGTTACGTGGTTACACGGTCGGACGGAGACAGGTAGTGGAGGAAGTGTGATGATCTGGGTATTATTTTCATGGAATATACTGGGGCTCGTTATTTCGGTACACCAATCCCTAACAACTGCCTGGTATCTGGATGTTATTGGGAACTAAGTCCATTTGCCTGACGGCGATAGCCACTTCCAACAGGACAATGCGCCATGCCACCACATTGCCAGGATTGTGACGAACTGCTTCGGGGAATATGAACATGAATTTTCTTTAATATTGGCTCCCAAATAGCCCCGATATGAACGCCATTGAAGATTTGTGGTTCGACTTACAGAATTGCGTTCGTGCTACATCACCAACGCCCAGCAGTGTACATCAACGTGAGGATCTGCTGTTGCACTAGCAGTGCAACTTACCCCAGGATACCTTCCTTAAACTCGCTGAATCGGTGCCTTGTTCTAGTGGTCCTACAGCGTGATAGGTAGGTGGTCATATTGTAATGGCCCGTTGGTGAGAATGTGATATAAATGAATTACATTCACGCATAATGTATAAATAAGAGCACAATATTAAATATGACACTCGGAAGGCATATCTTTAAAATTTAAGTAGGCCTAATCAATGTTATTAAACTGCTGGAAGGATCGACTGGAAGGACTCCTGGACCCATGCAAGTGGTGAGCTGTCTGTCAAACTTTAACACCACAGAAGAATAATTTTATTAAACATACAACATACAGATATTTTCGTGTTTCGAGCCACTAGAAGATTTTTCAAAAAATATATCAAACCTGTAGAGATGTTTAATAATTATAGTGAAAAAATTATTACCTCCGTTTTATACAAAGAAATCTTCGACTTGCACTGCCCACTAAACTGCAATTTACTTGTTCACTTAACATGCTGAGTTGTAAAAGATCTGTCTGTTAGGTCATCAGCGTGGGGGCAGGTAAATCACAAGAACGAAAATGATGCAGGGTGAGGAGTGATGAAGCTTGCCATTGCTTTCCTCTGCTTTGATAAAATGTTTCAGAGTACTTATATTCTCTCAAATCTGTTTGAAAGTAAAACTATAGTGTTTTTATTTACTCCTACAATTTTTGCGGTTGAGAGCCGCCCCCCCCCACCTCCTCAGAAAATCGTAAACACCCTCCCGCTCCCACAAAATTTTCCTGGGTACGGTCCTGCTCGTCAAATATCCAGCTAGCAATTATATCCCACTTATTGCCGAGTTTATGGAGTGGTAGACTTTATCTTCCAATGTTACTTTCAGCCGCTATTAGAGATAGTTTTCCGATTTTTACTACCATCGTAATTATGTTAAAACTCCCACAGTACAATAGACGAAGCATAACTCAGCTAAAACGAACTTCAATACGTACATTCTACTGTCGAAATGCTATTAGTTTCTGCTTTTCCGTTTTCTACGTAGGAAGAGCAGCATGCAAATATCTTTCGAAGGTCTGGACCATAGATTTATTCTTGAATATTCGAGCAAAGAAGTATAAATAAATATTATGATAATACAATGGTGATGGAAGTGTTGATAGGAAGAAAAACAGGAAAGATAGATGCAAGACGTGCTAACATCCGTACTTCGAAGTCACAGTGGTCCTTAGATTCATTATACATTATTACAATGTCTCTTCTTCTGTTTGGTGGTTGTGGTGGTGTTAGTATTATATTATTATTATTATTAACGGGGGATGCCTAGCCGAGGCGGTAAAGGCGTTAACGATAGGGTTTCGATTCACCTTCTGTAGGCCAAAAAATTTAGAAACGAGATTTCCACATCTGAAGAGGCATATTGGTCCTGAGGTTCACTCTGCATACTCCAGAAGGTTAATTCGAGGCAGAAAGGTAACCAGTCTATCACGATGTTACGGAAAGAGGAAGTCACCATCCACCCCTCCAAGGGCCTTCCTAGCCTTTACGGAATGGGCTTCGCTTTGCTATTAATATTATTAGTGCTAGCATAGTGAGTGGAAGACAAAGCGCGCACTCTCGTAGTTACTAAGCGCCGGCAGCTGATCGCGCTCTTGTCGTCAGCAACTCCTGTGAAGCAAAACAGAATTGGCAAGTGGATGGTAATGCGTGAGGCAGATGTGAAATAATAACTGCATCGTAAACAAAACTGCAAAGAAAATTTGAAATTATTCCTTTTGATACAATTGTACGCATATCTATTTGAGATATCCGTAACTAAGGCACGACCGAGCTCGATAGCTGCAGTCGCTTAAGTGCGGCCAGTATCCAGTATTCGGGAGATAGTGGGTTCGAACCCCACTGTCGGCAGCCGTGAAGATGGTTTTCAGTGGTTTCCCATTTTTTTTTGCTAGGGGCTTTACGTCGCGCCGACACAGATACGTCTTATGGCGACGATGGGATAGGAAAGGCCTAGGAAGTGGAAGGAAGCGGCCGTGGCCTTAATTAAGGTACAGCCCCGGCATTTGCCTGGTGTGAAAATGGGAAACCACGGAAAACCATCTTCAGGGCTGGCGACAGTGGGGCTCGAACCCACAATCTCCCGATTACTGGATACTGGCCGCACTTAAGCGACTGCAGCTATCGAGCTCGGTGGTTTCCCATTTTCACACCAGGCAAATGCTGGGGCTGTACCTTAATTAAGGCCACGACCGCTTCCTTCCCAGTCCTAGCCCTTTCCTGTCCCATTGTCGCCGGAAGACCTTTTCTGTGTCGGTGCGACGTAAAGCCAATAGCAAAAAAAAACTAAGGCACGAAAGGCAATCTGATGGACTAAAGTAATTTATGTCAACATAAATTCAGCTAGAATATAAAAGTAATCTCGTATTACTAATAAATATGGCAAAGCATATAATTACAAATTACACAGTGTGCATGAAAACATAAATGAAACAACGATGAGTGTAATTAAATTAAAATTTTAGCAGCGAAATGACACTTTCAAAAAACAGATTTACGCATATGAGCAGCGTATTTTCTTGATAAATCCCTAAACTACTCAAAGAAAAGCTTCTCATCGTTAGGCAATGTAAAGAAATGTTTACCTCTATTTTTAAAAATGTATTGACTTCAGGTAGCAAACCAAACAGCCAGCTGCAAGTACATTTGAATCGAAAGAAGAGATAAACAGTGAATTTACACTTGCAATACATACACACGTATGAATTATCCATGATAGTGCACCTGGATTTCATAGTTTTATTGTTTCTTACAAAAGACACACACACAGAGAGAATAAAGCTATAAACACTGAAACTGCTGTCCGGCTCCATGGTTAAATGGTTAGCGTGCTGGCCTTTGATCACAGAGGACCCGGGTTCGATTCCCGGCAGGGTCGTGAATTTTAACCATCATTGGTTAATTTCGCTGGCACGGGGGCTGGGTGTATGTGCCGTCTTCATCATCATTTCATCCTCATCACGTCGCGCAGGTCGCCTACGGCCTTCAAATCAAAAGACCAGCACCTGGCGAGCCGAACTTGTCCTCGGACACTCCCGGCACTAATAGCCATACACCATTTCATTTCGTAGCACTGTAGACCTTACATTCTTAAGTCTGTGTCTTTTATGGACTTGGCAATTGCTTCATATACTCTTGGTTGCTGGGAGGATAAAGTACACTGTACAGTGGGAGTTTAAAGTTGATTGTAAGTAAAGTACTACAGATGATAATGTTGGAACGAGAAGATGATGTGATTAAGATCAGCGATTGTTTGGCGGTCACAGGAACGGTAAGCCAAGTCCAAGACTTCTATCCGATAAAGATGGTTTGCAATGCTTCCGTGATTTAACCTCATTCGAATAATAGAAGTGACGTAACGACGACAGGCATTTCACTTGGAGAACCAAGGTGAGTGTGGAGGGTATGGTTGTTTAACCTCTATTTGATATAGATCCAGAGTGGCATCCTGGCACGAAACACGTTGGTTCTTCCATTGATACTAGTTTTACTTGTATTCAATACACGCAAGGACATATTGGTACAGTATGAATGAACATTCGTACACTTTTTTTTTAATCTTCACGAAAATGTCCAAGAAGAACCCACGTACTAAACACGAACTGAAACGAAGTCTGACTGGAACACTTGCCATCGTAGTGTCACTCCTCGTAAAGGGATCCCCATCGCACTATGGCTAAAATGGTCAACACGATCAAGTTCGCACGTTTATCTGCTCCTTATGGCATTAGCAGTACTGATAATAATATAGAAAGCAATGTCACGCCCCGAAGTTGAAACGCTTCATTTTACAGTGCATCAGATCTTCAACAGTAATGAGTTATTTTATGCTCTTTCGCCATGTTCAAACTGCTGACTGTGATGTCCTGAGGTCGATCTCCAGCTCTGTCACAAATGTATCCATATTCTTTGGTGTAGGGGAAAATCAGTGTGTTGCACAAAAGGTGACTGTGAACGTCTATAGTCAAATCCCGTATTTCATCACAGGATAGAAACAGAAGAAAACGTGTGCAGTATTCAGTTTCCCTTTAGACTACTTTATGCTATTGTTGCAAATGCAATGGTAAATGTTAGATAAATAATACACTAAGGCAGAGGTTGCCAACCTTTTAGCATCTGTGTACCACTTGAATATTTAGAAATTTTGGCATACCAACAGTCCTATTTTTTTTAGAATCATATATACTGTCAGAAAAGTGCCAAATGGCTTGTTTAATTTTAATTAAATTGCTGAGAAAACTTCATTATTTAATTATTAACGCACTTGTATTCCGACTTTTTCAACCCTCCCAGTCAGCATTGAATTTCACAGTGAATTCACAGTGAGCACATGTGAATTACGTGTGTTCCACATGTGCTTCACAATTTACGCCTCGTTATGCCGTAAATGATTTTGCAGTGGATTATTTCTTAATTCACAATGAACTTGCGAAAACGTTTTTATGTGTTTCAACGTATTTAATTTATTTACAGCTCAGTCAGCATTGAAATTCACAGTGAACTCAAAGTGAATTCATTGTGATTTTTTTTTTTTTTTGCTATTTGCTTTACGTCGCACCGACACAGATAGGTCTTATGGCGACGATGGGACAGGAAATGCCTAGGGATGGGAAGGAAGCGGCCGTGGCCTTAATTAAGTACACGGAAAACGATCTTCTTGGCTGCCGACAGTGTTGCTCGAACCCACTATCTCCCGGATGCAAGCTCATAGTTGCGGTCCCCTAACCGCACGGCCAAGTCGCCCCGTAATGCTGCAATTAAAGGCGCTGATTTTTTAAAAGGGAAACTCAGTTTTACATGACTGTCTTATCCCCTATTCTTATGTGAAGTATCCGAACTATAGGGGGTCGGGGGAGGGGCGGTAAGTGCATTAACTTAGCTACTACCTTTCCGCCCAGACGGCCAAGGTTCGAATCCCGGTCGACCCTGGGTTGGCATTTTCACCTGAAAAATCACGTGGCGTCAGGAACCTCTCGCCACATCCAAAATGAGCCCGGGTGGATCCAGCGACCCTAGAAATACCTGAGATACAAACATACATTAACATTATAGACCGTTATGCCTTTCAGCGTTCAGTCTGCAAGCCTCTGTGAATTTACTAAACGTCGCCACAATCCTCTGTTTGAAAGTAGTGTTGTGGCCTCATTTAGTTCTATACCTATTATCTTTAAATCGTTAGAAGCTGAGTTTAACCATCGTATTCCATTTCATTCGCCAAGTTGTTTCCAGGGAGTCCCTCGCCTGTCAAATGAGAGTGGGACTCCGTTACTCCCATAGGTCCGAGGCTTGCTTAAAATGTTCTGAGCCCTGTAAATTCATGAAACAGGATGCTACCCTATTTACACATAGTCCAAGTGAGGATCTCTCCTCTAACGGGTTAGGGACTACTGGTGGATTGTATAGTCCTAGCCGCCTGAGCACAAGGAGGGCCATGCCTTAGAATATGTCTGAGATGCCCACTCCCATTCCATAGCAACTGGTATCCCGACTCTCAGGACCACTTACTAGGCCACTCAGCCGTTGCCCAGGGTTCACGAACTAGGACGTGACTACAGTAACCCACACCATGAACTATATGTATGTATGTTCAGTCCGTCAGCGATTCCACTGGTGGGATCCTCAAAAGCTCTGCCATTAGCTGTCATAGTTGGCCTAGGCATCACTGAAGAGGCGTACTAGGGAAATGAGTAGTGAGGTAGTTTCCCGTTGCTTTCCTCACGGAGTCAGAGTTGCTATTACATATCAGTCTGCCAAGCCCACTGAAATGCATACACCAACCGACCCTATGAGCAACATTTTCACACCATTCATAGCAGGGACTGGCTGCATAAGGATTGGCATTGCTAGCATCGCTCATACCTCAGTCACTTTCATATTGTCAAAGCCAAGAATAAGACAGAGACAGATCTATGAAAGTAACAAAATTGCTCTAGCCTATACCAGAAGACATAGTGCACTGTAAACACTAGGTCCTGCCGGCAAAGGCATATGAACCATATACCTGAGATGAATTGAAGAAAAAGATCCGAACTATTGGAACGTGGGTTTTAAAGCCAGAAGCTTCACATGCATTGGCCACATTGGTACGACTATGTATTGAACTATCTCACCCGTCTTGGAATCTGAGACCAAGTATCTCGTCTCGGGCTGTCAGGAAACTAACAACATTTCGCCATTTCGTGCCCGAGAACAGTTATGCCTGGAGGTCCTTCCGCCCACGGAGTCCCTTCCACAAGAGAATTCCGATGTGAATTAGCGGGACATGATGTTAATTAGTAGCCTCATTGTATGATTAGACCGTAATTGCCTCTCATTAAGGACCTACTTCCGGACGTCATCACCATACTCTTACCATTTGGACTATTGGAGAAACTTGACCGCATGGTCATCATAACCATGGCTAGTACAGTGGTTCTCAAACTTCTTCAGGTCATAGCAGTGGTGTGCGATAAACATATTCATTACCCCCGCTGCAAAAATTTTTTAAATATAAACATTCGTAGCCCCACTACACTCTGTAAAGTCAACATTGCCATTTTATAAGGCTGCATTTTTCGTGGAAAGGTCTACATGAGAAAGATCTTTCAAGAATATTTACAACCACACGCTCGCATGTACTTCCAAATTGGTATTCGTGGCAGTGACGACACCTACATACTTTAATCTATAGCAGATTTTAAACAATATACTTACAGTTACATCCGGTGAAGCTTCGTGATAGTACAGTCATGCTTTTTACAAATATACACTGGGACTATTCGTTTTTTACTTAAAAAGCCTAATCTAAACTAATCAGCAAAATTTAACTGGTATTTTACCGTCGTTGAAGTTTTATAGATTCACTCGCTTGTTGAGTGTACGTGCATCAAGGAAAAACGAGGGGAAATATTTGTCACGACGTATAACACACGTTATATTCATGAAGAATGCCACAGAACTCGCGAAACCTTCACCTATAATCCAAGAGGAGCACTACAAAAATTCACCATATACCACCATAACAGACAACCAGTCGCGCTTAACTCTGTGTTCATGCTGGGCAACCTAAATATTTTTCTGCGGCTATCGGAACACATACTCTACACGTGCCATCAATGAATTGCTCGAGAAAACTGTATACGTGCCTAAACCAAAAACTAAAATATATCCTTCTGTATTACAATTGATTTCATATACTGGCTCTGTTTTTGTTAGCAAGGCGATGTGCAAGTGGCTATACTGTTAAGAGTTGACATTTTTTCTTGCAGTCTCTAATGTGTGGCTCTAAAGACTTCGAGTGTCAAGTATTAAAACTAACACACCTTACCTAATCTAGCTGACCTGTCCCCGTAAATTGCTGTCGGGGGAAGGGGCACAGCTCCGTCTCGAGGAAGCTTCAAGTGCATGCGTCACCCAAGCGACCTTAAATTTCGCTGGGGGTAGCTTTCTTTCGCGCCGGCAAGGAAACCCAGCTCGCTGGAGAAGCTGAACTGCGGTAGTGCGAGTGGATTGTCCAGACAGCTGTACTTGGCTAGGCTTAGATTTTCGCAATTTTTTAAACATTATAACAAGTGCTCTAAGGAATAATTAGAAAATGTTAATACAAAGTTCCTTACCCCAGCAGCACACCAGGCAAATGCTGGGGCTGTACCATAATTAACGCCACGGCCTCTTCCTTCCAACTACTAGCCCTTTCCTATCCCATCGTCGCGATAAGACCTATCTGTGTCGGTGCAATGTAAAGCCACTAGCACGCCACTTCTTCATAGGCCCTTGCTAAATACGGGTGTTGGTATGGCAGCCTAAATAAAAATCATGCCTAACAGTTACACCTCGCGTCATTGAACAATAAAAGTAATATTTTGTGGGACGGATAAGCCTGTTTATTACCGCTAATTTTCTCAAAACTTTGGAATCACATTGAATATAGCCATCCTTTCCGACAAAGAGCGAGTTGACTTCGCTGTTCGGGCCGTGTAGCTGTTAACTTACATTTGGGAGATGGTGGGTTCGAATCCCAATCTCAGTAGCTCTGACGATGGTTCTCCATGTTTTCCCATTTTCACACCAAGCAGTGGTGTTGAGCATTAATTAATTACTGTACCTTAATTAAGGCCACGGCCGTATCCTTCCCAGTCGTAGCCTTGTCTTATCCCTTCGCGACCTCAAGACTTGTCTGAGTTGGTGAGATGTAAAGCCAATAGCATAAAGAAAAGAAATACTTCTCTACATTGATTTTCACTTGATAGTTGGTCTGTAAGTCAGTGATCGCTGAACCCATCGTTGTACAAATGAGAATTCATGGAGTTAAAATTCGCTGATTTTACTATAGCTCATTCCATGTTAAGAAAATAGCACATACTGTACAATCAATCAATCAATCAATCAATCAATCAATCAATCAATCAATCAATCAATCAATCAATCAATCAATCAATCAATCAATCAATGAATCCTGATCTGCATTTAGGGCAGTCGCCCAGGTGGCAGATTCCCTATCTGTTGTTTTCCTAGCCTTTTTTTAAATGATTGCAAAGAAATTGGAAAGGATTGAACACACCCCCTCTTAGACACTCATAATTCCTCATCATTAAGGAATATTGTAATGTACTTTATACTGTATTATGAAAGAAAAAATGTATGAGGCTTGTTTTTGCCCTTGAGTTATTAAAATAATTACTTAACATTCTCTGTTTAATGAATACATTCGTAGAGAGGAAGCACAATGGATGGAACAGCCATCGATTTGTTGCTTTCCTTCATTTTTCCTTCTGAATTGCTCTGGTATGGTACATGTTGCGCTGTGAATCGCCGGCAGCTTGTCACTGTTAAAGAGAAGTCATCTGTTTATTTTTGTTTTGTGTTCTAATATTCTTGTACTGTACAGCAGATATTACTGAAGATTTTGATGCTGTGATGGGCAGCGATACATCACGGCATGACTTGTACTGATACAGAAATTCGCCATGATGTTTATTTGTGCTTGGTTTTGTTATTTGGCTTTTGTTTCTTAAGCGCATTTTATTTTTGTTACATATTACCAATTTTTCACAAGCCCACCTTTCTTATTATTCTTTTCGTGGGGCGCAGTAGTACTCGGCGTTGCCTGGGCAAATTTACTAAATGCAATTAACTGAATCCCACACCCCGAGCCTATAAAAATTATCTGTTGTTTATTTTCTCCCAGTTTGTTTTGAACTTCAATAGTGAGGTTTTGTATGTGCAGTAGTTTATCCATGTTGCTGTAAAAAACTGAAATAAGCCCTTCCCCGCCCTACAAACCCTGTACCCTAGATTTCAAAAATTAATGTGAAGCTTACTTTCTTCCTTTTATTTTCAACTTAAGTACTGAGTTTCACCGGTATATATGCCAGGGTTTCCTGTGATGCTGTTGGGTAGAGCCGTTCGATATGGCAACCTTGCTGTCATAAGAGCAATACTGTTTTTTTAAACATGGAATGAGGAATATTCGTCTGTTACTGGTGTAGAACTGAAGTTCAAATAACTAATTAAAATGCTGGTAAATCCACCGACGCGAGGCTGTCGTAATTGAGCACCTTCAAATACCACCGGAATGAGTGGAGATCGAACCGGACAACGTGAGCTCAGAAAGCCATTCCGAGCCACTCAATCCAGTGATCAAATAACTCTCATAGTATTTGTGATAGTTACGCTTATTCAGACTATGTATACTGGTTGACGATGCCCCCGCTCTATTTCGCTCTCACAACAATTATTACTGTTCAGCCCACGTTTTAAATACAGCTGCAAATGCCTTTAAAGATAAATTGAATCAACCACAGGCGTAATCAGGACTTTGACTTAAGGTCCGAAAACTAATTCTACACCGCGCGAAATCAACAACAAAGGCAATTAATCTACCGGGAAAGTTCCGCGAACTTTAACAAAAGTCTAGAAACATAGAATACCATCTAGTAGAGTCTTTAGTCAAGTCAGTTACTTCTTGAGTCATGGCGCTGCATCTGGATTGCTAAACGTCGCATTCTATTACATTGATTCAGAAAATGAAAATGAAAATGAAAATTTTATAGTATTTTGCAGTGCCACAGTGAAGAAGCCGCGGCTCCCCAAGGCGTCGCGTAGCACATTTTGGGAACCGTTGGGTTAGCCCAAGGTACTTGCGTGTGTAGAGAATCTCTGATGTCTGTTGTGAGGTCCTAGGTTTGGGGTTAGTGCTCCATCAGTTTTCAAGAAGCTGGTGCAATCAGGTTAAGTTAACAGGTTTTCAGACAAACCTTCTTCATAATTTTGTACATTTTGTGAGGTTCCCAGCGATATACATCGAATTCTACTTAGCATTTCGGTGTTTTCATAACTATTTCTAACATTTATAAATTAACTGAGTCGAAAATGTAAAGAGATGGCTTCAAATATCAATAAAAAAATCGTTATCTCCTTAATTCAGCAACAAGTTCATGTCCCTTCGAATTTAAATCCTGAAGTACTTCGTGGAAAACCTTGTTACCTGGCATTGATATGCCTCCTGTAGCTCGTATGTTTCATATCTCCAGTTTATTTCAATTTCCACTGCACTATGAACACACATGCGATTCGGAAGTGAAATTAGTCCGACCGCCCTGAAAAATATATAGCCTTCCGTGACATCCTTCTTTCTCTCGTTGAGAGGACCTTCCATTTTCCAATTCCCGATGAAGATGATAACGATATTCCTCAATTGGCTGTACTACAGATGGCCTTCCCTTTCTAGTAGCAACCAGTTTTCAAACATTAACCATAACGAATCTGCAACGTAAGGGAAGGAGATTTACTGAGTAGCCTGGTCGGTAAGTTAAACGGGTAGCCGAAACGGCCTTGCTAAGGCAACGGGTCAATGACACCATGAGGTCGAAGTTACTGACCGTCTCCGTAATTTAGTTGTCCTGAGACTAAATAATAGATATAAACCAGAATGAACCATTCGGGAATATTGAAAGATCTGAGTAAGAACCACAAACCGAATTGTCGCTAACAGCTTTCGGCTTCCAATCTTTGATCTCCTAGTAGATAATTGCAGCAAGCACTCGGAAACGACGATGTGATGGCGAGAAACAATATTACTATTTGTATTTTTCTACCACTCTCATGGCTTTGTAAAGTAATCCGATGAAGAGATTATTAGTCTGATAATGAGAGTTCATGTACTACGAAACTTGAAAGCCATACGTTACAACATATAGTATGTAACAGACATAAGGCACAAAATTTAGAGACCTCACAGATTAAAGCATGGCCATGGAAATGCTTCATTATTTGAGTTATCCGACTTTCAGGTTTAGCATAATGAATTGTAATACTCTTAATCGTCGGAATAATCAAATATTCACAGTTTTTTGCACAATTGTATGAATGTTATTGGTTTTATTTCCCACTAGCTACTTTTATGGGTTATGATTATGCCCATGTGCCAGAATTTTTTCTGCAGCTGATGATGTTTCGCTGACCATGTGGCACTCCAGAATCCTCAGACCATCTGGACAGGAAACGTCTTAGTAGGCCAAGGTCCTGAAGGGCTGCTGTAGGCCTACCACGTGTTTGTTTTGTTTTTTATAGGACGTACACAACAGAAGTAGGGCTTTACTAATTTGCTACATTCTCATTGGTGTCAGTTCTGCTGGTTAGGCCAGTGTTGCTCGCAAGGCCACAATTACTGGCAGATTCTTCTCCCTGGCGTCGCTCCGAATTAATGAGAATTATCTTCATACCGGAAGCTTTCATGCTTAAGTACAGTATCTTAATCCTTGGAATAGAAAGGATCCCTGACGGGCTGAGTGGCTCAGACGGTGGAGCGTTGGGTTTCTAGTTCCAACTTGACGGCTTCAATCCAAGCTCAGTCCGGTGGTACCTGAAGACGCTCATACATGACAGCTCGTGTCAGTAGATTTACTGGGACGTAAGAGAACTTCTGTGGTGCAAACCTGGTACCTCGGTCTCTGAAAACCATGAAGGTATTTTTTTTTTTGCAAGTTGCTTTACGTCGCACCGACACAGATAGGTCTTATGGCGACGATGGGACAGGGAAGGGCTAGGAGTGGGAGGGAAGCAGCCGTGGCCTTAATTAAGGTACAGCCCCAGCATTTGCCTGGTGTGAAAATGGGAAACCACGGAAAACCATCTTCAGGGCTGCCGACAGTGGGGTTCGAACCTACTATCTCCCGAATACTGGATACTGGCCGCAATTAAGCGACTGCAGCTATCGAGCTCGGTATGAAGGTAATTAAGTAGGGCGTAAAACAATTATTATTATTATTATTATTATTATTATTATTATTATTATTTCGTAAAAAGTGTATTGAATGATTCCTTATCTGCTCTTTTTTATTAATCCAATTCTTCGAAACTCTTCGGTCTACAGTATAGTTAACTTGCTGTGGATACCGAATGGTCCCCGAGTGCCCTCTCTCCTTCTCCTCTCCCCCCTCACCATGCTCATTCTCTCTCTCTTTATTGAACTGCGCTGTTACGCTGAAATACCTTCGCTAACAGAGACTGGACAATAGGCCGGTGGTAAACAGAGCTATTGAAAACTTGCGCGCGTTATTTGAACAAGTGCTCAGTTTAAACACGAGCTATGTCGAGATGAAAGCCAGTGGCAGAGCGAACGGAAGCGTACATATGCTCACCAGAATGGGAACGCACGGTCAGAGGGTATTAACACGAGTCAGCATCGAACTGGTACACTTGGTCATACTGCTTGTATCATTATATACAAGATACCTACCCTTGTATATAGCGTACTCCACGATAGGACTGGCACGTTAAGCGATATTTTTCCGACCACGGCGATTTTCAGAAATTATTCGTTTTATTCATGTCGGACTGCCAAATATGGGGCTAATATCCGTTCTATTCCTATATTCAAATAACTGAAGGTGCAATCCCATCCAATGGAAGAAGCATAACAGGTTATCAGACCTATTCGATACAGCTTTAGTACTTGATCCAAGTGGATTCTCACGGCGGTGTCTGCGGTTAGAATCCTGGACAATGTATATGGGACTTTTCAAATGAAAAAATCATGTCCCCGCGGTTCGGTTTTCATGTAACATGGGAGAACTCTTGTCTAAGATTACGATATCAGCAGTCACGTAAAAGTTCAGCTTACTTTTTCTTAACCTTCGCACTGAACTAAGTACACTTGATTGTTGACAACGATTTTCCAAGCCCCTAACCTACGGTGGTCTGCTATCGAATTAGGATTTTTGTCTTTCTGTCAATTTCGACTTAAGATTTTCGGGGTATTTATTGTCATTTGGAATGTAGTAAGTAAATTGCATTCACACAAGTTAAGATAGGCAATAATAGTTATGAATTCTTATTTGTATGAGTCAAGTTACTGTAGTTACTGTAGTCACGTCCTATTTCGTTGACCATGGGCAATGGCTGAGTGGCCTATTAAGTGGTCCTGAGCGTCGGGATACCAGTTGTTACGGAATGGGAGTGGCATCTCGGACATAGTCTAAGCCATGGCCCTCCGCCTGCTCAGGCGGCTAGGATTATACAATTCACCGAGACCCTAACCCGTTAGAGGAGAGATCCTCAGTTGGACTTTGGTAAGTAAGGATAGCATCCTGCTTCACAGAATTTACCGAGCTCAGAACATTTTATGCAAGCCTCGGACCTATGGGAGTAACGGGGTCCCACTACCATTTGACAGGCGAGGGACTCCTTGGAAACTACTTAGCAAACGAAAGGAAATTCGATAGGGGGCTATCAATATTAATGGGGCTATCGAAGAAAGAAAGTAGATCTGGTTGAGTAAGCAAAGAGGAAGCATCTGGATATGCTAGGGGTAAACGAAAATCGGGAAAGAGGAAGAGATAGGAGATTACTAGGAGTACTTTTGCACGCAGCATAGTTTCTGTTAGCCGCATAAATGAGCGAATGATGTGGGTAGATTTGGCAGTTGAAGGAATTAGGAGGAAAACTGTCTAAGAGTATTCACCATGTGAAGGTGCAGATGAAGATGAAATTGAAAAAATTTGTGAAGCATTGAGTGACATTGTAGTCAGGGTCAACAGCAAGCACAGGATAGTTCTAATGGGCAATTTCAATCCGGAAGTTGGAAATAGAACTGAAGAATACGAAAGGGTGATTGGTTCATTTGGAAAAGATATGGAAGCTAATAGGAATAGGAAGCTTTTGGTGAACTTCTGTGCTGGCATACGATTAGCAGTTACGAATACATTCTTCAAGCATAAGGCTATTCACCGCTACATATGGGAGGGTAGGGGCACCAGATTTGTAGTTGACTGCATCCTAACCGACTATGAATTCAGGAAATCCGAAGGAATGTGCGGATTTTCCGAGGACTTTCGATGATACGGGCCACTATCAGTAGTGAACTAGTGAGCTAACTAGGTCTAGGATAGAGAAAGTGAAATCTGTCTGCAAACGAATAAGGGTAGAAAATCTCCAGGATGAGGAAATTAGACAGAAGTACATGGATATTATTAGTGAAAAGTTTCGAAAAGTGGACAGTAAGCAGGTTCAGAATATAGAAAGAGAATGGCATACAGGGATACAGTTACTGGAAACAGCAAGGGAATGCCTAGGAAAAACTGTGTGTAAAGATGGGAAAGAGCGAACATCTTAGTGGAATGATGAAGTGAGAGCAGCTTGTAAACGTAAAAAGAAGGCGAATCAGAAATTGCTCCAAACAAGGGTTGTTGTAGACAGGGAATTGTACGTAGATAAAAGAAACAGAGGAAAACAAATAGTGCTGAATCCGAAAAGAAGTCGTGAGAGGATTTGGTAATAACCTGGAAAGGCTAGGTCAAGCAGCAAAGGAAACCTTTCTGGACAGTAAGAAAAAATCTTAGGAAGTGAGGGAAAAAGGAAATGAACAGTTTTCTGGGTAATTCAGGTGAACTCATAATAGATCCGATTGAATCACTGGATAGGTGGAGCGAACAACCGGGCTCATGGGGAGGAGGAAAATAATAATAATAATAATAATAATAATAATAATAATAATAATAATAATAATAATAATAATAATGTTATTTGCTTTACATCCCACTAACTACTTTTTTAAGGTCTTCGGAGACGCCGAGGTGCCGGAATTTAGTCCCGCAGGAGTTCTTTTACGTGCCAGTAAATCTACCGACACGGGGCTGTCGTATTTGAGCACCTTCAAATACCACCGGACTGAGCCAGGATCGAACCTGCCAAGTTGGGGTTAGAAGGCCAGCGCCTTAACCGTCTGAGCCACTCAGCCCGGCAAAGAGGAGGAAAATAATGTTGGTGAAATTACACTTGAGGAAGTGGAAAGGGTAGTAAATAAATAGCAGTGTCATAAAGCAGCAGGAATGGATGAATTTAGACCTGAAATTATGAAGTATGTTGGGAAGGTAGGGTTGAAATAGCTTCGTAGAATAATACGATTAGCATGAAGTGTTCGTAAGGTTTCATCAGATTGGAAAAAAGCAGTAATTGCACCTATCTAAAAGCAAGGGAACAGGAAGTATTGCAATAACTATCGAAGTATCTCATTGATTAGTATACCAGGCAAAGTATTCGCTGATATCTTGGAAGAGAGGGTGCGATCAGTGGCAGAGCCGGGAATCGAACCCGCGCCTCCGGGGGTGGCAGGTAATCACACTAACCACTACACCACAGAGGCGGACTGCAGTTTCTTTTTCAGGTTTAATTCTGTTACCATGTTTTCTTCTTCAGGTAGTTTATAAATAGTTAAGAAAAGAGAATGTTTTTACACGAACTTAACACCATAAAAATATTGTTATAATGTTTAAAGTCTTAAAATAAAACATAGTACTTTTAAGACCTCTAGTGGGATACCTACATATCTTCTTCTTCTCAATTTGCTACCGCTTTTTCCCACACCGTTGGGATCGCGGGTGCGAAGTACGTCGCACACGTGGATTTGGCCCTGTTTTACGGCCGGGTGCCCTTCCTTACGCTAACCCTATATGGAGGGTTGTAATCACTATTGCGTGATTCTGTGGTGGTTGGTAGTGTGGTATGTTGTCTGAATATGGTGGGGAGAGTGTTGGGACGGACAAATACACCCAGTCCAAGAACCAGAAGGATTAAACAGAAGTGGTTAAAATCCCTGACCCGGCCGAGAATCGAACCCGGGACCCTCTGAACCGAAGGCCAGTACGCTGACCATTCAGCCAACGAGTCGGACGGATGTCTAAATATCTTATTCCTAACTATTTCTTACTTCTTCGTTTTGATTTTGTCATTTCGAACAGGGTTAGTGAATTACCGCCTCATTTTTATTTTATTTCTTCTGATTGTTTAACATTGTACTAATACCGTTAGATTTTCGGCGACGCTGGAGTCGGTAAGAGCTGGGAGATTGTCGATAGGGCCTAAGAAACTTTCTAGATATTATTATTATTATTATTATTATTATTATTATTATTATTATTATTATTATTATTATTATTATACAATCCCCTGTAGGTCAGTGTTAAAGTGTCGCCCTCCGGACCCGAAGGTTCCAGGTTAAAACCAGCAGTTGTCTGATTTTGAAAAGCGGGAAGCAGCTCATTCAGCATACCTTGTCTTACGATGTCGGCATGTAAAAGATTTCTGTGTTTACCTCACAAAATTAATTGAAAATAATAATAATGTTATTTGCTTTACGTCCCACTAACTACTTTTTAAGGTCTTCGGAGACGCCGAGGTGCCGGAATTTAGTCCCGCAGGAGTTCTTTAAGGTGCCAGTAAATCTACAGACACGGGGCTGCCGTATTTGAGCACCTTCAAATACCACCGGACTGAGCCAGGATCGAACCTGCCAAGTTGGGGTTAGAAGGCCAGCGCCTTAACCGTCTGAGCCACTCAGCTCGGCTAATTGAAATTAACAGATCGCCCTACCGAGTTTCAGTTTCTCCGTCATCTGTTGGAGTAGAACGGAACATCAAAATTAACACGTAGGCGGGCTGAATAGTGTCAGATTAGGATGTTTGCGCAAAGTAGCTGAGATCATTCAATTATTATTATTATTATTATTATTATTATTATTATTATCATTATTTGCCTGCTGCCATTTCTTGATGGATACAGTACTTTTGTATCCATCCCTTGGCACAGGCCAGAGTAAAGTGTAGCTTTCACCGAAGTCCCAGTCTCATCCATGGCTGTGACAATATGGAAGTTGCTGGGGGATGGGTGGCGCTGAGTATTGACATTCAGAGCACGACTAGTGCATCTGAGTGTTATGAAAGGTGTTGCTCATAGGGTCAGTCGTGCTGCAATAGCACCTTCTGACCCAGTGAGGAAAGCAATGGCAAACTACCTCACTCCTCGTCTTGCCTAGTACGCCTCATTTTGGTGCTGCCATTGGTTTTTGCGGTTTCCTTATAACCGCATAACCTTTGGTGGTGCTATTTGAGGATCCAACCAGCCTCTGGGCTGATGACCTAACAGACAGATTATTATTATTATTATTATTATTATTATTATTATTATTATTATTATTATTATTATTATTATTATTATTATTATTAATGCCGGGCTGGGTGCTTTAGACGGTCGAGGCGCTGGCCTTCTGACCTCAACTTGGCAGGTTGGATCCTGGCTCAGTGCGGTGGTATTTGAAGGTGTTCCAATACGTCAGTCTCGTGTCAGTAGATTTACTGGTACTTTCAAAGAAGTCCTGCGGGACTAAATTACGGCACCTCGGCGTCTCCGAAAACTGTAAAAGTAGTTAGTGGGAAGTAAAGTCAATAAAATTATTTTATTAGATTTTTTTTACAATTTGCTTTACGTCACACCAACACGGATAGGTCTTATGGCGACGATGGGATAGGAAAGGCCTAGGAGTGGGAAGGAAGCGGCCGTGGCCTTAATTAAGGTACATCCTAGCATTTGCGTGGTGTGAGAGTGGGAAACCACGGAAAACCATCTTCAGAGTTGCCGACAGTGGGATCGAACCAACTATCGCCCGGATGCAAGTTCACAGCTGCGCGTCCCTAACCGCACGGCCAACTCGCCTGTTATTTTATTATTGTTGTTGCATTATCCTTGTTGATCGACATTAGATCTCACTCATTAATCCCCTCAGTACCCTCTGGAATCGCTCTACGTTCAGTATATGTGCCAATGTGATCTACATGGCTACACGAGGAACTGTTCACGCAGCTGTTAGCATAAATCACGCGTAGATGATTGCTCCCTGAAACGCGTTAGCACAGATTACGGTGAGCTACCGCCGCTGGTTGTCGTACATATATAAAAGAAAGAAAACCAAAGCCATTGGCCTATAGCCTTATTAGTCATGGCACTGGTTTAATATGAAAAGCGTTTCAAGTGACAACGAGAGGTTAAAGACTTAACGGTGAAGAGCAACTATACATTGGCCTTGCCCTCTCTTTAACACTTGTCCGCGTTTTCTTTATTGCTGTTATATTGAAAGAATTGCTGAGTAATCTTGACTAAACGATGTCATATACATCAAGTAACCAGATGCAGCTGCCGGACTTTCTTCAGTTCTACCCTTTCAAATTCCTCTTCGTTTCCTGTTCTAGCTCTGAAGTCCTTAATTATTAACTATCATCAAGCATTTCTGCTCTTGCTTAAACTGTCTCTTAATTATCGCCTGGCTGAAGTCTTCGTAATTTCCTCTGCTAATGTGGGGTCTGCATATTGACATCACTTGTGCTTACGGTTGGGGAAGGTGTTCTGGAATCAGCATGGATATTGTCAGGGTAGTAGCAAAGCGGGGGGGGGGGATGTCTGTAGGTTAGAACCTCCCCCATGGAATTTTTACAAAACAAAATAAACATAGTGAAATTTGACTCGAAGTGTTGGCTCTATTGTACATTCACAGATACAAAATTGTAAACCGAACAGATCTCTTGAATCTATTTTCTAAGAAGCCTCAAAAGTTGGATTTTAGATTAAAATCTGAACATACCGTTCGCCGTATAAATATCACTACGACCGTATTGTTCTTGTTCTGTATTTAATGAAAGATTTTATAATGTAGCGGTACTGAAATCTGAATATCAACATAATTTATTTGTATCAGTGTCCTTCATAACTTTGTAACCATAACCCCCCCACCCCCAGTCTATCGATCCTGGCTAAGCAACTGGATAATATATTATTCCAATAATGTTCTGGTCGTATATTTTGCTCATTAATCATTGTTCCCTAAACTTTCAGAGAAAATATACCTCAACAAATTTTCAAACAGACTACGCGATGGCTTAGATGTTTGTTTGAGTTCTCAGCCTGAAGACTGTTATATAAAGTCCTGGTACATTCCTGCAAAGTCATACGAGGGAAATGAGAAGTATGCAGTTTTCCGTTGCCTTCCACACTGACTCAGAATATGCTATGATATATCACTTTGCTAAGCCCCCTAAAATTCATACAAACATACTGTAGACCACTCAAGCGAGATTTTCACTCTATCCAATATAGAGACTGGCTACATGACGAACGATTGTTAATTACAATTGGCTTTACGTCGCACTGACACAGATAGGTCTTACGTCTCAGCTCTGAGCTTGCATCCGGGAGATAGTGGGTTCGAACCCCATTGTCGGCAGCCCTGAAGATGGTTTTCCGTGGTTTCCCATTTTCACACCAGGCCTTATTTAAGGCCAGGGCCACTTCCTTTCCACTCCTAGCCCTTTCCTATCCCATCGTCTCTGTCGGTGCGCCGTAAAGAAAATTGTTAAGGGGCATAAAAATTGCAAGGACCCACACGTACGATGACAGTGCATGGAGCTAATTTCTATCTCCATGGCAATCAGAGTACGAATTACCCTTCGTTTCAATACACTTTTCATAAGAAAAATACTATCACTTTAGGAGATGAGCAATAATGAGTGGAAAGCCATATTTTCTCCCAGCACGTCTCTTCTTCCTCTCGGGAGGCGACAAGCACATTGTGCATTTAATCAGAAAGCAGTACTGAGAATTAAGTGTCTCATTAGCTGTTATTGCCATTAAGAGCTATGTCATCTTTAATTAAAGTTCTTGGAGAGTTTAGAATATAAGGAGCCAATTATGATTGTTGTGTGAGTTAATGTAACCAAATAGGGTTTAACTGATCAGTCCACCCACGACAAACAAGAAGACCTTTTCACATTAGCTCGTCAGGGCGGGTCCGAGATCAAAGGTTTCATTTATATGTGTGTTCGCTAGATAGAAATATATTAACTTGTTTGATCAAGTTATGACATTACTGTGACTATTGTTCCGGAAGACTTAACCGTTACATATTCAGTACACACACATACAGTATATATATGAGCCAATCGACAGAATACTGGACTGTGAAATTGTACGCAGCCCACAGGACACCGTACGTCAAATACAACAAATTGTCTCAGTAGATAGTACGGTTGCGCATCCATATTACAACACTTCCACCAAAAGTTGTAGGTTTCTAGCAAAAATACGCCAGGTAAAATTATACGAATTTTGAGGTACCTTAGTATATATTGGTTGGTCTGGTGGCTATGCATCAGCGGCCGATAAACTTTTAGTCAAGACAGAAATATGTTACCGTCCTTTTGCCTTCGGTGATTATGAATTCCATTTTCGTAAATTTGGGCTGATTTGGAGGAGAAATTACTCAAGCACTATTGTAAATAACGAAAGTCGGATGACCCAGTGCCCCGTAAAATTGGGGGTGTGGCTAGAATCTCAACTATTCTTGTGCAAGTTTCAGCGGTTGAATGAAAACATGCAAGGCAGCTTGTTGTCTGGATGGAACATAACACACTTTCTGTTCTTTAATTTTGGCCCTTTTTTGTTGGATGCTTTGGAGTTATTTATTTATAAACCCAGATTGATCCTCTGCTTCTGTAAGAGTGGCTAATTTCAGAGAACGTTTTCAACCGCTGAATAACCAATTGATCAATGTTTCCATGTATTCATCTGCACGTGTATGTAAATGTTTTCTTCACTTTAATAGAAAAGCAGTATCATATGCTGAAACGCTAATGTTGCTCGTCCATTTTCGAAATTTATTAAAGTTTATACTCATCAAAACTGCACTTCATCAAGGGAAGGCCGAGAAAGGGCACTTTGCAAGATATAGTACAAACTATCCTTTGAAACATACATTTTTCAAAAACAGTCAGAAATGTCTGAACTGTCCAATATTGATTATGGCAATAAATTCATAGCAACGTGTACGTTTCAATTGGTCGGCATGTTAAAACGCGAGTTCATATTTTGTTTACAATTTGTTTTACGGCGCACCGACACAGATAGGTCCTATGGCGACGGTGGGATAAGAATGGCCTAGGAGTGGGAAGGAAGCGGCCGTGGCATTAATTTAGGGTAAAATCTACCTAGTAAGAGGTTTATTTTTGTCATCAAAGGCTATTTAAATATTTTCCCATTCTTTTAAAATACAGTTCAGACCAATATTTACATTTCAGCCAGCTCCGTTCATTAAAGAGTTCAGATCACACCAGGGAAATGCCGGGGCTGTTCCTTGGTGTGAAAATGGGAAACCACGGAAAACCATTCTCAGGGCTGCCGATAGTGGGGCTTGAACCCACTATCTCTCGGATGCAAGCTTACAGCTGAGCGCCCCTAAGCGCACGGCCAACTCGCCCGGTAAATGTGAGTTCAATGCTTACTCATCACTGTCAGCTGTAACCTCCTTCCATATATCCTGGAAGGGACGGCGACTTCCCCGCCGGTTTGAGGGTATGCCACGACAGCTTCCTATATTGTGCCTTTCGTCTAGTGTCCCCGTGGACTTTCCGGAAAATAGTGTCGGTCGTGCTGTGTTATTGTCGAGTAATATGTGTTGAGTAGGTCAGTGTGTGGTGCAGTCACGTTGATTCTGATTTAATTGTGTTGAGTTAATTGTGAGAGTTATCGGACTTGTCTGGAGTCGAGCCAAGTGAACAGCAGTCGTGTGTTGTAATATTCAACATAATTGTTTTCGATCCTCTCTGCATGTAGCTGCTATGCAAGGTGACGATCGTGCGTGCCAAGTGAAAGGTGAGAGCTTTAAGTTAAGAATGCGTAGGGGACGCTCTTTCCAGGTAACTGCCCAGCTTGAGACCTTCTGTGAGGACTAGACATTTTGTAAATAGGCACTAATTAGTTGATTGTTGTCATTCATTTTCAAGCATAATTGTTTGTGTGTGTATGAGTGTGTGTCCCAATTGCGTCATTATACATCATATTAGATTAAAAAAACAGGCAGTGTTTTATTCGTAAAAATACATACTAACGAGAACCCAAACAAAACACAATGACGCAACAGCTCTGATAAGTCTTGAACTGCCAAATGAACACTACTCAGTCGGAAGGCTTGAAGATTACGAGGTGATACCATCAGATCTCGGTAAAAGCCCCTGATCTGACGAAATCGTACCCTGAGCCTCTGGTTAAGAGGCAGTCTCGCTAACCATAAACCGCGGGGCTTGCAATGCATATAAATGTACTGGTGAAATAGTTATTTATTTTGCTTTCTTCTGGTTGCTTATTGAGATTTTCTATTCTTTTTCTTCTTATTAAAACTGTGAATGTATATTTATAGTTTGATAACCTACAGAAAATCTGGGCTTTTTTTTTCAATTTGATTTACGTCGTACCTATACAGATAGGTCTTACGGCAGCGACGAGATGGGAAAGCGCTAGGAGTGTGAAAGAAGCTCTCGTGATTTTCATTTAGGTACAGCCCCGGCATTTCCCTGGTGTGATCTGAACTCTTTAATGAACGGAGCTGGCTGAAATGTAAATATTGGTCTGAACTGTATTTTAAAAGAATGGGAAAATATTTAAATAGCCTTTGATGACAAAAATAAACATCTTACTAGGTAGATTTTACCCTTAAACGTGATTTATAAAGCCAGTTCGTCGGTACTGCATCTCATATTCTCTACTGACAGCTTTATCTACATATGATGTATTCGAATTTCTCATCTCTTAATAACTAGCCACTAAACCCCTTCCAAGAGGAAGTCTTGTGACATGTTGCTACATTTCATTCACCCGTGCTGTGTTTGATTAAATATTGTTTCCTCGGACAGGTCAGTGTAGGTGAGACGAGTACACAACACGGATGATTGATGTGAACACCGTTACCATGTGGGGTCTTGTTCTTATGTAATATGCTCAACAGGGGCCTATATAGTGATGAATGGATCCCGTCTATGGACACTTGGTGTTAGGATCTTGTAAATCTTAATTGTTCTTTCTACTTTCAAAAGTATTAAACATAATAAAACAACTAACTTTAAATTTACTGTAAAAGATAATGGAAAAAACTACTTTATGCCTTTAAGAAATTATGTGAGAACTTAAACTTTCTCTTAAACTTAATCGTCTATTGTAACAGAAAACTGAAGTTAATTATGACATTAACAATATTAATTTAAACACAGGATATACATGATATGTTGAGTATAATGACGTCGACGACGACGATGATGATGATAATAATAATTATAGTAGTAGTAGGGCCTAGTAAAAAGAAAATAAATAGGAAAAGAAAGACGATGAGAGCTAGAGGAGGAAGATTATCTTTATACAGGAGATTGGAAATACATTTCAAAGGTGACTGTGTAGAAAACTATGCAATCATGTATCAAAAGAACTACTTCCATTCATCATTCACAAATTTTCCTACACCATATTGGTGTCGTGGGTGCGGCCATTGTCGCGATGTGGACTTGGCTCACCTTTATTGCTGAACACCTTTCCTGATGTCACCCCCTTGTTGACGGATGTATTCAACTATTAGGCCTACGTGTTTCTGTAGTGATATGCAGTGTGGAGTGTTGTGTGTAAATGAAGAGGTGTGTTATAAGACGAATACAAACATCCAAACTCCGAGCCAGGGAAATTAAACAAATACGGCTAAAACCCTCGATCCGGCCGGGCATCGAACCTGGTACTCTCTCAAAGGCTAATACGCTGACGGTTCAACTGGGGAAGCGGACATTGAGCAACGAACTCTCTGTTCTCAGTTTATAACGGTAGTGATTTATAATATTTCTATTACTTCTTTTGTTCACACTAACATTCATACTACAACGTCTTTGGTATTTACTAGGAAATATTTTAATTTAAACTATCGTTTTAATGTGTAATGATGGTGACAGTGAGAGATTTGAACATAATATAAAAATGACAGTCAAAACGTTTACGCATACTATTGTGAAATAAGGCATGTGCACCAAATTTTATTTTCACGTTAATTACCTTTTCATGACTGTCAATATCCAGTCAATACTGGTTTAAAATGTTCACCAGTGTCCATTTGTAAGGATCTTCTTCTTTTTCTACCGCTTTTCCCACACCTGTGGATAATAATAATAATAATAATAATAATAATAATAATAATAATAATAATAATAATAATAATAATAATAATAATAATTGATTGATTGATTGATTGATTGATTGATTGATTGATTGATTTGGCCCTGTTTTACGGCCGGTTGCCCTTCCTGACGCAAACCCTATATGGAGGGATGTAATCACTATTGTGTGTTTCTGTGGTGGTTGGTAATGTAGTGTGTTGTCTGAATATGAAGAGGAAAGTGGTGGGACAAACACAAGCACCCAGTCCCCGGGCAAGAAGAATAATTCAGAGACGATTAAAATCCCCGACCACCGGGCGAGTTGGCCGTGCGCGTAGAGGCGCGCGGCTGTGAGCTTGCATCCGGGAGATAGTAGGTTCGAATCCCACTATCGGCAGCCCTGAAGATGGTTTTCCGTGGTTTCCCATTTTCACACCAGGCAAATGCTGGGGCTGTACCTTAATTAAGGCCACGGCCGCTTCCTTCCAACTCCTAGGCCTTCCCTCTCCCATCGTCGCCATAAGACATGTCTGTGTAGGTGCGACGTAAAGCCCATAGCAAAAAAAATCCCCGACCCGGCCGGGAATCGATCCCGGTACCCTCTTGACCGAAGGCCTCAACGCTGACCAGTCGGACTGTCCATTTGTAAGAGTGGTGATATCAAAACATCATCTGGAACAAGTACACTGGCTATATTTTATCACGAGCATTTAGGCCCGGTTTCTTCATCTCTGTGTTAAATTTTACTTAACAAATGTTCACTAACAATTGTTATTAATTTAACACTTCGTTAAAAGTGCGTGTTTCACGATTGTTAAAGACAAAGTAATACATTTCCGTGAGATTTCTGAACGCGTTTGGCAGTGAGCGTCGTTTGTTTCTTTACATAAAGCGCTCCTAGCGGTATGTTCGAATAGTATTTTGTCACACATGGTTGGCATTATTATAGGTTATGGTTAGCGGAGACCGCTAAGACGTAAACCTGCCAAGTAAGAGGCAGCGAAAGCGTTATTATGATGAATGCGGGACAAATATTGTTATAGACTTAATTTGAAGGTACCGGGCGAGTTGGCCATGCGTTTAGGGGCGCGCGGCTATGAGCTTGCATCCGGGAGATAGTGGGTTCGAATCCCACTGTCGGCAGCCCTGAAGATGGTTTTACGTGGTTTCTCATTTTCACACCAGGCAAATGCTGGGGTTGTACCTTAATATAAGGCCACGGCCGCTTCCTTCCAACTCCTATGCCTTTCCTATCCCACCGTCGCCATAAGACCTATCTGTGTCGGTGCGACGTAAAGTCGCTAGCAAAAATAATTAAGTATGCGAATGTGCTTGAAAAATGGAAAAACGGACTATTATCTCACAGCACTCGATATATTCTTATATGAGTGCAATCTAAGGCTTCTACCTCACCGGGAAAATGTGATAATCGATAAGCCTTGAGAATAATTTTTGGGCATTGTTTTAATGCTGCAATGACAACAGGAATTCTTTGCACAATTCTACACACTCTTCTATTGCATTCATGAATATTAGTCGCCTACAATTAGATGAAAAGAGTCCGAAGCATAATATCTAAAAACTATAAGCAACTGCTGCACTGGAGAGACTGATGTGTGGGAAACTCGAACGTATTTTCAATTTATTCTAGTACCTTGTTCATTATTGCTTTGGTAATTAGGTATCATTGTAGATTTTTTTTCTGACAACTCTGAAAAGTCAGTTCTTTGCTACGTGCTACAATTTTGAAATATTAACAGCTGTTAAGAGGCTTACCACAGGGCTGCTACCATGCTAATTTAACACATGTTTTAACAATTTGTTTGAGTTAACAATCCTTGATGATATGGCCAATTTGTTAAATTACGTGTTAAGTCTACTTAACAGCAGTGCCAACACTTAACATTCGTTGAAGAAACTGGGCCTTAATGTCACGAAATTGGGTAGGATTACCCTATTCTGCATTGGTGATATATGCACTGTATATTACGATACTATTAACATAATGTTTGTAGTTTCTGATTTTTATTATATATACCCATTTATCCGCATAGCATCGATACGTACTGCTAGTGGTTTAACGTCGCACTAACACATCAAAGGTTTTCAGTGGTGCAAGAATGGGAAGGAGTCACGATTGGGAAGGCAGCGACCTTCGCCTTAATTAAGATACAAGCCCAGCATTTTCCTGGTGTGGAAATAGGAAACTATGGAAAACCAACTTCAGGGCTGTCGACGGCATGATTCGAACCCACCACCTCCCGAATGCAAGCTCATAGCTATGCGACCCTTTCCCCGCGGCCACCTTGCTCGGTTCGGTACGTTCTCCAGCCATCTAGTTACGTAATGGGCTCGTATAGTAATTGCATTCAAATTTTCAAAAGTTTAATTTTCCATCCAATCAACAACTTTTGTATTCCTTTAGCATTACTAAAAGTGGGCCTTATTAATACTGGATGGCACTTAGCCATAAATGCGTGATTATTTTAATGTGTCAATAATGCAACATTCATTCATCAAAATATTTCTTTGAATAATTCTTTTCTGATTACATCCCGTTACAGGACTTAAATTGACTTTGAATTGTACTATAATGTGTGTTTCATGGCCTATTTTGGGTCTTGGTTTAGCAAGGAAATAAAAATATAAAGACAGAAATCATTTCAATTTATCCTTAAAATGACTCTTATTAGGCTTGTGAAATCACCCTATGTCTATTATCCTGTAATCACATAAAATTGATGAAATTGCGTCACATCGGTATCTTTGCCAGGCTCGAACTGGAAATCTTCACCGATACCACCCGGTAGTCAAACCGCTAATTTGGAGTTCGTGCACATATTTATAATTATGGTTATTATTTCTTGTAGCTGTAATAAGCAGCTCTGCTCACGAGGGATTAGTCATCGCCTACGTGCATACACAGTATAACAGCAGCACAGATGAAGCGAGGATCCCCGAAGTTTCACGCTGAAAAACTTATGTAAGTTTGTAATATTCTTCTGTTTTTACATTTATTTAATCACTAGCAAGTTACCCGTGCTTCGCTACGGTATTATACTGAAATGTATAAATGAATGCTTATTGTTTTAGATATATAATCCGCCGAAATTCGCGATCTGACTGGTTTTCTAATAGATTACGGCAAGTCTCCCTCCATTTTTCAATCTTTCTTTCAAGCAATCGATTTCGTACTTCCCGGGCTAGGTCCAGGTATTCCACCCGGTCAGTTGGGTCCCTAAATCTTTGCCATCTTTTCCTATAAGCATTTTTAATATGGATGAAATCCTTCAGGAGAACCGGCGTGGTGTCGTCTTTGGTGCCTTGGCGGTTCTGAACCCGCAGCCGGACTGCATTCTTAGTCATTACCCGTCAAGGACCCGTTTCTAGCGCAGTCCGCACATTTGACGACGGTCCAGAACATTATTATTATTATTATTATTATAGATGTTCTGGACCCAACAGCAAGATGCAAGACCGCTACTTGGCGGTAAATTACATCTGCTGCCATTGTCATTGTTGAGAATGTGACCAGCACCATTGTAGCGCGTACGCAAGTGTGGGGGATTTCTGGCCATACGAATGACATACTTCCGTGCATTATTGACCTTATTATAGAGGTGAAAAACTGGACGGTCAATCTCATTCCTATCGTTTATTTCAATTGTGTTTAAATTTTTATTTATATGCCAGGAGAAGGTACTGTAATCTAAGAACGTTCTCCGAAGGGAAAGATGGCTCTTGAAAACGAACCCAGGAAAGATTAAAAATGATCGGTTTATGATCAGAATAAGTACATAGAAAATCTACAGCCTGTTTCCAGTCATTCGACAGGGTCAGAAATGGAATGAATAAAGCCCCCATCTAGCGGCGAAAATAGGAATTGTGCCGGCAGCCGAAACCTGTCGCACTCCTCTGGGGCAATGATTAATGGATGACAAATGAAATGAGATTATATTGGACAGTGTTTCTGGGATGAATGATGACAGGGAAAACCGGAGTATCCGGAGAAAAACCTGTCCCACCTCCGTTTTGTCCAGCACGAATGTCACA
The DNA here is from genome assembly GCF_040414725.1 of Anabrus simplex. Taxonomy (NCBI): domain Eukaryota; kingdom Metazoa; phylum Arthropoda; class Insecta; order Orthoptera; family Tettigoniidae; genus Anabrus; species Anabrus simplex. The sequence goes on along the minus strand of NC_090266.1, from coordinate 429,925,955 downwards.
TGGAGAGACCAGGATTTGAACCACGGAACCCAGCTGTGAGAGGCCGGCGCGCTGCCGCCTGAGCAACGGAGGCTCCTTATAAATACATTATGAACAGTAAAATCAATTGGTCTCAACTCATTTTACACCCCACCGCCGTTAAGTTTATTTACCCCCCACCCCCCCAAAAAAAATAACCAAAAGAAGGCGTGTTTCTTTATGTTTAAAGGAGATCCCAAACACTATTGTTTACGTCTATTACCTTCAGTTTTCAGATTAAAATAATTCACTTTTTTCACTTTCACACTCCTCCCCCCCCCCGCCCGTCTCAAGTGAATTTTCCGGCAAAAAATACTTGTTTCTTTAATAGTAAAGGATCCTCTAAATACCAATTATCACGACTGTAACTTCTTCAGTTTTTGATTTATGTGTCCTCATGAAAGGAATTCACACTCACGCCTCCCAAGATGATTTCTCCCCCCTCCCCACACACACAAAACGGGCTTTTCTTTGTCTTTAAAGGAGATCCAACTACCAATTTACACGTCTGTAGGCCATAACAACTTTAGTTTTTATTAAATGTAAGTATTCTCATACAATTAAGTCAATTAATTTTTCAATTATTTCACCCCCTGCCCCCTCCCCATTCATCGGATTTTCCGAGAATTCGTGCTTCTTTACTTTTAAAGCAGATTCCAAATATCAAATTTTACGTCTGTAACATCTTCATTTTTGAGATAACAGTAGCCTAATTAAAAGAATTCAACACCATTTTCAGTCACTTTAACCCCCCCACCCCCTCCACCCAAGTGCTATATCCGAAAACTAAAAATACACGTTTCCTTATTTTTATAGAGATTCACTTCTGTCACATGTTAAGTTTCTTGAGATATACTGTATAAATTCTCATTTTAAAATTTAACCCCCTTTTTAGTTCCCCTTAAGAGGAGTTTCCAAAACCAAATCGCCTATGTTTCTTTACGTTTACAGGAGATTCCAAATATCACTTTTTACGTCTGTAACATTCAACGTTTCTCAGATATTCTGTAGATACTGTCTTTCAAACAAAATTCACTCAAATATGTCACTCCTGTTTAACTGCCATTAATTGGAGTTTCCAAAAACAAAAAAGTACGTGTTTCTTTATTTTTAAAGGAGATCCCATATCCAAATTTTCAGTTCTGTAATATCTTAAGTTTCTGAGATATATGTATCCTCATTAAAGGCATTCAACCCATTATTCACCCTTTTGCACCCCTCCTACTGAAATTTTCCGAAAAAAATATATTCATGTTCCTTTATTTTTAAAGGAGATTCATAATACCAATTTTCACATCTGTAAACTTTTAAAATTTTAGGATGTAGAACACTCATTTTAAAATTTCACTCCCCTTTTCAACCCCCCCCCCCCCATTATTTGGATTTTCCAAAAACGAAAAATGCCTGTTTCTTTATTATTTTAAAGTCGATCCCAAATTCCAATTTTCAGGTCTGTAATATCTTCAGGTTCTGAAATATAATTAGCCTCATTAAAGGCATTCAACACATTTTCACCCTTTTCCACCCTTCCTATTGGGATTTTCCGAAAACAAAAATATACGTGTTTCTTTACTTTTTAAAGGAGATTCTAAGTACTAATTTTTTACATCTATAAACTTTAAAAGTTTTGTGATATAGAAACACTCATTTTAAAAATTCACCCCCTCTCACCCCCCCTCATTAATTGGATTTTCCAAAAACAAAAAGTACGTGTTTCTTTATTTTTAAAGGAGATCCAAAACACCAATTTTCAGGTCTGTAATATATTCAGTTTCTGAGATATAAGTATCCTCATTAAATGCATTCAACCCATTTTTCACCCCTTTCCACGTTTCCTATTGGGATTTTCCGAAAACAAAAAAATACGTGTTTCTTAATTTTTAATGAAAATTCTAAATACCAATTTTTACATCTGTAAACTTTCAAAGGTTTGAGATATAGATGCACTGATTTTAAAAATTCACACCCCTTTTCACACTCCCATTAATTGGATTTTCCAAAAACAAAAAAATACGTGTTTCTTTATTTTTAAAAGAGATCAAAAGTACCAATTTTCAGGTCTGTAATACCTTCAGTTTCTGAGATATAAGTACCGGTATCCTGATTAAAGGCATTCAACCAGTTTTTCACCCTTTTTCACCCCTCCTATTGGGATTTTCTGAAAACAAAAAAATACGTAATTCCTTATTTTTAAAGAAGATTCCAAATACCAATTTTTACATTTGTAAACTTTTAAAGTTTTGAGATATAGATTCACTCATTTTAAAACTTCACCCCCCTTTTCACCCCGTTAGCGACGGAATATCCAAAAATCCTCTCTTAGCGAGCACCTACATCTTAATATGAATGTATTCCCAAAATTTCATTTCTTTATGTCCAGTAGTTTTGGCTCGGCGATGATGAATCAGTCAGTCAGTCAGTCAGTCAGTTAGGACAAGCTATTTTATATATATAGATTTACAGACTATTGGATCATCAATCACACGTACTGAGTCTGTGTGTATACTTGCATATAGAAGTTACTGTCGGCAGCACTGAAGGTGGTTCTCCGTGGTTTCCCATCTTCACACCAGGCTGTACATTAAGTTCACGGCGCTTACTTTCCACTCCTAGCCCTTGCTCATCCCATCGTCGCCATCGTCGGTGTGTGGTAAAGCAAAAGAATATAAAATAAAAATACTTAGGTATGTGAATTTAATTAGTTAATATGGTTATATAGAAGCCTCCGTGGCTCAGACGGCAGCGCGTCAGCCTCTCACCGCTGGATACCGTGGTTCAAATCCCGGTCACTCCATGTGAGATTTATGCTGGACAAAGCGGAGGGGGGACAGGTTTTTCTCCGGGTACTCCGGTTTTCCCTGTCATCTTTCATTCCAGCAACACTCTCCATTATCATTTCATAGCATATATCATTCATTAATAATCACTTTGGGAGTGGCGACCCCATCGTACCAATAGCCTATATCTGCTTCATTCATTACATCCCTGACCCGGTCAGTGACTGGAAAACAGGTTGTAGGTTTTCATTTTCAATATGGTTATATAACAATTTGCTAGTTAATGATAGAGAAAATTTGTTGAAATCACTGGAGGTAAGAATTGTAAGAGCTCTGCAACGTGTCATGTGCAATGCCCGTACGAAAAAACGGACCATGAGCATATGGGAATTGTGAAGGAATTTCTGATCCCATCTAAAATTGGAGATCCCGTAGCTATGATCACGATATCAACAGTCACGTAAAATTGAAAGCTAGCTTTTGCAAACCAACGTGAGGCGAGTTGAACAGCCGATTAGGAAAGACCTGGTAGGTGACTAGAAGTTATTATTCATGTGAAGTAAACGGAACAGACCAGAAAGCAATCCATGAGAAATATTCGTTTTTAATGGAGAAAAAGGAAATCGAAATACAATACCTCATCATTCTTAGAGACCACCCCAGATTTGTAGGTTATTTTAATCATATTTTACAAAATAGTGTGAAGTTTATGCAACTCCAGTCCTGTTTATTGTGTTTAAATTAACGCGGTAGCTAGTTGTAAGATTTTTTATTGCTTATTTGTTGTACATGGCGTATGCCTGTTAAAGATGGGAGTAATGCTGTTATTTACCTAAAAAATGTTTTTCTTCAAATTTTGTAAAACACTTATCCTGTTGCTTCTTTTAGTCGTGGCATACTTTGAACATTGTAAGTTATATTTTGTGTTATATGTAGGGTACTGTCAAAACTACATTATTCTTCCGAGACATTCATTGTACTACTGTAATAAAAAATTGCCACCGGGATATCTTCTATTTGTAATGCACTTCAATAATAATAATAATAATAATAATAATAATAATAATAATAATAATAATAATATTGTACATGCATACATACATCTTCATTATAGACTATTATGTCTTTCAGCGTTCTATCTGCAAGCCTGTGAATTTACTAAATGCTACTACAATCCTTTATTTGTAACTGGTTCTCAGGCATCATATCTTTAGGTCATTAGTAACCGAGTCTAATCATCGTCGTCCTGGTCTCCCTCTCCTTATCTTGCCCACCATGGCCGAGTCCATTATTCCCGTATGTAACCTATCCTCCTCCATTCGCCTCACATGACTCCACCACCGAAGCTCTTTTATGCGTAAAGCTTCACCAATCGAGTTCATTCCTAACTTAGCCTTTTTATCCTCATTCCGAATACCCTATAACCATTGTTCCTGCCTGTTTGTAGCAGCGATCATTCTCGCTACTTTGATGTCTGTTACTTCTAACTCATGAATCCACCCAGCTTTCAATCCTGCAAAGAAGACCAGTGTAAATATGTTTTCGTCCGGGAGCTGACTTCTTTCATACACAATACCGTTGATCGCAACTAGGAGCTCACTGTCTTGGCTTTGCTGTATATTGATTCAATCTCACCTACCATACTACCATCCTGAGGGAATACACACCCTAAATTCCTGAAATTATATACGTGTTCCAGCTTTGTACTCCCAACCTGACATTCATTTCTTAGTTTTCTTAACTTCTGAAATCACTTTAGTTTTGGAAAGGCTAATTTTCACCTCATAACTTACACATTGCTCCTACTTTCATGTTCTAAGATATTAGACTGCAGGCTTTCAGAACAATCTGCCATTAAGACCAAATCGTCGGGATAGACCAAACTGCTAACTACATTTTGAACCCAATTGAATCCCTCACTGCTAGTTTATAATTTTTAGTAGATGATCCATGTAAACTATGAACAACAAAGGTGAAAGATTGCAGCCTTGTCTAGCCCCTGTAAGTACTTCTAACCAAGAAATAATTCCACCATCAGCCCATTTGTCAGCATAAAATACTTGTTAATTACCCTGACTACGATGTCACTCATTGCTTCATGAAACTTGTCGACTTCATTCTAATCTGCAACCTCACTTGGTGAATACTCCGAGCCAGTTCTCGTTCTAATTCCTCCAAATGCTAAGTCTACCCACATATGTCCTGGGACAATAAACATCCTAAATACTTGAAATGATGTACTTGTTCCAGCTTTGTATTCCCAAGCTACTGTATGTTGCGAGCAATAGTATTCCCGATGAACAGTCGTGAAGAGTAGTGAGAATGATCGTTGGCACAAACAGGTGGATTTAATAGTAGAAGGGCATTAGCAATGAAGAGATGAATGCTAATTAGCAATGTACACTTTGGCTAAAGTTATGGATATGAACGGGTTTCGGTTCGAATGGGGCCAATGGGCGAGGTTACCAAGGAGAACGTTTGAAAGTAACAGAAGCAGAGGGAGACCTAAGAGGTGATTAATGATTAGGAGATAAGAGGCATAGAAGTACAACAGATCACACTTGTAGAGGTTCTTAATTCATACGCATAATATAGCTGTTTGAACTAAGTCTGCCTCCTTGGTTGAATGGTCAGAGTGCCCTGGGATGGATTTCCTGCCCGATCGATGATTTTAGCTCCATACAGTTAATTTATCTCGCCAGAGAAATGCGTGATTGTGTCTGTCTCAATACAGTTTATGTATTCACACACACGCACACGCACACGCATACAGCACTACCAACTATCACAAACACACTCAACAAATCATTTATCCATCCACACGAAGTTAGCATCAGAAGAGAATCTGGCCGTTAAACGTCATCAGGTCACGTGAGTGACACCGATCGAATCCGTGGCCCCACCTGCGTAAGGGTAAAGGTAAGGAACGTTGAAGGACGTAACGGTCTCCAATTAAGTAAGTATGTATTATGTATTGAGCCAATCTTGCAGTCAAAAGTCATGAGAATCCAAAGGGGTTGACCGTTCGTGAGCCTGATGCTTGAAACTGGAATAGGAGATCTCATGATTTTGCCGCGGTAACGCAAATAAAAATTGAAATCTAAAAATCAACTTTATTGACGAAAAAAATCAAAAAGTTAAGGAAATATATTTTGGTATATAATTACTCCATACATGCGCAAAACTCCAGGGATACATCAGCGCATCCTGGATTCAATAATTAATTAATGTTATTGGCTTTACGTCCCACTAACTACTCTTTTACGGTTTTCGGAGACACCGAGGTGCCGGAATTTAGTCCCGCGCCTAACCGTCTGAGCCACTCAGCCCGGCATCCTGGATTCAGTGCGACGGTGGTTTTATGCATGTGTCAGTGCTAACGGAGGGCATTTTCAACATTTCAAGTAAGAAATAGTTTCATGTGCTATGGTGATACGTTCTTTTCCTGTGTGTTTCCCATGTTTAATGGTAGAAAATGAGTTCTAACAAGGAAAAAAAGCGTTCCCAGACCCACGTCATATAACATATTTTCTTCTTCGACGAGTGAGGAATGTGTCCTGACTGTTTGGTCTACCTTTTTGTTACACCTTGTATAGCGAATGGTTCACATTATAAGCTTATTTTTTACCTCTTGCCCGGACACCGTGTGTAAACGAGATATTTACCGATAAACTTTCTTTGAAGTTCTTAATAATATCGCACCTCTTAGTTTCCAAACCTTTTCTAGTATCTCTTTATATTAATTGAACTTAAATGTTCAATATCCCTTTTTCTATTGTAGTTTCCATAAGAGACAAGAACACATACAGTATGTTTCATCATCAACTCGTGGCTTGGTGGATTAAAATGTATGTTCGGCGTCATTATATTTTATACTAGCAAGATACCCGTGCTTCGCTACGGTATTATACTGAAATTTATAATTGAATGCTTATTGTTTTAGATATATAATCCGCCGAAATTCGCGGTCTGACTCGTTTTCTGCGAGAACCCACCAAAATTCCCGATCTGACTCGTTTTCTATTAGATTACGGCATGTTTCCTCCCATTTTTCAATCTTCTTTTCCAGCAATCGATTTCGTTCTTCCCGGGCTAGGTTCAGGTATTCCTCCCGGTCAGTTGGGTCCGTAAATCTTTGCCATCTTTTCCTATAATCATTTTTAATATGGATAAAATCCTTCAGGAGATCCGGCGTGGTGTCATATTGGGTGCCTAGAAGGCACTGAACCCGCGGCCGGACTGCATTCTTAGTCATTACCCGTCCAGGAGCCGTTTCCAGCGTGGTCCGCACATTTGACGACGGTCCGGAACATATTATTATTATTATTATTATTGTTATTATTATTATTATGTGTTGCTGGAATGGATGATGACAGGAAAACCGGAGTATCCGGAGAAAAACCTGACCCGCCTCCGTTTTGTCCAGCACGAATGTCACATGGAGTGAACGGGATTTGAACCACGGAACCCAGCTGTGAGAGGCCGGCGCGCTGCCGAGGATCCTTATAAGTACATTAATAACAGTAAAATCAATTGGTCTCACCTCCTTCTACACCCCACCGCCGTTAAGTTTATTTACCGGCACCCCCCCCCCCCCCCACAAAAAAAATTAAAAGAAGGCTTGTTTCTTATGTTTAAAGAAGATTTCAAACACCAATGTTCACGTCTATTACCTTCAGTTTTGAGATATAAGTATCCCCATAAAAATAATTTACTTTTTTCACTTCATTTCACACTACTCCCCTCCCCCCTAAGTGAATTTTCCCGCAAAAAATACTTGTTTCTTTAATAGTAAAGGATCTTCTAAATACCAATTATCACGACTCTAACTTCTTCAGTTTTTGATTTATGTGTCCTCATGAAAGGAATTCAACTCCTTTACACTCCCGCCCTCCAAGATGGTTTCCCCCCAAAACGCGTTTTTCTTTGTTTTTAAAGGAGATCCAAATACGAATTTTCACGTCTGTAACAACTTTAGTTTTTATTAGATGTATGTATTCTCATTCAATTAATTTAATTCATTTTTCAATTCTTTCACCCCCCCCCCCCCTCATTGGATTTTCCGAGAATACGTGTTTCTTTATTTTTAAAGCAGATTGCAAATATCAAATTTCACGTCTGTAACATCTTCATTTTTGAGATATCAGTAGCCTAATTAAAAGAATTCAACACCATTTTCAGTCACTTTTACCCCCCCCCTCCACCCAGGTGGTATTTCCGAAAGCTAAAAATACACGTTTCTTTATGTTTAATAGAGATAAAAAAATACCATTTTTCACTTCTGTAACATGTTAAGTTTTTTGAGATAAACTGTAAAAATTCTCATTTAAAAATTTCACCCCTTTTGAGTTCCCCTTAAGTGGAGTTTCCAAACACAAATCACCTATGTTTCTTTAGATTTACAGGAGATACAAACACCCACTTTTTACGTCTGTAACATTTTACGTTTCCAAGATATTCTGTAGATATAGTCTTTCAAAAATTCACCCAATTTGTCACTCCTGTTTAACCGCCATTAATTGGATTTTCCAAAACTAAAAAATACGTGTTTCTTTATTTTTAAAGGAGATCCCATATACAAATTTTCAGTTCTGTAATATCTTTCGTTTCTGAGATATATGTATCCTCATTCAAGGCATTGAACCCATTTTTCACCCTTTTACTCCCCTCCTATTGGGATTTACAGGAAACAAAAAATACGTTTTCCTTTATTTTTAGAGCAGATTCTAACTACCAATTTTTACATCTGTAAATTTTAACGTTTTAAGATGTATACACACTCATTTTAAAAAAAATTAACCTCCCCCCATTTTACCCCCCAATATTTGGATTTTCCAAAAACGAAAAAATACGTGTGTTTATTTATTTTTAAAGGACATTCTATATACCAATTTTGACATATATAACCTTTAAACATTTTGAGATAGATACACTCATTTTAAAATATTACTCCCTTTTCACACCCCCCCTAAATTGGACTTTAGAGAAAAAAAATACGTGTTTCTTTATTTTTAACGGAGATCCCAAACCCCAATTTTCAGGTCTGTAATATCTTCAGTTTCTGATATATAAGTAGCCTCATTAAAGGCATTCAACCACTTTTTAGCCCCTTTTCACTCCTCCTATTGCGATTTTCCGAAAACAAAAAAATACGTGTTCCTTTATTTTTGATGAAGGTTCTAAATACCAATTTTTACATCTGCAAACTTTAAAAGTTTGGAGATATAGATTCCTTCATTTTAAAAATTCACCCCCTTTTCACCCTCCCATTAATTGGATTTTCCAAAAACAAAAAAATACGTGTTTCTTTATTTTTAAAAGAGATCAAAAGTACCAATTTTCAGGTCTGTAATATCTTCAGTTTCTGAGATATAGGTACCGGTATCCTGATTAAAGGCATTCAACCCATTTTTTCCCCATTTTCACCCTTTTTCACCCCTCCTATTGGGATTTTCTGAAAACAAAAAAATACGTGTTTCCTTATTTTTAAAGAAGATTCTAAATACCAGTTTTTACATCTGTAAACTTTTAAAGTTTTGAGATATAGAGCAACTCATTTTAAAATTTCAACCCCGTTTTCACCCCCTTAGCGAAGGAATATCCAAAAATCCTCTCTTAGCGAGCACCTACGTTTTAATATGAATATATCCCCAAAATTTCATCTCTTTATGTCCAGTAGTTTTGGCTCGGCGATGATGAATCAGTCAGTCAGTCAGTCAGTCAGTCAGGACAAGTTATCTATATATATAAAGTAGCTTGTCCTGACTGACTGACTGACTGACTGACTGACTGATTCATCATCGCCGAGCCAAAACTACTGGACATAAAGAAATGAAATTTTGGGGACAAATTCATATTAAGATGTAGGTGCTCGCTAAGAGAGGATTTTTGGATATTCCGTCTCTAAGGGGGTGAAAAGGGGGGTGAAATTTTAAAAAGAGTGTATCTATATCTCAAAACTTTAAAAGTTTACAGATGTAAAAATTGGTATTTAGAATCTTCTTTTAAAATAAGGATACACGTATTTTTTTGTTTTCTGAAAACCCCAATAGGAGGGGTGAAAAAGGGTGAAAATGGGGGAAAATGGGTTGAATGCCTTAAAGCAGGATACCGGTACTTATATCTCAGAAACTGAAGATATTACAGACCTGAAAATTGGTACTTTTGATCTCTTTTAAAAATAAAGAAACACGTATTTTTTGTTTTTGGAAAATCCAATTAATGGGAGGGTGAAAAGGGGGTGAATTTTTAAAATGAGTGGATCTATATCTCCAAACTTTAAAAGTTTGCAGATGTAAAAACTGGTATTTAGAATCTTCATTAAAAATAAAGGAACACGTATTTTTTTGTTTTCGGAAAATCGCAATAGGAGGAGTGAAAAGGGGTGGAAAAAGGGTTGAACGCCTTTAATGAGGCTACTTATATCTCAGAAAATGAAGATATTACAGACCTGAAAATCGGTGTTTGGGATCTCCTTTAAAAATAAAGAAACACATATTTTTTTGTTTCTGCAAAATCCAATTAAGGGAGGGGGTGAAAAGGGGGTAATATTTTAAAATGAGTGTATCTATATCTCAAAACTCTTAAAGGTTATAGATGTGAAAATTGGTATTTAGAATCTCCTTTAAAAATAAAGAAACACGTATATTTTGTTTTCGGAAAATCCTAATAGGAAGGGTGGAAAAGGTTGAAGAAGGTGTCGAATGCCTTTCATGAGTCTACTTATATTTCAGAACCTGAAGATATTACAGACCTGAAAATAGGTGTTTGGGATCTCCTTTACAACAGAAACACGTATTTTTTTGTTTTTGGAAAATCCAATTAATGGGGGGGGGGTGAAAAATGGGTGATTTTTTAAAATTTGTGTATCTATATCTCAAAATTTTTAAAGTTTATAGATGTAAAAGATGGTATTTAGAAGCCCCTTTAAAATAAAGAAACACGTATTCTTTTGTTTTCGGAAAATCCCAATAGGAAGGGTGTAAAAGGGTGAATAATGGGTTGAATGCCTTTACGAGGCTACTTATATTTAAGAACCTGAAGGTATTACAGACCTGAAAATTGGTATTTGGGGCCAACTTTAAAAGTAAAGAAACACGTATTTTTTCGTTTTGGGAAAATCCAAATATTGGGGGGTAAAAGGGGGGTTAATTTTTTAAAATGATTGTGTCTACATCTTAAAACTTTAAAATTTACGGATGTAAAAATTGGTAGTTAGAATCTCCTCTAAAAATAAAGGAACACGTATTTTTTTGTTTCCTGTAAATCCCAATAGGAGGGGTCTAAAAGGGTGAAAAATGGGTTGAATGCCTTTAATGAGGATACATATATGTCAGAAACGAATGATATTACAGAACTGAAAATTTGTATATGGGATCTCCTTTAAAAATAAAGAAACACGTATTTTTTAGTTTTTGAAAAATCCAATTAATGGCGGTTAAACAGGAGTGTCAAATTGGGGTGAATTTTTTGAAAGACTATATTTACAGTATCTCTTGGAAACGTATAATGTTACAGACGTAAAAAGTGGGTGTTTGGAATCTCCTGTAAATGTAAAGAAGCATAGGTGATTTGTTTTTGGAAACTCCACTTAAGGGGAACTCAAAATGGTTGGAATTTTAAAATGAGAATTTTTACAGTATATCTCAAAAACTTAACATGTTACAGAAGTGAAAAATTGTATTTTTTTATCTCTATTAAACATAAAGAAACGTGTATTTTTAGTTTTTAGTTTTCGGAAATATCACTTGTGTGGAGGGGGGGGGGGGAAGTGACTGAAAATGGTGTTGAATTCTTTTAATTATTCTACTGATATATCAAAAATGAAATTTGATATTTTCAATCTGCTTTAAAAGTAAAAACGTATTCTCTTCAAATCCAATGAAGCTCGGGGGGTGAAAGGATTGAAAAATTAATTGGCTTAATTGTATGAGAATACATACATCTAATAAAAACTAAAGTTGTTACAGACGTGAAAATTCGTATTTGGATCTCCTTTAAAAACAAAGAAAAACGCGTTTTGGTCGGGAAACCATCTTGGAGGGCGGGAGTGTAAAGGAGTTGAATTCCTTTCATGAGGACACATAAATCAAAAACTGAAGAAGTTAGAGTCGTGATAATGGGTATTTAGAAGATCCTTTACTATTAATGAAACAAGTATTTTTTGCGGGGAAGTTCACTTAGGGAGGGGGGGGGGGAAGTAGTGTGAAATGAAGTGAAAAAAGTAAATTACTTTTATGGGGATACTTATATCTCAAAACTGCAGGTAATAGACCTGAACATTGGTGTTTGGAATCTCCCTTAAACATAAAGAAACAAGCCTTCTTTTAATTTTTTTTGGGGGGGGGGGTGGCGGTAAAAAAACTTAACGGCGGTGGGGTGTAGAAGGAGGTGAGACCAATTGATTTTACTGTTATTAATGCACTTATAGGGATCCTCCGTTGCTCAGGCGACACAGCGCCGGCCTCTCACAGCTGGGTTCCGTGGTTCAAATCCCGGTCACTCCATGTGACATTCGTGCTGGACAAAACGGAGGCGGGACAGGTTTTGCTCCGGATTCTCCGGTTTTCCCTGCCATCGGCCATACCAGCATCACATAATAGTAATAACATAAAATATTAATAATAATAATAATAATAATAATAATAATAATAATGGTAATAATAATAATATTCCGGACCTTCGTCAAATGTGCGGACCGCGCTGGTAACGGCTCCTGGACGGGTAATGACTAAGAATGCAGTCCGGCCGCGGGTTCAGTGCCGCCAAGGCACCCAATATGACACCACGCCGGATCTCCTGAAGGATTTTATCCATATTAAAAATGATGAAAGGAAAAGATGGCAAAGATTTACGGACCCAACTGACCAGGAGGAATACCTGAGCCTAGCCCGGGAAGTACGAAATCGATTGCTGGAAAGGAAGATTGAAAAATGGGAGGAAACGTGCTGTAAAATAATAGAAAACGAGTCAGATCGCGAATTTCGGCGGATTATATATCTAAAACAATAAACATTCAATTACAAATTTCAGTATAATACCGTAGCGAAGCACGGGTATCTTGCTAGTTTTATATATATAGATTTTGATAGCGGTTCAACATCGCGCTAACACATACAGATTTCCAGCTTCACTGGGATGGGAAAGGGCTAAGATTGCAAAGGTAGCAGCCATAGTATTAAATCCCGGGCATTCATCATGTGTAAAAATGGGACACTACGAAACACTATCTTCAGGGCTGCCGGTGGTGGGTTCGAACCCACCCATCTCTAGAATTCAAGATTACAACTGCACGACCTACAACGTATAGCCAATTTTGCGTGGTCAATAGTACTCTTTTGTGTAGTGGATCGTATAAAACAGTTGTGTTACACTCTTCGTTGTACAAATAATAATTTTGGGTATTTGTAACATTAGGTCATTGAAAACAAGTATTTGTCCTAAAGGAATATTTAATATATTAAACGTTTACCAATCCGTCCTAAGGGGCCATAACCGAGTGGCATCGTCACTGGCTTACCATGAAGGTGGCCGTAGTTCACATAACTTTTCGAAATGAAAAGTTAGGTTCCCTAAGATCACTATATCACGTAAAACTAAAAACTGCCTTTTTGAACTATACTGTACGAAGGCTTACACCTTAAAAGTTGCAAATGCTACTTTTATTAATAAAAAACATAACGTCATATTTGTCTTCGTGTCCGTTTCAACATGAATACCATACGTGCTCCCTCTTTCGTGTACAAATATACCTAATCAGTAAAATTGATCTAAGATTCGGCTGTAACTTTTGAGAAAATTCTCGAAACGTATTTGTAATTAGATAACTTACGACAAGGTGGTTGTTACTGATACATCTGAATGAAGTGATCATTCTGATCCGCGAAATAATCAGCGTAATCATTTCCATTGACAATATCAATTAATTTAAAGCATGATTTTTTTCAATATCCCGTTCAACAAATTAAATGGAGATCATTGCTACACCAAGTGGATAAATATTGATGTTTGATTTTGTTGTACTTGAGTGTACAATATGTCACCATACATCATAATCTAACATTTCTCCCCAGTCTCAGTTTGTTTGCGTGGGCAGGATGAAAATGTATAGCAGTGTGCCCAGTTGTCACCGTATGTGACGTGGTCTCTGTCTTCCCCCTGCCTCGTTCTTCCAGCCACTCCAACGCGCTATACATAGCCCACCTTGAGAGGGATGATACATAGCTGTATCTGCAAGCAACACCCTTGTAAATAATACACACTCACACACTCAGAGTAAAGGAGATGGATGTAGTGATTTATTGATGCGTGTCCTTTTCTACCAAGAAGTCCCTCCTCTTTTCGTGCCGTCCTATTGCGTTGGGGAAACTGCCATGTCATCCTTCCGCAAGGAATATTCGACCTCTCTAGCACTGTTATCAATCTTCAACTCTACGTTTTCTCTCCTTCACTTCATATTTCACTGTCTCATTCAGCACACTCGTATTATTTTTTATGCTTCTTTTCTTCCCACATGTGCCCAGAAAGATCGTTTCGGATGTCTGTTGTCTTTTCCGAAAACTCGAATTTATTATCCTTGAACGTTAGTAGAGAGAGAAAAAAAGAAGGAAAGTCGGTCAGATAGAAGGCCAGTATTCTATACTGAACCCCGACAATATTGGCAAGCTTTACAACTCACGGCCATGCGACTGGAAAAGGTGGACTATCTGCGATTTATAATGTAGCGCTCTCTTTTAACTCAATGGGAGGTCCAATCAGCTTTGTTCTGTTGGTTTAAAAAGCTTCCCAATTGTTGGTTTTGTACGCTTTGAGGATAGTCCAGTTTATTCCATCGCATTAAGCATCCACAACATGGGAGTATTTCGTGCATATCCTTCTCTTGCTGCCGATCATTATATTCTCTGTATTCATCAGGTGCACATTCATTTCATTTTAATATTTATTGCAATCATGACCATATGCTTGTGAGACAATTAAATGAGTAGTTTGATCCTATACCCGCTTGAATCTTAGCGCCATGAGATTTATCCGGAAGTCTCCAAGCGAACAACTAAATCAGACAGATGATTAGGCCCTCGCTTTGGATGCCTGAATCTGTGGAATCGAATCCTAGAATAGGACAATGGATGGGCATATAAGAGTTTTAAATATGAGGGACCTCGGTTAGTACATTTACTGGAACATTAAATAACCACTCTTCAGGGTGAAAGTCCGCTATCCTTTAAGACCAGTAATAATGAACTGTTATGTGTTATTGTTTTTTATATACAGTAGTTGTGTAACGATGTCCGGCTCCTTTGCTCAATGGTCAGCGTCAAAAACTTCTGTTAATACGGTTAATTTCAATGGCTCGTGGACTGTATCTTTGTCTTAATACACATCTCTTCATCTACACACAACATAGCACACAGCTAACCAGCACAGAAACATGCAGGAGTGAATACATTCCTCCACATATGGGTGGTGTCAGGAAGGATATCTGCGGGTAAAACTGGGCCATATCTAAACTAAGTGCCTATCCTAGGAAACTGGAAAAGAAGAATAAGAAGAAAAAGAAGAAGACGTATAACTTGTAACTTTTTTTGATGATAATAGTAAATAAAATCATGAATAAAATATATAAATAAAATTACTCAAAAACTTAATAAAGTTAATAAGCATAACTAACCGAAATGTCCGTAGTATGGGCGCCAGAGTTCACCAGAATGGATCCCTCGAATTTAGATAAGAGCATGATAGACTTTATATCCCAGGGCGTGTACATAATGCTGCGTACTGGTACATCTGCTGCAGGCCTTACCTAACCTCCTGAAAACGACTAATTAGGTAGGAACTGCACCTAGGTTCATCAATAACACTGATTCTAAAATAGCTAACTATATTCTTAACAAATTCCGTGCATGAGCACCTCATCAACATACAACATTATACATATAATACACACATAAAATATTTCTGGAAGACTCCATATTTACAACAACAACAACAATAATAATGAAAATCGTGGGAAAACGAAAGCGAGAACTAAGCTACCATCTGTAGATAGTCCGATGAACAATGTACATGTATGAAGATAAATACCCTTCACTGTCTCTATATCAATTCGACTTACCGATTCTCATAATCGGCAGTTATCACATCACACAGATACTGTACCTTGTACTACTGTGTTCACATATTTTAACACTTGTTGTAAAGATATATACACACGTCTGTCGATCCTCAACATAAATTTATGGAAAGTCTGAGATAGCTTTCACCAACATATAATGCTAGGCCGCCACAAGTGCTACCATACTTAATGCGCAAGCACTCTCCACAATCATCCACTTTCCACGAACATAACAAGACTACGCTCCACGAACGTTTGAAGTCCAGTCCATTGCAGCCGTGTCACTCCAGTACCGTGTATCAGCACTACTTCCTTCTTGTACAGTGTGTCAGTTGTCGTTCCTTCATACAGTGTTACTGCTTCTAGTTGTAGTAGTTACCTTACAATCACCTTCACAATCACCCTTACAATGTTTCTTACAATGTTCCTGGTTGCCGCCGTATGATCAACCTTTATAGACATCAACATCCCCCTCCTCTCAGATGATACATCTGGATTGGTGCTTGCCAGCCAATCATGGGTGGTCCTCTTCTCAAGCCCAAGCCCTGAACTACTTCTTCCTCCCAAGACAATAACAAACTCTGGGGTATATTCCATGAGTCACCAAATTTTCCTAATACAACAACAAGCTCATCTCATCAGGCTGGGATATATACATGACTCATGAATTTCCCGACACAAGTACATCACAACAAACACTGGGGTAGCCATATGACTCATTCAAATTACCAGAGTTATTAAAGCAATGTTTTCCCACTCGTGCAAAACAAATTACTCATACCTACATATGTGGATATCTTCCAGCTTACCAATATAAATGACAAAATATACAAATGAAATACTAATAATAATAATAATAATAATAATAATAATAATAATAATAATAATAAATCGAATACTGACAATAATATCTCTAACTTGTACATATAACTCGGGGTTGTGATATATGTACTATCACAAACTACGCTAATTTCAGCCTACAATAACTGAACGTGGCCCAGTACTTACATAGATTGATATCGTAATGTATTTTCTGATGTTGAATGTTGAACAAATCTACTCTCTTCATAACAATAACTTGGACACAGGAGGCCAATCACTCAGCCCCGCGAAGTGATAATTGGCGTGATATCGCGTACAGCAAATATAGTCATTTTGAATTTACGGGGCATTCGCTATTTATGGTATTTATGCTCTTCTAATGCGGCCAAATAATGTTCCAAGTTTTCAATTGATACGACGAAGAGTTGGTGTGGTATGGAGTTTAGACCTAAAACCTCAACTAAGCATAATCTACAATTGGTATTTCTCCCACAGCTGGCTTTCAGAAAATTAGGAACTGAACTTGTGTCACTCAATATTTTGAAAAAGACATAAAAGATATAAAACTTTTAAAAGTATTTTTTATTTTTTTGCTAGTGCTATACGTCGCACCGACACAGATAGGTTTTATGGCGACGATGGGATAGGAAAGGCCTGGGAGTGGGAAGGAAGCGGCCGTGACCTTGATTAAAGTACAGCCTGGTGTGAAAACGGGAAACCACGGAATTTGAACCCACTGTCTCCCGAATGCAAGCTCACAGCCACGCGTCCCTCACCACACGGTCAATTCCCCCGTTTTTTTATTTTTATAAATATTAGGCCAAATGCTTGTTCAGTAGCAGTTACAAGGCCAGATGGGATGATCATACACTAATACTATTAATACCGCTCTTATTGGTGCCTCATCTCTCCGGCAATCTCGTCCTGTATTTGTTGACAATGAAATGAAGTAGATACATTTTTGAATGAGATAGACACCCATTACTTTGTAATATCTGATAATGTTCTTAACTTCTTCTTCTTCTTCTTCTTTTCCTTTGTGCCGTTAGGCGTCGGGTCATTTCAGCCATTTATTAAGGTTTTTTCTGTCGTGCGCCATACTTGAACATCACCCAGGGTCTTCCCTCGCTTCCTGATCACTCCCAAGATGCACTCCTCCCACTCAATCCGTGGCCTCCCTCGTGTTCTCTTTCCTGTTGGTCTCGCTCGCCACACCTGCTTCGCTTTCCTTTCATCTTCCATTCTTTCTAGGTGACCAATCCAATCCAATCCTCTCCTCTCAATGACATCCATTTTAGGCTCCTGCTGAAGCTCTCTCTCACTGTGGTGTTTCTAATATGGTCTCTTAGAGTTTTCCCGGCAACTTTCCGCAAATATCTTATCTCAGGGGCGACCAAAGGAATCTCCAGGTTTTTATGAACTGTCCAACTCTCTGCACCATACAGAAGGATTGGCAGGTACACGGAATGATATACCGCATTTTTGTATTACTAATAATTTCTTTCTTCCCTATGACTGTGTTGTTCATACCATACTGAACTTGATCAGCTTTTATAATTCTGTTGTTTATTTCTGCCTCTAATTTTCCATCCTCTCTGAAGATGGTGCCCAGGTACTTAATTTGTTCTACTTGCTCAATATCCTCATTGTTCCACTTGATCTGAAGCTGTATTTTTTCTCCTTTGGTGAACTGCATGACCTTGGTTTTGCTCGCATTTACTTCCATCCCACGGTCCTGGAAGGCATAAGCCCATTCGATAAGAGCTTGCTGGAGATCCTCCTCTTTCCCAGCCAAAATCAGAATGTCATCTGCGTAGACCAAGGATTGGACATAATTGGTCTCATATTCCAGTTGCCAACCTTAATTATTTTAGTTCTTCTTTTACACTGATTAATGATTTGGTTCATAAAGATCACAAAGAGAAGAGGGCTCAAGCTGTCACCCTGCTTTACTCCCGTTGCCATTTGAAATTCCCTAGAGTATTTACCAGCTATCGTACATGCTCCTAATGCAGTCTAGGTTACCTTTTCCTCTTCAAATGCTGCTCAAAGCTGTTCCCTGGGGACCGAGTCAAATACGGCCTTAAATCGACAAATGCCGCTAGAATATCCTTCCTACGACTAAGTTGTTTCTCTACAACGGTTCTTAGTGTGTGTATATGGTCGTGTGTTTGTCGATTTGGCCTGAAAGCACGCTGTTCTTCCTCCAATTTTTCCTCTACTTCTTGTCTCAGCCTCCTCTCCAATAATATGCGAGAGTATATCTTTCCGGCCACTCTGGAAAGATAAATTGCTCGATAGTTTACACAGTCCAGAGTGCTGCCCTTCTTATGAATAGGAATAATAATGTTCTTCTCCCAATCCTTTGGAATCTTCTGAATGCTTCATGGTTCTTGGCATAACTTTGTCATCCATGTCACCACAGCCTCTCGTCCATACTTCATCAATTCCTGCAAAATTCCATCCCAACCAACTGCCTTGCCCACCTTCATGTCAGTAATAGCCTCTCTTACTTCACTCTGCATAATTGTCTCCCCTTCTTCTAGTTCTTCTTCTGCCCCATTACCGGAGTCGTCTTGTGAATTCCGGTCTGCACTAGCGTAATACTTTCTTCTACTCGTAGTTCCACATCCACTGTGATAAATCTGGAATTAATAGGTTCCCATCCTGTCACTTTGTTTTCCACTGCTTCAGACATAATGATGGCCATTCCTTCTTTTGCCCGTTCATTCCTGCTGACTCCTGAGTATCTCATTACATGTCCCTTATCCAAATTTATTTGGCCACTACCCTTTCTCTTGGTTTCACTGACTCCAGGTACGGTAAGCTTGTACTTCTCCATTTCTTCAACTATTTCTACCTCCTTCCCTGACAGCGAGGTCACATTCCAAGTGCCAGTTCTCACATACCGTTTCGCACCAGGTTGTTTCCTTGATATCCGTCCGGCTACTCTCATGTTTCTCTGAATAGTTAATTTCGCTCCACGTGGGTTATTAACCCTACCGAAACTAGCATGATGAGGGGCCTGCCCTCCTAGCTGTCATGCCAGCCCGTATTGTCAGGGTATCTTCCTTTAGTCATTAGGGGCCTATCCTTATCTGCAAGGCAGCAGTTTGTGGTTCGCAGTTCCTCTGCCTACTCCGCCGTTGAGGTGTTTAAAAAGTTCCTTCTTCCGCCTTCGTGGCCATTGACTGCCAACTTCTGATGAATTTATGTGCCATTTCCTGCACAAAGGCTTCGTCTGGCCTCCAAAAGGGGAACTCCTACTCCCGTAGCCGTTGGTCCCCTTCTGGTTTTCAGGTTTGGTAATGGCGCCTGACCCTCGGTCAGACAGTCGCAGGTCGTACCATCTACTGTCACGTACTGTAGCAGGATATTCCTGACCTGACCGGAAATGTACTAAACAAAGGCTTCAAAAAGGCAGAAAATACGAATTTAATTCCAGCTTCACGTAAGGATTGAAGTTTTTCCTATTCTACTTCTGGAAATATTTAAAAATAAACAGAAAATTTGCTTGCTCTATTCAAACGATTGATCCTTGACCTGAAAGATTTGGTACGAAACTATAAAATAAGTTTAGTAAAACGAACATCATGTTTCTTGCTTCTTTCACTCGACTATTTGTTTCATAGGCCTATTACTTCACGGTTAAATTTCAGCATATATTGTACTTGGAAACTAATGTATTAATGCTCCGTAGATAATGAATTCTTCACAGGCACCCAAACATTGCTGGTTGATCATCCTTCGCTTGGTGGTTTAATTGTTTTTTGTGATTCCATACATTATTGGCAGTTCATCAGTACCATAATTTGCAGTCGTCCAATACGTGAAAAAACACCTGCTGGACAAAATATTGGCACTTCGGCGTCTCCAAAAGCCGTAGAAGTGGTTGCTGTGGCATACAACCAACAGTATTATTATTATTATTATTATTATTATTATTATTATTATTATTATTATTATTATTATTATTATTATTATTATTATTATTATTACAAAACTAGGCGTGCTACTCTAATGTCAAGCTATATTTTCGTGACGAGGCTTACAAATAGATTCACCTAACTACCTTTATTCTTCATTAGGATCGGACTTGGAGTCACCAGCGCAAGGACTGAAAACTGGAACTGCTAGAATTCAGCAACCGACATCACTCACAAGATGTTAAATGTATACTGGTTCATATAACGAATAGCTTTGGCAGGGAGTGTTACATGATAAAATGTTATTTTTCTCGTGTTATCGACTCTTAGTGTTTATGACTGTAAGGAACTTGAAATACCGTGCTATACCGGTATTAAAATAGAACGAAATTCGCAAGAAAAATACAGTGAGAACAGCTGTGTTCGTCCTGGTGCACTATATTTTCAGGTAACTCTATGTACACAAATCTGTTCATACTTAAAAATTGGAGTAAGTGTACGGTTTTTTATTCTAATTGATTTAATTTTAGGGGAAATCATCGCTTCCTAGGGAATATTGTACTTTTTTTGAATTGTCAATACTTGATTATACATCTCAATACTTTTCGTCGAAACATTCCAATTTTTCTACCACTTTTCCCCACACGTTTGGGGTCGCGGCTGCGAACTGTATCGCACGTATGTATTTGGCCCTTTTTTACGGCCGGATGGCCTTCCTGACGGCAGCCCTATATGGAGTGATATAATCACTATCGCGTGTTTCGCTCGTGGTTGGTAGTGTAGTGCGTAGCCTGAATATGAAGAGGAAAGTGTTGGGACAAATACCCAGTCGCCGAGTCAGAAGAATTAATCAGACGCGATTAAAATCCCCGAACCGGCCGGGAATCGAACCCGGGACCCTCTGAACCGAAGGCTTCAACGCTGACCAGTCAGCCAAGGAGTCGCGACCAGAAATATTTTGAAATATATTGTAGTTTGAAATGTACAGTATGTTGTAGGGATCTTGGTAGAGAATACCAAATTCCTATCTTGATACTATGTTGCACGTAAGAATGGTTTACAATGTAATTTACGATACCATTTGTTGAGTACAACTTGCTGACAAGACGTTTTGACATCTACTGGAGACAGAGATGCCACAGCTTTCCTACTCCCGTTAGCCAAGGGAATGCCACCGTTTGTATGAACTCGTGGATAAGGGGTGTACATAACTGGTCTCAAATACAAAGCCCCAACTTGGAAGTCCTGTCTGTTTAATAGCAGGCATTGAAAACATTCATTCAAGTTTTGGACTGTATCGTTCTAGTTGACCTTTTTGTGCTGGTGGTAAATCGGACTCTCTTCATAAGTGCCTAGTACTTGGACATTCCCAGCGTAGTCTATAGAAAAGACACTTGAAGATCACTGGCCTATCTAAACGGGAACATTGAACTTCTAATATGGCACTCGTGGTAGAAGAAGCTGCTCAAAGGCTGGGAGAGTGGGGAGTTATTTATGTGCAAACACTTTCCACTGCGGTGGGTGGATGAGTGGCTAGGCTGTCCTAATTGGAGTGCAGACAACTTAATGCTGACCTCTGGGACGAGGCCGACACTACAAGATGTGGTTTTAAATCACATAGCTGACGGCCGACATAAACTCATAACATTGTGTTACATATGTGAGAAGGATGCCGTTATAATGGGTAGACGGCTTCTATTGTTACAAGTTTTTAATTTAGACAACCGTAGGCGGAGATGTCACTCTAGCAGATAGATGGTTTGTGTGTGCTCCGACAAGAGTGTGAAGAATTTTTATTCGTTCGCTTGCCAGTTAAGTCTATTGGTGGGTTAATGTTCTAGTCATATTGGTAATTGCAAATTTTGTTTTACACCATGTTTGCGGCACACTCACTCTCAAATAATATGTCCGTATTCTCTAACGAAGCCACAGGTGGTAGCGAGACATACATATTTACGTTATTGACTCTAAAAATTAGTGTACGGTTCTGCACAAATTATTTCGAAAATATATAGAGTAAAAAGAAGAGCCCCTTATTTGGCGACATTTACTGGACGGACAAGAGTAGAAAATAATTGGTACTTTCGGGAGTCGAACTGCAGTTACCACCTCGCACGGGACTATACTTTAAATACATTTCTACATTACAACATTCCCTTGTGGCTTCGTTCTAGTATTTTCTAACGCGAGTAGAAACAGTGATACTTTCCCATCAAGGTTGTTGTCCGACTCGTTGGATGAATGGTCAGCGTACTGACCTTCGGTTCAGAGGGTCCCGGGTTCGATTCCCGGCCGGGTCGGGGATTTTAACCTTCATTGGTTAATTCCAATGGCCCGCAGACTGGGTGTTTGTGCTGTCCCCAACATCCCTGCAACTCACACACCACACATAACACCATCCTCCATCACAATAACACGCAGTTACCTACACATGGCAGATGCCGCCCACCCTCATCGGAGGGTCTGCCTCACAAGAGCTGCACTCGGCTATAAATAGCCACAAGAAATTATTATTATCAAGGTTGTTGAGGTTGTTACTAATTTTACTTTCCACTAACACTCTTACGTTTTTCGAAGACACCAAGGTGCGGAATTTTGCTTCACCGGAGGTTTTTTGCTAGTGGTTCAACGTCGCACTTACACATCGAAGGTTCTCGGCGACGCAAGGATGAGGCAGGGCTAAGATTCGGGAGGTACGGCCCTAGCATTTGCCTGGTGAAAAATGGGAAACCACGGAAAACATCTTCAGGGTTGCCGATGGTGGAATTCGAACCCACCATCACCCGAATGCAAGCTCACGGCTACGTGACCCTAACCGCACGGTTAACTCGCTCACTGGAGTTATTTCACATGCCGGTACAAACCGACATGGGGCTGGCATATTTGAGCACCTTCAAATTCCATCACGCTGAGCTGGGATTGAACCCACCAACTTCGGCTTCTACCGTCTGAGCCACTTAGCTCGGCTTCTAACAAAGCTCTTAACTACTGTAATTAGGGAGTCATCGACTTATAATCATCAATGTGTTCTATTTTTTCAATTAATTACAGATGAGCTGCATACATAACAAAGTTATGTAACAGATTGGAATAGATGGGCAGAAGAAAATGATCTTTTGACATATTTTGTTCGTAAATGTTGACTTATTTTATGTGGTCTACAGTTTAAATCTTCTTTCAAGAAGACCCTCTCCAGCAATGTATAATGCCTGCAATGTGTTTTGTGTAACAGTAAAGATTTATTTGCTTGTACATTTATTGGAACAGAAATTGGGAGTGCGCAGTTTTTCGAGGGCGTGCTTCCTATCTAGAATTGCTAATTGCCGACGCTATCTGTGGTTTATGCGAAAACAAAGTGTGTCTGAAATTTGATATTCGTATTTTAGGATGGAAGTATGTCGAAATTAAGACATGTGTGGAGGTTTCCTTCTCCATAGGCCGTGCTTCTACCATAAAATAATGAAGTGAATACGCTGTGTTCTAATGAGTTATGCCTTTTCCTTATGTGTAAATGTATCTCTTACCTTTGTAATGCATCGACTGCTGCAGTCAGGCAACATATAAATTAATATGGATTTATCAGTAGCCCAATACCCATCTTTCCAGGTTTAAGTACTGGAGCGTTCGAAAAGCATGCTCGCAGTGAGAATCAAACATAGTCAGAAATATAATAATAATAATAATAATAATAATAATAATAATAATAATAATGGACATGGTTCAGATGGAAGAAATATCGTCGAAATGGCGCACTTGTGTGCTGCGTGCAAGGTCAGTATTTGAATCCAGGCATTACGAAGGCCATGAGACTAATCTGAGTGAGTCTTTCTTAGATTTTCTTTTTCTGGCATGCTATGGATACCGAGATATTACCTTGTACATAATCTTTGGGCATACTATCTCAAATTTTTGCCCTACATATACACACCTAGTCACACCTTCACTGACAGTAACCAGTACATTTCAAGGAGTGAATCCAGCTCCCCACTTTAGGTTGCATGGAGAATAAATTAAATCGACAGTTTATTAATGCGTTTCATTATAGAATTATCACAACGAATTCTAAAGTGAATAGTATACCTTTCAACACTATGGTATAGTTTTAAGCTATTCACCTCGCTCCATATGATGTACACTGCCGAAAAAAAATAACAACAATTCGATACTCCAAAGAATGATGGCATGGTACTATTCATTTTGTTGCACCGTGTTCAGTCACGCACCAGACAGTTAGTACGTTTACATGGGGATTGAGATCGATTTGAGTACACTTACCGTATTGAATACGATCCCCGTTTACATGTAGTAGGCTGTTTTAGTATCTTATTGAATCCGCCAGGCAACATCGACGTATACGGACGATGCAGAATTGTATAAAATCGATATCACCTCTTAGAATTTAAAAACGCCAAATGCAGTAGAAGCCCAAGAGATAACTTTCTGTTTTGAAAGTATGTGTGGTATTCCAAATGTAATTGGTGCAATAGATGGAACGCACATTCCAATTTTACCCCTAACAAAAGGTTATCGACCGAGCTCGATAGCTGCAGTCGCTTAAGTGCGGCCAGTATCCAGTATTCGGGAGATAGTAGGTTCGAATCCCACTGTCGGCAGCCCTGAAAATGGTTTTCCGTGGTTTCCCGTTTTCACACCAGTCAAATGATGGGGCTGTACCTTAATTAAAGCCACGGCCGCTTCCTTCCCACTCCCAGCCCTTCCCTGTCCCATCGTCGCCATAAGACCTATCTGTGTCGGCGCGACGTAAAGCAACTAGCAAAAAAAAAAAAAAGTTATCGTGATTTTGTTAATCGCAAGGGCTGGCCGTCTTATTGCAGTTGTTGATCATTTATACAGGTAAATATATTTACTGGCTTATTATATTTATTTCGACAGAACTTTGATGATGATGATGATTTTGTCAGAACAAACATGGAGTGTGTGCGCAGTCGTTTTCAATACGATCTCAGTACGATCCACGTTTACATGGAACTCAATTTGAACCGAGTACGATACGATCCCAGATTTTACCGTATCGACCTTGAGACTCAGTCCGAACTGAGTCCCCGTTTACATGGCGTTTTCAGTACGGGATGTATACTCAGATCGATCTGAATCCTGCATGTAAACGTACTAAGTATCACGTGCGCCTGGAAGGCTCAGGCTGGGCTCACACTGGCACGAGACGCAGCTGGCCGCAGAGCAGAACAGTGTATAACGCTGACGAAACTGAAAAGTGTATGTGAGCGCACATTACCGCGCAGTGTCTTGTCGGATTTCCGAAAGAACAATGTTCTCTTCCGGCTCTGTGATATTAGGGCATCGAATGCACAGGGAGTCCTTCTTCCTCCTTTCCCGACACTTTCTTGTCTTATTTTTCCAGCGTTCGTTCCTTTACAAGTTTTTTCTTATTTTGATAATCATCTTGTCGATATGAGCTGATGACCACGCGGTTTTAACCTTAAGACAATCACGACAAAAACCACCGCCATCGCCAGCTAACACCACTGAACATTATTTCTACGTTAGCGATCTTCGGCGTTGATATACACTAAGCAAGAAAAGTCTGAATTAATGAATGTCTCTGTTATCATAGCCGGCAAGGTAAAACTGTATTACACATAAAAGATCCGAAATTGTATTTTCTATAACTTTTGTTTTGTTACTTACCAACAGAACACCTAATAACATAGATGGTTACGTGAACGAATCCGTTCCACGAAACATCACGGTAATTATTTGTCCCAAATGGAAGATAATAATTGCTTTTACTCAAATAAAGTGTAAAATCTGCGTAAATTAAGAAAAAGTAGGAAAGATTTTACTTGTAGAGAATAATATTGGTACATACTTTACTACCTTACAACTATTTTTTCTGCTACGCCGCAGCGCTTCCGGGCGTGTTTTCTTTGTCTAAAACTTTCATGTGTGATGTCTTTGCTCACTGAAGTTGTTTGAATTAATTAGGCGTTGTTTCCTACATGTTTCTCATTCGTTTTGTTCCCTAACTCATTCATTATTATTGGTCCAGGGATCATGCTATTTTCCTTTCCAAAAATAATATATTTTTTGGTCCAGGGATCATGCTATTTTGCTTTTTGAACTGCCCGTGCTAGTCATATGGACAGAGATAATGAGAATTAACAGACATAGCATTCCCATTCGTTGATGCTTGCCCTGGACCTCAATAAAGAAACAAAAGACGGCACGAGCAGCGGAATGCAACATAAGGGAGCCCTGTCTACAGCCTGTAAGTTCGTATATATATTTCTCTAGTAACGACGGTATTTCTTAAATTACCGCAGATTTTGCACTTTATTTGAGTAAAAGCAATTATTATCTTCCATTTGACACAAATATTACAGTGACATTTCGTGGATCGGATTCGTTCACATAACCAACATAGATATTTGAGAATTAATATCCAGGCCTTCGCCTAAACTACCATTTCACCCAGCGTGAATAAACTGAGTCTATACTGTAGTTTCTTATTCCCGAATTGATATACCACTTCATTCAATTATGTTCATTTTCTCGTGTACGTACAGACAGACAGACAGACAGACAGACAGACAGACAGACAGACAGACAGACAGACAGACAGACACAGACATGACGGAAAATTGAAATTAAAGAAAGCAATTCAGTACTCATAATTCACATCGTATAAAACATAGGGAAGCCAAACGGCTGTGATCATTTTCTCCTCTATTTCCCAACGAACTGCGTGGCACATGCGCAGGAAACTGTGTTCCGAGCACTGCGCTGGGTAGTCTGAAGTAAGCGCACAACTGCCCAGTCTTATTAATGAGTTTGGTAATAGAATTATCACAGCGAATTCTGAAGTGAATAATACACCTTTCGTCTCACTCCACATGATGTACACTGCCTCTCTATGTGCGATGATATACTGAACTGTGTGGATTACAAATATCTGATCTGCGCTGCGCTGCCTTAGCCGCTTCGCCTGCGTCCCTGTGTGCGCCGCGTAAGAATGTTTGTTACGTGTGGAGTAGTCAAGCTATAGGTCTAGTCATGTCTCAAAGGCGGTCACGTGCTCCTGTGGACCAATTACAGCACTTCGAAATGGGTCGCATAGTGGGACTTATCGAGGTGGGATGGACATACCGACGGATTGCTGCACACGTTTGTCATTATGCGTCTGTAGTGTGACGATGACATCAACGGTAGTCACTTGAACAAGTCCACCCTTGTAGGCCATTTTCAGGACAGCCGCGCAGACGCAGACAATTCCTGGCTGGCATCATGGTGTGGGGTACAATAAGCTACAATTCCCGTTCACCTTTCGTGTTTGTTGAGGGTCAGTTAAACAGTGCCCGCTACTCGTCCTGCTGCCATTCTTGCAACAAGAATGTGACCTACTGTTTAAACAGAGTATTGATTGTTTACATACTGCTGCTACTACGTGACGTTCTCTTGATGGTGTTTGGCAACTGCTCTGACCAGCACGATCCCCAGACCTCTATCCGATTGAACATGACACTTGGGACATGGTACGATGTTTGAACCAGTCTGTAAGGCCAGCTACTAACCTTACATATTTGCGACAACGGACATAAAGCTTGGAACACAATATCGCAGGATGATATTCAATGCCTGTACGATCGTCTCCATGCGAGAATACAAACCTCTGTCGCCCGACTGAGTAGATGGCTGAGCGCTGGCCTTCTGAGCCCAACTTGGCAGGTTCGATCTCGGTTCAGTTCGTATATGTAGGTGCTCAGATATGTTAGCCTCGTGTCAGTAGGTTTACTGGCGCGTAAAAACTCCTGCGAGATGATTTTCCAGCACCTCGGCGTCTCCGGAAACCGCCAAAGGTAGTTAATGGGACGTAGAACCAATGACATTATTATTAAAATACAATAATAATAATAATAATAATAATAATAATAATAATAAAGTGAAATGGCGTTCACCACAGCTACACATATTATCTCACCATTAAAGGACTCGGAGGCCGAGTCATGATAACTGTTGGCATCCATTTGAACTGAAAGCATTTGGAGCATTTCTCAGACTGACTCCAAAAACATGCTGGGATTTCATTATATTCCGAGACTCCAAATATATCACTGATTTCAGCGACGCATACAAAATATAGTTAACAATAAAGCAAAATTTTGGACATAATTTAAAGAAGTGCAATGGTATTATTGTGGCATTGTACCGAACTACTCATACAAAGCAATATCACGTAATAGCCATTACCCAAAACTGGCCATTCCCTCTCTCATCTCGTTTTGTTTGGAATGTTAGTGTTAATGAAGTAAAGATCAATATAGCAGTTTATAGCGTATACTGACATGCTGATGGAGCTGGAAGGGGAGGAGAGTAAGACAGAATGAGCAGATTACTTTAGGTGCTGTGAATTAAGAGAGAAGTAAGCACAATTGAGCACGCAGTGTTTAGGACGACAGGAAAACTATTTAATTCCTATAAGTATATAGGCTACTTTTACCGTACTGTTCACAGCCATTGCACTACACGAGCACCCGTTAACCAAATAATTTCCATGCATTGTGTAAACGGCATTTCCTTGAAATCCATTTACTAATTAATCGTGCACAGTCGTGAGCATTGCAGTAGCCGTAATTTAATTTAACGCCGCACTTAAATTCCCTTTTGCCTTACATTCCCTCGTTATGAATTTATTGCCTTGTAGTAAAGACTTCCAAATCTTAGTAAAGTATGACCCTCGTAAGGCCAATTGAAATATTGTCCACTGAGAAAGGGGGCTTGTCCTCACAGATATCAGCAACTATACACAAGTAGTGGAAATTACGACAATTACTGAACAATAGATCTCTTGCAAATATGCATGTCTTGAAATATAGTAGTTGTAAAGTGCACAAGAAGTGAAATGCTTGACAATTTGCCCATGAAGTGAGTTACGTTCCAGCGTGGCGCCAGCTTTCATTTTCTTGTTTCCCAATACAGAGGACCCCAGACACCACCGTTACTCATTTGTAAGCACAGTAATGAAATGTATACATCACGTTCGCTCTCAAGTTCACACTACTGGACAAGAGCAGTGTCAGGCCTGCTTTAGTGAATCGTCCTGCAATCCGAGACTTTAACCCGACATTGACAGCAACTACCCCAGATGACACTTTCTCTATAGTTTGCAACGTCCCTCTAATAATTTCAGTTCCATACCTATATAAATGAAATTATAATTTTGTGTACTACACTGCAATTTTATCTTTTCATTCTTTACAATTGGCTTTATGTTGCACCGACACAGCAGGCCTTGTGGCGACGATAGGATAGGAAAGGGCTAGGACCTGGAAGGAAGCGGCCATGGCCTTAATTAAGGAACAGCCCCAGCATTTTTCTGGTATGAAAATGGAGAACCACGGAAAACCATATACGGCGCTACCGACAGTGGGGTTCAAACCCCAACTATCTCACGAATGCAACTGCAAATTTTTGCCTCGTAATTCGTTTTATCTCGGGTTAGGTAAACAAAACTCGAAAGTAGGTTCAGTTCAGTTTTGGCCCACCTGTTTGTTTGTTTGTTTGTTTGTTTGTTTGTTTGTTTGTTTGTTTGTTTTTTATTACAGCATGGAAGAACAGTAACAGAACTTCTCGAAACTCGGTATTTACTGTAGGTACGGGAGTAGTCGAGTTGTGCAATAGGCTATATAATTATTATATTATTAGTTTACAGCGTTGTTGCAATATTAAGGGAACCGAAACAGGAAATGTCGAATTTTTCCGTTAAAATTAGGTTGCTGTATTTTTGAACATATTTATATTTGTATAAAATATAATTTCCCATCTTTTGTTTCAAGAGATTTTGCCGTAAGGAGAATAAGTACGGAATTATTGACGACTTATTCCTACATACTGGGCTACAATGTACGAAGGTCCTAAAACTAATCAGCATTAATATTACACTGAATGTCTATTGTTGATTGGGGTTTGCTCGTCCTCTTCAGCTGCCACTCATCTCCGCTAGAAGGCATTACTGATAATAATATATTTCACTTAACACCCCACTAACTACTTCTACGGTTTTCGGAGACACACAGGTGCCGGAATTTAGTCCTCCAGTTCTTTTATGTGCCACTAAATCTACCGACACGAGGCTGATGTATTTGAACACTTTCAAATACCACCGGACTGAGCCAGGTTCGAACCTGCTAAGCTGGGGTCAGAAGGCAGCGCCTCAACCGTCTGAGCCACTCAGCCCGGCAGAAGGCATTACTGCTGAAGGGGTTATGGTGATGAATTTTCTTCAATTGTGCAAAAATAGAAAAAAAAGTCAACGACGGGTGCAGCAGCTAGTACACGGTAAAACTACTATCATCCAGTTTTCACAAATGGGTAAACAAACGATCCTATTGGCCTATATAACTTCTTTAAATTATTTTTGTCACTTTACCTAAGGAATATCGGACATCGTGGTCAAAAGCTCCGTGTATCTCGTGTATCTGTGTGAGTAAGCCTATATCGTTTCTCTGCTGGAAAGTATGTATATAATTTATTGCAGTTGGAACTGAGGAAGAAGCTACCTTAGTCTGCATGTTAGGTCACCCCCCTCCCCTCCCAACCATCCTTCGTCAGGTGCTGGAAGAGGGGAAAGAATCACGGAAAATTACCCCTAGTATGATCGAGGATAAGATATTTAACAACTTCCCTAGTAAATGGCCTTTAAATTAGGTAACATTATCACACATCTTATACTCCCAGGAGTGTCTCTTATTCATCAAATATACAACCAAGGAGGATTTGAATATGTGCACTCATTCACCAAAAGAAATTGCGCACGGTGAAGGAGAGCACACAGGGGCACGAAATTGGGTACAGGCACAGGACACAGTGGTATAAAGAAAATATCAAAATATTGTACAACATCACGCATTTATTGCAGGTTAACAAACATTTGCAGGATGCTTTTTGTACGGCGTTGGACTACCCGAACCTCGGAGACAGCTGACGATACGTTCGGGCTTGGAGGCATACAGGCGTGGGATGTTCTCCTGATAAAAATCCTGCCGCAGCTGGCGCAACCAGATCTACCGTAGTTGCCGCTGGCCGAAGTTGCCGTCCAATCTCGTCCCAAACGTTCTCGATGGGTGAGAGGTCTGGAGGCCTTGCTGGGCAAGGAAGCAAGGATGGCAGGCCAGAGATGCCCGTGCGCTGGGTGGCCGGGCATTGTATTGCTGAAACATGGGGTTGACGAGCTGCATCAGGAAGGAAAGCACACATGTTCATAGACGTTCGTGGACGTATCATCGTGTCGTCAGAGTTCCTTCAGTTCGCACGAATGGGGAGCGGAAAGCGGAGGAAATGACACCCCACACTATGATATCTCTCGTTGGTCTGGTGTCATCTGAATCCAGAGTAACCGCGATACGTCGCTGGCTACCACTCGTCGTCAGTCCGCAAGCTTTCATGCTGCCCGTTCCTGGCAGAGGTACAAACTTGCTCGGCGATGCTCATGTCGTAATTGTAGACATTCGCAAGGGACGCTGCGACGACAGATCCTGTTATGCTAGCCGCCGGTATGTGATACCGGTGGGCACGAGCGTATCCGCAGCTATTGTGACATGTCTCTGGATGGTGCACACTGAACCCCATTGACAGCTTGCAGCCTGTCACACGATTAAACTACCTACCCTGATGGTGGTCCACCAATGTCAACTCGAGCCTTCTGGAGGCGTGTGTGTACACTCGCATTCCCACTGCATCCAACACCAACGCACAGTGTAGTCAGAATGGTTCAAGTGGCGAGCAATCCTTCGAAATGTCCATCCTACCTCTCTTAGTCCGACGACGCGGCCATTCTCAAACTCATCGAACTGGTCTATGCCGTCTGAGCATGCTACACTTGTACTCAATTCGCTTACACTGCCACTAAGGCCTTATTCGCTGTCCTGCATTTATGAATGAGGGAGGGAAATATAGGCCCCCCTAGTGGCTCTTTCGTACAAGTAATCAGCATTAAACGCAAGTGAGACACGTGTCAGCTAATGACGATAATTTGTGACAACATTCATTGTACTCGCGCGATTCGTTCATAGCGCACACCGTTTTTGCAATTGAGTGTACATATAGTTTAATACGATTTCCTCCTCGGTATGATGTAAGAGACCATAAATGTAATTGTCCGTATTTTGAATGGTGTGTTCCACCCGCATCTAGAAATATCATGATTCTGTACATACTAATCATCTTCACAATTTTGCTATTTCGTAAACCTACCACTTTTTCGATAGCCTTCCACAGAAATATTGTAATAGAAGTCAGATCCCAAAGTCTATTGTTGCAGACAATGGCCATTACCTTCGAATTTCAGCTCGGAGGAACCCTGAACATAATGCCATTATGCTAAATATTCTTGGAGCAGCCACAGGTCGCCGCGCTTCAATTCATCTATGAGAAACAGGGTGCATGAGACACAACTTCACCCTTGACGCCCTTAGTGAGGCCCAGCTCTGAAGGCTAGAATTCATGGGGCGCGATGAAAATGGGCCCAATATTATGCTGAACGATCTCTTCAAAATAGTCAAAAATTCCTTTTCACCGATGAGTGTCGCATAAACTTTGTTCCTAACGATAGTCGGCAACATGTTTGGAGGCAATCTGATCAGGACTCCCTGTGGGTGGGAGATGCAGACGAAGAATACACCCACGGTACCCCTGTCTGTCATAAGAGGCGACTAAGAGGGGCGACCAAGGGATGATCAAATTAGAACCATAGACTACATGTAATGAGTACCATCACGCAGGGAACACCATGGGTCGCTTTTACTTGCTCGTAATACTACTATGTTAGGTACAAAATAGGTTTGTGATCAGTAGCGACAGTGTGTGTCCCACGATGCATTATACAGTGCCTGTGCTTCGTACCCCTATATGGGCAACACCATGAGATGAGCGACACCATGGATCTGCCTTGCCTATGCTTAGTACCCACTATGTGTGTAACACCACGGGATAGTGCGAGTCCCTATGGTTAATCCACTTATGTGAGGAATGCCATAGGTTTGCGTTGACTGTAAATAGCGCCACAGTGTGCGAAACACCATAGGTCTGTGTTGCATGCGTGAATTTCATTACCCGTGAGTAGTACCATGATGTGTGGAATACCGCGAGTCTACGCTACTTTTGATTAGTACCGCAACATGACAAATAGCATGGTTCTATTTTCCTAGCGATAAGTACCATTATGAGGGGCCGATGACCTGGATTTTGGTCCCGTTTTGACTACAAGCATCATCGATTCAGTATTGTACTTTGGAAGCAGTCCCTTGGTCAGTAATACTATTGTTTAACGCTAGTTTCTGGGAATGTGGGGCATTGCGGGTCGGATCCACTGATTGTTTTAACTTCATATCCACCCATTCATTCTTCGTCCTCACGCTTTCGAATTCCGGTCAGTGGAGGATTATGGATTTTTGAAATTGTCATATCATTTCGTCTCATTTCGTACCATTAGGGGCCAATGACCTAGATGTTAGGCCCATTTAAACAACAAGCATCATCATCATCAATCTGATCAGGCTTCACGTGTCAGATATACTGTCCATCACGGGCAACAATGTGATAGTAGTATGTAGAGCCACCGTGTGCAAGTCCTACTGTAGTCATGTAGGCCAATGTCACGGCTGTATGATACATGGACTTCTTTCGCCCCATAGTGACACCGTATTGTCAGTATTTTGGAGGAGTATTTGTATTAATGGACGATAATGCGCGTATCTATCGTAAGGTTCTCGTTAATGATTTCCTTCGTGATCAAGGTATCGCTCGGCTACAGTAGCTTCCGTGTTACTGGACATAAACCCTATCGAACTTGCCTGAGATAAATTAAAGCAGGCTATTTATGGATGTCACCGACCCGCTACCCACACTTCGAGATCTACGCCGAATCTCCATTGAGCAGTTGGACAATTTGAACAAACATTACCTTGAATTACTAGTGGATAGCATGCTAAGGCAAACTGAGGCATGCATAAATCCGTGAGGACGGGTTACTCGGTATTAAAGGTACTAGGGTTTGCCCTATTATCATTAGCGTAATTGAAAGCAGGATAAAAATATCTATAAGGGCCATTCAAAAGGAAACGACCCGGAGGCTATAAAATGAAAACTTGTACCGTTATTTCAAAAGGTTTGCCCCGGCACTGTTGAGGCACATGTCCCAATGCAACACAAGGCGGTGAATGGCCGTCTCGTAAAATTCCTGGGACTGCGTTGTGAACCAGTTCCGAACGTACTCCTTGACGTCGTTGTCCGAGGTAAATCGTTT
Source organism: Anabrus simplex (assembly GCF_040414725.1). Taxonomy (NCBI): domain Eukaryota; kingdom Metazoa; phylum Arthropoda; class Insecta; order Orthoptera; family Tettigoniidae; genus Anabrus; species Anabrus simplex. The sequence continues at coordinate 429,891,023 of NC_090266.1, read as the reverse complement.
GCCTCTCAGAATCTTCTTTAGCTCACATTGGATTTTTTGGGTGGCGAAGACCCTGTATGCTTCCACTGGAGACTTGGTCGTTTTGACTCGGGTTCGAAGTGATGACACCATGTCTCGTCTCAAGCGACCATTCTGACAGGAACTCATTTCCTTCCTTGGCACAGCGCAGCAGATGTTCAAGAGAGTGGTCCATTCGACATGCTTCCTGTGCTGGTTGAATACTGTGAGGCATCCAATGGGCGCACATATAGCGAAATTTTAGTCTGTCTTTAATGATGGCGTGGACACTTCCGACGCTCACTCCGGGCTCTGCGGCAGTGGCTGCTACCGTAACTCACCCGTTTTATATAATGAGGGCATCCGCCTGCTGGGCAGTGGCATCGGTAATGCAGTGTGGCGTTCCAGACCGTGCCTCATCGGCCAGTGACATGCGTCCTTCCCTGAATCGATTGTGCCATGCCTTGAACCTTGCAACGGACATGCAGTGCTCTCCGTACATTTGTGCCATTCTTCGATGAATTTTCGTTCCCCTCACTCCTTCTGCTGTCAGGAAACGCTCTATACCCCTTTGCTCTTATTTTGAAGCCTCCATTTCGCTGTTTTCAGCACGACTGGGTGCAGTGGACGATCAACGAGCGCGCATGCTCACTCTGTCGTCACGTGGGGTACACGCATGTCTCTCCAGCGGCGAGTTTAGGACCTCAGCGCTCTTATAGGAACCACGCCTTCTTCCGCGGGCAATTGCATTATGATCCTTTCAGCGGTTTTTATTTTATTTTAATTGTATGACTCTCATATAATGTCGTTCGTTACATTGTAGTACGTTAATTCTGTCCTCTCCGGGCTGAGTGGCTCAGACGGTTGAGGCGCTGGCGTTCTGATCTCAAGTTGGCAGGTTCGATCCTGGCTCAGTCCGGTGGTACTTGAAGGTGCTCAAATATGTCAGCCTCGTGTCAGTAGATTTACTGGCACGTAAAAGAACTCCTGTGGGACAAAATTCCGTTACCTCGGCGTCTCCGAAAACCGTCTGAAATAGTTAGTGGGACGTAAAAACAATAACATTATTATATATTATTAATTATGTCCTGGGCGACTGTAATGTGATGTTTACGCTTGAGATACAGTCGCCATCAATTACTACTCCAGGGTCTGGCTCCATGGCTAAATAGTTAGCGTGCTGGCCTTCGGTCACAGAAGTCCCATGTTCGATTCCCGGCAGAGCCTGGAATGTTAACCATCATTGGTTAATTTCGCTAGCACGGGGACTGGGTGTATGTGTCATCTTCTTCGTCATTTTCATCGTCATCACGATACGCAGGTCGCCTACGACCGTCAAATCAAAAGACCTGCACCTGGCGAGCCGAACATGTCCTCGTACACTCCTGGCACTAAAAACCATACGCTATTTCATTTCACTACTCCAGAGGACATGAAACATCGCATAGTGGCGGCCTACAGTAGAATTACATGAGACATGCTTTGCCGTGTTATCCATTCATTACGCAGCCGATTACAAGTGTGTGTGTGGAAAGTAATGGGAAACACTTTGAGCATTCAATTGTGTAATTGAATGTGTACAATTCTCTAACAAAGTTACAGAATTCTTACATTAACAACAACCACGTTAGTAAAATGTTGGTGGGCCGATGACCTACATGTTAGGCCCCTTTAAACAACAAGCAAGCAAGCAACAAAATGTTGGCAAGTGCATGTAATGTGCTGTGTGTGCTTAGATCATACTACTAAGTTACATTATCACTGTTCTTCATTCCTTCCGTTTTCTCTGATAGACACATGATTGAACTGCTGAGGAGTATATTTTAAGCGTCAAATTCTCATTACAATTACTTGGGATTGAATTAACGAATTACCGGGCGAGTTGGCCGTGCGCGTAGAGGCGTAGGGGTTCGAATCCCACTGTCGGCAGCCCTGAAGATGGTTTTCCGTGGTTTCCCATTTTCACACCAGGCAAATGCTGGGGCTGAACCTTAATTAAGGCCACGGCCGCTTCCTTCCAACTCCTAGACCATTCCTATCCCATCGTTGCCATAAGATCTATCTGTGTCGGTGCGACGTAAAGCAAATAGCAAGAAGAAGAATTAACGAATTAAATTATAATAAATGATATTATTAATCTTGTGTTCTCTGCTTTCAACTATGCTAAAGATAACAGGGTTTTTCATTTAAAATTACACCAGTTTGTAGTGAATTTTAGTTCAGTACGAATTAATTGTATCCATTAATTTAAAGTGCCCCGATCCTAACGTTATATCTGTGAAGGTTGTTTTCCAAAATTCCTTGTTTAAAAATACTACCGGTTGTAATGTTAGGTAACTCACCCTGTATTCCATGTCTGGTCTCCTGATGTTCCACGATACAATGCGCAAAACATTAATTTAGTCACTTTTTTGAAAACAAAACAAACCTTCTTCTCTGAAACAAGAATTGACGTGAAAAGCGTTCTTTGCGCACCCAATACACGAGATTATTGCATATAATATCATAAACGAAATAGTGCCTGAGCATACGTAAATATGGTTACGTGGTAATTCGGCGTCTTAATATGGAATATTGCCACCCCTGGTGTGTATAACAGCTTCAAGACGCCTTGTCATGTTTCTGACAATGCGCCGCACGGGTTAATTGAGGCAGATGTCCCCTTTTTCCAAAAGGGTGTCTTCAAGCTCTTGTAGTGTTTGCGGTGGTGGGTTTCTCGCTCGGATGCCTTGCTTCAGTTGGTCTTAGACCTGTTCGATCGGATTCATGTCGGGACTTTTGGATGACTACTCCATTCGTTGAACGATGTTGGCATCATGCACTCTAACATTGCCATGCATGAATACATTTATCCAAATTGCCTTACGTGAGGAGGAATCACATTTAGCCCTATGATCTCGTCAATGTACTGTCAAGCAGTTAAGGATCCATTGCGAATGCTCAGGAGAACGGTGTTCGTATCAAGACTTACGCCTGCCCACACCATAACAGATCTACCTCCATGAGCAGTGGTAGATTGTACAGCTGTCAGATGAAATAGCTCCCTATGTCTTCTTCTGAATTTCAGACGGCCATCTGAACGGAATTCATCCGAGAAAAACACAGGGCTGCATGGTCTTAGCTGCCATTTCAGATGATCTCTAAAGAACTGCTGTCTCCTTTCACGGTGTTGTCTGTCCAGTGCAGGTAACTGAGTCTCTCTAAGTCTTGTTCTGACTGTTTGATCACTAACTCGTATTCCAGAATCCTGCTGTAAATTTATCAGTAGTGCTCATGCTGTAGCTTGGTGGTTTAAGAAAGCGTGTAGAGGTACAAAACGACCCCGCCCCGGGCCTGTTTTCCTTTTTCAACACGTGCCAAGGTGACTGAAAACACTTCCAATTTTCTGGAAACATTTCCATAGATGCCAAGTCGTATTCCGAGCAACCCCTGCACTCTGGCAAAGTATCTCTGCGAGTAACCCCCTGGAAGCCTTCTAAGTATGAAATTAAATGGCGTACGGTATGGCTTTAAGTTCCGGGAGTGACCGAGGACAAGTTCGGCTCGCCAGATGCACGTCTTTTGATTTGACGCTCGTAGGCGACCTGCGCGTCGTGATGAGGATTAAATGATGATGAAGACGACACATACATCCAGCCCCCGTGCCAGCGAATTGAACCAATTAAGTTTAAAATTCCCGACCCTGCTGGGAATCGAACCCGGGACCCCTGTGACAAAAGGCCGGCACGCTAACCATTTAGCAATGGAGCCGAACGTCTTCTAAGTGCACGAGTGACTTCATTCCATGTCAACTGCTCCGCCTGTTGCCTACCTCGGTCCACGCGATCAGCCATGACTTGTAAACACTCTACTCCATACAGACTAAACTTCGCACACGCTTTTTAGTTTAGGCACTCCAACCTTTCAACAGACACTGATACCTCTCACGCATCCGGATGACAGTGAAGCCCTCTGTTTTATAAACAAGACATGTTATTGCCCTTTTAATCCACAACCACTATGCATTTGTACAGTGCGGTTAGTAATATCTAAAGATGTGACCACATTTCATTTTTGATCATTGTATTTCCACTCGCTTCGTCTCTAGGTCTAATTTAGAATCAGGCTGATTTAATAACTGTATACAATTTGGAAGTAAATATCTACAAATTTTATATTTTCAATGAGTCAACAACACTCCTAGTGATATCTTTTCTTAATCTGGTACTTACAGAAGCACGTTTTGAAATGAAGTTCCGTATTCCTTAGACAGGTTGCGCAAAACAATGACGTCTACTACCCTTGATATTCCTGTCTGACCATAAGGCACAATCCTATGTTTCATTGTCCTCTCTGGCATGAGTAATGTGCTACTTCTTTTTGAGACGTAAAGTCAATATCAAAATCAGTGCACAATATCAAAATCACATTACTGGTCTTAAATATCGTCGGTTCATGCTGTGGCTAGTGGACGCCATATTGCTGCTGAACGTACAGTAAACATTATTCCATAAGTAGTATGTTTCCTGAGGTAACACTTCTGTAAAGAAAAGAATGAGCAGAGAATAGGTATTCTATGTACTTGGTATAGCATGTCCACTATATTCCTGCAAATTTACAAGAAATCTACGTTATGATGGACCAGGTCCGAAATAAAACCGCAAATGTCTTGGTAATATTCAACTTTATCCTTAACTTGCAATTTTTCGTCTAATTGAGGGCGTCTTTCATGATACTGTGGGCGTGACAGAGTAGGGTGTGTAAGGCAAGTAATTTTCCTCTCGCTGTCAGAGTTAATTACTAAGCCAGCCACTCTTCACACCAACGATTATACTTAACAAATTGAGTTGTCAAGATAATTATCCTCACATGGATAAATTTGGTTAAATACGTAAACTGTAGAGATTCGAGTAAGTCTTAGTTTAGATATTGGAATAAGAATTGGAATCTAGTGACGTCTAGAAATAAATCATATCCGTTCATAGAGAAATAAGGGACGTTTTGTATGAGAAAAGGATGAAATTTAACATTAACCTCCTGTTGGATTAATCACTACTATAATTTCTTGGTGAAATGGAATTAGGGAGTCTTATTTTCTATCCCGTGATAGCCAATTTACACTATGAAATAAACATTCTAATTTTTTTTCATACGAAATGAGGACTAATGGCATTGTGGTATTACCTATAAAGGCCTGTATTCAGAATACGTGTACTCTTTAGATCCTGGGTACAGTTATGTCCACCTTCAACTTGTAATCTCCTGGTCAGTGACTGCCTATGAAGTGACTACAGGTACAAGGTTTGAACTTTTGAGTTAATCAAATATACGCAAGATGGTAACTCATAGTTGTGTAGGACCATAACCTTCCGATATTTCTTTCTCAGGCAACCATTAAATATGTACTCCAATAATACTTCCCAAGCTACTGTTACATGTCTTGTCGGGTTATCCGGCCGATCTAATAGAGTAGACCATGCAGATAGTGACTTCATGCGGAGTGTCGGGCAGCGGTGAATAAATCTGACACTCCAGAGTGTGCCAAGGGCTACGGGCGGAGGAGCCCCCAGAGGGTTGACGGCCCCTTAGTGGAGGAAATGCCTCTGAAACCTATCTAATTGCTGGGCAGCAGCTCCAACAGAACTTGTCTGGGACCAAGGAAGACCTCGCACTATGAAAGGGCTCAGGATCAGACAGCGATACGCGAAAGTGGAACAGCGGAATGGGTGTTGTGCTGCGATGAAGGAGGCCACGGAGAACCAGTGCGTTATATTTCCCAGGAAATTATCATACATACATACATACATTATCATTATAGACTGTTATGCCTTTCAGCGTTCAGTCTGCAAGCCTCTGAGAATTTACTAAACGTCGCCACAATCCTCGATTTGCAACTAGTGTTGTGGCCTCATTTAGTTCTATACCTCTTATATTTAAATCGTTAGAAACCGAGTCTAACCATCGTCGTCTTGGTCTCCCTCTGCTTCTTTTACCCTCCATAACAGAGTCCATTATTCTCCTAGGTAACCTATCCTCCTCCATTCGCCTCACATGACCCCACCACCGAAGCCGGTTTATGCGTACAGCTTCATCCATCGAATTCATTCCTAAATTAGCCATTATATCCTCATTCCGAGTACCCTCCTGCCATTGTTCCCACCTGTTTGTACCAGCAATCATTCTTGCTACTTTCATGTCTGTTACTTCTAACTTATGAATAAGATATCCTGAGTCCACCCAGCTTTCGCTCCCGTAAAGCAAAGTTGGTCTGAAAACAGACCGATGTAAAGATAGTTTCGTCTGGGAGCTGATTTCCTTCTTACAGAATACTGTTGATCGCAACTGCGAGCTTACTGCATTAGCTTTACGACACCTTGATTCAAGCTCACTTACTATATTACCATCATGGGAGAACACTCAACCTAAATACTTGAAATTATCGACCTGTTCTAGCTTTGTATCACCAATCTGACATTCAATTCTGTTGAATTTCTTACCTACTGACATCAATTTAGTCTTCGAGAGGCTAATTTTCATACCATACTCATTGCACCTATTTTCAGATTCCAAGATATTAAACTGCAGGCTTTCGGCACAGTTTGCCATTAAGACCAAGTCGTCAGCATAGGCCAAACGGCTTACTACATTTCCACCTAACTGAATCCCTCCCTGCCATTTTATACCTTTCAGCAGATGATCCATATAAACTACGAAATTATCATTGATGCAAATTTTAACCACGGCCTCGAATACGGGTCAGGGGTGCTAAGAATCTCCTGGTCAGCTGGAAAGACGTGTACCTGAAATGTCCGTAGTCTGTTCGAAGGAGTAAAAACGCTTGGAATTGGAATTGCCGGTGGATCTCCAAGGACGCAGCAGTATATGGATAATATAATATAAAATGTGAAACAGTTTCAAGTACACTGGTGAAACTTTCCTATAAGTCAGACATATTTTCATATTCTTGCTCCTAAAACATGTTTGCGTAATTTACTAAGAATGGACCCTACAGCATTTTTACATTCAAATTCTTTGACGGCATTTTTAGAACTTTTGTGACAAAAGTCTTGCTAAGTAGTAGCATGAACTAAAGGTGGTGCTTAATTGCAGTGTTGCTCTTAAGTATTCGAACACTGTTACAGAACCTTAATAAGCGTCTAATATTCACTGGATAGTCGTTCTAAATAGTAATGATTAGCATAGGGTTGTCATTGGTCCAAATACAGTGCATCTAGTTCAGACAGATGGTAGATTAAATCATATTTATTTATTTATTTATTTATTTATTTATTTATTTATTTATTTATTTATTTATTTATTTATTTATTTATGTATTTATATTTATTTATTTATTCCGTTATAAGAAAGCGTTCCTCGGTACTGTACCAAGACATTATCTGAAAATCCCTAAAGTATAAAAACTCATCGAGGAATTGAGTTTCATTTACCCCAGAAGCTTTTTGTAAACCACGTTTGTGTTATTGCGAGCTATTCAATCACTTCTCACATTTTTCATTTCCTTTAAGGGTATTTTCCGAAAACAAAAAATGCGTGTTTCCTTATTTTTAAAAGAGATTCTAGATACCCATTTTTACGTCTGTAGATTTTTAAAATATTAAGATATTTATGTGCTCATTCAAAAATTTCACCCCCTACCTATTTACCCTCTTAGCGACGGCATATCCAAAAATTCTCCGTTAGTGAGCATCTATACTTTAATATAAATGGATCGCCAAAATTCCATTTATTTATGTCCAATAGTTTAAGCTCGGCGATGATGAGTCAGTCAGTCAGTCAGTCAGTCAGTCAGTCAGTGCATGTTATTTATTTAATAAAGTATAAGATACCACTACATAGAGCCCTCACCATTCATACTACTAACAAATGATTAACTATTGGTTTAAACTAATAAACGGGGGTTGAAATTCTAGTACCAAATGAAACAAAAAATGAGGAGTACTGAGCGTATTAATGGGGTGCTACTGCGAAAGAAAGTTTTTCGAAGTGTATGGTCAGCATTTCCCAAAAACTGCATCAGCGATGGCCTTTTTGTTTCCTCTAAAATATGTTGTGATGTGCATGGTTTTTACATGAAAGGAACCTCCACGAAGATTGCAATTGTAGACGTACAAGAAATTAATAGCAATCGTGTGTACCCTGGGCAAGGTCAGACGATTTAACGAAATGTGCTGACGGCTGATTCTTTCACAACCGGTCTCTATCCAAAAGGATTGCTCATAGATAGGTGTTTTTCAAGACCACTTGTGTTTATCTCTTCAAACATCGAGGCATTTTCTCGAGAAAGAAGTCCTATTAGCAATTTGTGTCCAAAACATGTAAGAAGACGATCCAAAAAGTAAAGTACATAGAAAGACTAAAAATAAGGACAGAACGTAACATCAAGTGAATACTAGTTGAATTCTGTTGTGTAAGCATGACAATAAATATTCACTGAAAAGGAAATGAGAGAGATAATTTGATTGTTGACGGGAGTACGATAATAATATTAATAGTAATGCTATTTGCTATTCGTCCCACTAACTACTTTCACGGTTTTCGGAGACGCCGAGGTGCCGGTATTTAGTCCCGCAGGCGTTCTTTTGCGTGGCAGTAAATCTACCGACACGAGGCTGAGGTATTTGAGCACCTTCAAATACCACCAGACTGAGCCAGTTTCGAACCTGCCAAGTTGGGGTCAGAAGACCAGCGCCTCAGCCGTCTCAGCCACTCAGCCTGGCACGAGAGCACTCTTTATAGGAATAAATTCATAAGAGGAGAAAATAAGGAAAATCAGTTAATGCCATTAAATAAAGACGTGGAAGTGGCACATCTACTAAAAGACTGGAAAGGACTAAGAAAAAAAGAAACACTACATAAATGGGAAAGAGAGATGTAAAATTGAGAATGAATTCGAAGTTTAAAATCTTGTTAAATTTTTAAACTGACAATAGGATAAACCAGAGAAGACAGAACAGGATTCATCGGATCATATATGTTCCTTTTTTCTTTCTTCTTCTGTCTTAATCTGTTTACCCTCCTGGGTTGGTTTCCCTCAGACTCAGTGAAGGAACCCATCTCTACCGCCTCAAAGGCAGTGCCCTGGATTGTGAGACATTGGGTCGGGGATACAAGTGGGAAGGTGGACCAGTATATCGCCCAGGCGGCCTCACCTACTATGCTCAATAGGTGCCTTGGGGGGGGGGGAAGATTAGAAGGGATGGGCAAGGAAGAGGGAAGAAAGCGGCCGTGGCCTTAAGTTAGGTATCACCCCGGCATTTGCCTGGAGGAGATGTGGAAAACAAGGGAAAACCACCTCCAGGATGGTTGAGGTGGGAATCGAATCCACCTCTACTCAGTTGACCTCCCGAGGCTGAGTGGACCCCGTTCCAGCCCACGTACGACTTTTCAAATTTCGTGGCAGAGCCGGGAATCGAACCCGGGCCTCCGGGGGTGGCAGCTGATCGGATGGCAGTTAATCATGCTAACCACTACACCACAGAGGTTGACGATTCGTATCATACAGTATATGTATGAATTAAATTTTGATTACTTGGTACACTTCGTTACATCGAATATCTTTAGTATTTTTTACCGTAAAAACTAACGGCACGTATTAGAGATAAGTTCATCCGTGGTCATCCGTGATTAGGGGAGAAGAGCATTCATTCATTCATACAGTCAGTCAGTCATTCATTCTTACTGCCAAAAGAGGAGGAAACAATATTAAAATAATATATGGAAAAAAGTAGTTGATAATAGATATGACACTATCAACAAACAAACCAGCGGGGATGACATTTTTTATGCTAAAGCAAAACAACCCAATAACAAGCATTTACCAGTAAAAGGAAAATAAATCCAAATCAAAAACCGTTAGAGCGTCCATGTCCAGAACGGGGTCATCGTCGGCCAAGACTTGACACTAATTCAGGAGTTTAAAAAAACAACGTAAAAGTGGTTACTGGGACGTAAAACGAAGCAATAACATTATTATTACATAGGATCCTATGCTGAAGTCATCAGGGCTACATTTTAACCAATTTTGACGACACACTTATGTGAAATGAAATTTAAATTTTAAACTACTTCATGATGTTGAGAGACAGCTGCTCGTACAAGTATTCGTCCACGTACGTCATGTGAGGGACAATAGCCAATGAGCACCAATATCATAAAGAAGTTAATTATAAACAAATAATAGTATGTTTCATTTGCCATCTGAAACATCTGAGAACATAATGTGTAGCACTCTAAGCACTGGCATTTGGAAGGATATAAGAAACAATCGCACATGTTGCAGAAAAGTCACGTTGCAAAAGTGTTCGTCCATAATAAGAACTCGAGGAATGTACAGTTATTTCCTAAATATCAGTAGCGCATGAACTTCTTTTGGAAGAAATGTCTGTCAGGACAGCAAAAGGATTTTGATATTGCCAGGCGAACAGTACGCAATCATGTTGATTCTGGATTTGCTGTTAAGACACTAGGACGGAGAGCTTGTTTGCATGACGCACAGGAAAAATAACTTTGCCAGAGGATGTTTCATCTTGCGAAGTAGGTTATCCAGTTTCAGCCGAAGTCCGTCCGTCGCCAACCTGCAACCCGTAAACCAGGCTGAGGAGACTGTTTCCCTCTCGGATTTCAAGTAGAAATAACGGCTAAGGATTAGATTAACACCGCAACCTTTTTAAATTGTTGCATTATTTTGTGAAGTAAAAGCCTGCAGGCAAATTGATATTGATTTTCGATGGAACGTCATTACAATTAACTCCAGACATTTGCGATGCTGTTCATGAACATGACATCAGACTCTATTGCTTGTCCAGCAACACCATTCGCCTATGGACAAATCAGTATTCAAACCACTTGAATCGAACTGGGATGACGAAATTCAGCTCTACTGGTCCAAAAGTAGGAAAGCAGATGAAAGTAAAGCAATCGGCAAGATATTCAGTAAAATGTGACCGAAAACAACGTCCCCAGCAAATGTTATCTCCGGGTACCGTACAACTGGTATTTATCCATTTGACCCAAACCTCATTCCTGAAAGTGCCTTCGCTCCATCGCATCCTACGCAGGAGCTTATTCCACCAGAAGCCTTGCCAGCTTAACCTCAAACGTAAGAAAATTCGCGGAATCAAGAACCATCAGCTACATCAAGCAAAAGGAAACGTCCTACTGACAACTGGAGTGAATAAAGCTCAAGCATGTGTACACATTTTTCGGTTCGCGACAGTTCGAATGATTTAGATTCTAACGATGACGACGACGACGACGACGATGATGATGATGATGATGATGATGATGATGAAGGACTGGAATCGTCTTTCCAAAATATTTTGGAAGCGTCTGAATTTCAAAATTAACTCACACTTTTAGAAGCAAGGTCTTGAATTACAAGTCTCAAGTTGTCACAAAGGCATTGTTTGGTGACAAAATCCTAAAGCGTCTAGGAAATACCGGTCACAAAACTAGAGATAATTCTGGTGGAAGAGATCTTGCAATAAATCCTAGTAACGTTAGTTCCAACAACATATTGACCTCTTCTAGAAGAGAAAATTCTCAGCACGGGGGAGAACTTGGTAAGGCTGCACTTAACACCCATCAAGAAGAGTTTAGTCAGTCCAGGAATGGGGTGAAACATAAATTAGTAAGCTGGTTTTGCCACGCAGTATCTGACAGAGTATCTGTAAAAACTGCAAAAAGTATGTCAATGAAAAATGTGTGGGAATAACAGGACGGATAGCATTCCAAATATCATGAGTCCCTCGTGCGATAAGTGAAGTGGCGTTCGTGAAGTACAAAATGCATTTTAATTTATGGTATTTTCTTTATTACTATATGTTTTACGGATGCATCATAGGAAAATTTTTGAAGTTCTAAAATAAATAAATAAACCAAGACATTTTTACACATTTTTACTTTCACACAAAACCATCGTTTTAAAATTTACATCAAAGGCTCAAATTGCCGATTTAGGGATGTTTTTAATTAATTTTACGCTAGTCTATTTTACTTTGTTTCAATAAAGCTAAGTCAAGAATAAGAGCTCAGAACATTACTTTTTTTAGAAATACGGGTGGGCCTTATTGGGGGTCAGTTATGAGCCTTATTTGGATCAGGTGTTCCTTATAAGGCCCACTGAATTAGTTAATAGCTGGCCCCGTGGTGTAGGGGTAGCGTGTCTGCCTCTTACCCGGAGGCCCCGGGTTCGATTTCCGGCCAGGTCAGGGATTTTTACCTGGACTTGAGGGCTGGTTCGAGGTCCACTCAGCCTACGTGATCAGAATTGAGGAGCCATCTGACGATGAGATGGCGGCCCCGATCTAGAAAGCCAAGAATAACGGTCGACAGGATTCGTCCTGCTGACCACACGACATCTCGTAATCTGCAGGCCTTCGGGCTGAGCAGCGGTCCCGTGGTAGGCCAAGGCGCTTCAAGGGCTGTAGTGCCATGGGGTTTGGTTTGGTTTGGTATTAGTTAATAATTTACTTTGGATGTACTACTCAAGTTAGCCAAATTTTAATGCCTACAGTTTATGTCGCAAACACCGAAGTACACGATTATTTTACTGCTTTTTCAGAAATGCCATCTCCCTTAGAAGAGGAGTAACAAGCCGGTAAAGGTTAAGCGGGCCTTATTTGGTACAGGAATCTTATGAAAAGGGTAGTGGACGAATATTTATGCGAGCGGCTGTATTTATGAAAAGCAGTCTGCTTACGTTGACAGGTCAGATAGACGGGAGATAGAAAGAAGTGAGGTGTCCTTAATTGTCAAAGCATCCTTGATAGTAACTTTATAGTATGTCCTTTCAGCAACAAAGTCTTTAGAAACGATGTATTACTGGAATGATACCCTGAAATGAGGTACTTTAACATACCAGTGACCGGGCGAGTTGGCCGTGCGGTTAGGAGCGGGCAGCTGTGAGCTCGCATCCGGGAGATAGTGGGTTCGAACCCCACTGTCGGCAGCCCTGAAAATGGTTTTCAGTTGTCTCCCATTTTAAATCCAGGCAAATGCTGGGGCTGTACCTTAATTAAGGCCACGGCCGCTTCTTTCCCATTCCTAGGCCTTTCCCGTCCGATCGTCGCCGTAAGACCTATCTGTGTCGGTGCGACGTAAAGCAACTAACAAAAAAAGAAACATACCGTACCAGTGAACCTACTCACACAGATGTCTTACATTTAAGCAATCTTAAATAACCGAACTAGGATTTTGTTCTGTAATTTTTAACACAGAAGATGAGCTGCACAGTCGGTTAAAATGACTCAGAACTCTGAGAAATATGGGTATGAGTAGTGAAGACAAGACCAGCGTCTTTCGTGGTCCATTCGAAATTTACTTTAGGTGGATTTGAAATTACCTGAGAATAACCGAATTTCAAATAATTTACCTTGAACCCTGAAGGTGAATGTCGTTTAACTTCCCAGATGGGCTCGTATATATGTGGTGATTGATTTGTAGCATACAAACTGAGATGGAAACCCGACTGTGATGGAACGTGCAATAGCCTATATCCTATACGTTTTCAGTTACGAAGATTTGTGCTTTATCTGTTAACATTATACTTTTTATATACACTTTACATAAAATTCCCATTTTCATACCGGGCAAACGCTGGGGCTGTACCTTAATTAAGGCCACGGCCGCTTCTTTCCCATTCCTATACCATCGTCGCCATAAGACCTATCTGTGTCGGTGCGACGTAAAGCCGATTGTAAAAGAAAAACAACATTATTTTCATTAAGACTGGTCACGCCTCCCAGCCGCATATGGATATGCAGTCCATCAGAACAATTTTCGTTGTGTTGTGCACAAAATTACTAGGTTTGGCCCTGCATTCTGAAGCGAGTTACATTTAAGTTAGTCATCCTTAAAACGTATTGGCTGAGTTTCGGCCTTCGCTAGATCGTTAAGTGACTACTGTCTTCTACTTGAGGCATCGGACACGAACGGTGTGCTTTTTGTTCGCGTCCTACGTCTCGTGTTTCCCGATGCTATCTCTCGATATCTGTCAGTGTCGCCCCGGAGGCCAGCCTCATGTGTGGTCCCCTCATGACATATATGAGGGCGCAGAAGGTCAGGGGCGAGCTGATGGATAGCCAACACAGTACGTGCTGTCTTAAGGTAGGTCGTCCTAAACTTACTTAATGCTGTAATATTGTACTGCGGTTTTATGCTTCAGATTTATCCGACTGTTCCAACACATTAAACGATCAAATTTTAGAGTGATTAAAGGTTTAGCATTAACACATAGAAATATTAATAGTGATTTATTTCACTGAATTTTTACAACCAACCTAGACAGAGGTTATTGCTATTTGTTTATTTATTTAACTAGTGTCCATAGAATCTGTAATCGAGTGGGTTTATATTTTGCTGTTGGTTGTTCTGGTAATATTTCGCTATGGTTCTGCATTTCTTCTCTAGACAAATATCTAATTAAATCCAAATGCACAAATCAGAACAGGTATCATAGGAAGATTGGTATATCCATAAAATGTATATATATACTGCACGTAGGGCCTAAGAGACTTTTGTAACACCACCACCACCAACAATGACAAAGCTAACGAGGATAATAGTAATGCTGATAAATGTATGATATCGTCGGCCTAATTCTAATACCACGTACAGTATCTGACAATGCTGTTCTCATCCATTATTTTCCTACCGGGCGAAATGGCCGTGCGGTTAGGGTCACGCAGCTGTGAGCTTGCATCCGGGAGATAGTGGTTCGAGCCACACTGTCGGCAGCCCTGACGAGGGTTTCCCGTGATTTTTCGTTTTCATACCATGCTAACACTGTCTCATCAGCATAAGCGCAATCTTGGAAGGGAGATGTTAAAAATTGCGCTCAGAATATTATGACGTAATAATAATAATGTTATTTGCTTTACGTCCCACTAGCTACTTTTTAAGGTCTTCGGAGACGTCGAGGTGCCGGAATTTAGTCCCGCAGGAGTTCTTTTACGTGCCAGTAAATCTACCGACACGGGGCTGTCGTATTTGAGCACCTTCAAATACCACCGGACTGAGCCAGGATCGAACCTGCCAAGTTGGGGCTAGAAGGCCAGCGCCACTCAGCCCGGCAATATAATAATAAACATAAAACATGAAATATTATAACGTAACATGTTTACTTGTTGGCAAAGTAGCAGTGGTTCACAGTATACCAATGTTTCAAGGAGCACCAGGAAAGTGTGCTACAATACTGACATTCTGCTAGTGATAAATTTCGCATCGGAAACATAGATCTTTTCTTTGTTTCCCTGCCATAATTCTAAGGGTTGCGAACGCCTATTTTGTGTATTATTTTGTTGAAGAAGAAAGTCCTGGGACGACCTTAGTAGTTCAATTCGCTGGTCTTACATTATGTTCTCAAGTTAGTAAATTAAATATCGGCTTAGGTCGGCGGCATTTAAAAGTGTTTGAATGTGACTCCGCGTATTCAGCTTCTCACAAATTAAGAAACTCCTGCGAAACAGAAAATGCTGACAATTTGACTCGGTTAAGCCCGTTCTCAGTTAGACTGAACATAGGAAAACCAGTAACAAATAACAATCGATATAGTATCTGAAAGCATAGATAAGTGAACTAATGGTAATCATTTCGTGTAGCTGTTGCTAGCTGGGTACAGCCCTTGTAAGACAGACCTTCCGATGAGGGTGGGGGGGGGGGCATCTGCAATGTATAGATAACTGCGTGTTATTCTGGTGGAGGATAGTGTTATGTGAGTTGTATATGTTTCAGGGTTGTTGGGGACAGCGCAAACACCCAGTCCCCGAGCCAAGGGAATTAAGCATTTAAGCATTCCCGGCCGGGAATCGAACCCGGGACCCCCGTGACCAAAGTCCAGCATTTAGCCTTGGAGCCGGACGATAATTCGACTGTGTAACATCATATTGTAAAGGTAATCGGGTGCAGGCAACTTTAAAGAATCCTGGTGGAAATCACGTTATTAATAATCATATGACCTCAGCTATCACGTGCAGGCATTTTGATTCTACGACATTTAGACAGGCTAGCTGTCAATTACTACGTTACGAAGCTAGGTGGCTGTGGGGTTAGGGGCGCACGGCTATGAGATTGCATTGCGCTGAGAGCCGATGACCTTCGATGTTAGGCCCCTTAAAACAACAAGCAAGCAGCATTGCGCTGATAGTGGGATCGAACCCTATATTCGGCAGCCTTCGAGAGGTTTTTCCGTGCTTTCTCTTTTCACAACAAGCAAATGCTGGGGCTGTGCTTAAGTGCAACTGCAGCTATCGAGCTCGGTGTGCCTTAATTAAGACCAAGGCTGCTTCCGTCCCACTCCTGGCCCTTTCCTGTCCCATCGTCGCCGTAAGACCTATCTGTGTCGCTGCGACGTGAAGCCAATTAGAAAAAGAAAATATCGATATTCTATTTTACTCTGGCAGATGGCAGATGGATGATCTATGGCTGAATTTTAATTTACTTTGTCAGGTGAACATCAAATATGTCTCCAAATTTTTTTTTTTTTTTTGCATGCCGGCATCGTACACACAGTCTCAACATTATACACTTAAGATTGGTGAAATTCTTAACTTAATGGTGACAACACTTAAACTATTTTTTAAACATCACTTCACAACCTACTCCCCATTTAAGGTTTTGCATAACTTACTTAAGAAGAATAATTCTATTTTGAACACTTCTTTCATATTTAATGCCTGTTCTTAACTCTGACGATAAGTGTCTTCTTCCCCCCCATTGCAGGCGATTCCATTGGAGGACTGACTAGTTGCATTCTTATAATTTCATGAAGCCGATAATGAAAGTGATGTGTTTGATCTGTGCCGGGCTGTGTTATCTCCCCACAACAATAGGTCCGGCCGGAGGGACGTATCTCAAAGCTGCGTAATTAAATTAATTCCCCCCCCCCCTCCTCCCTTTCTCTTGCCAGCGACTACGCATGCTTCACTTCCCAGCTTTAGGCAGATATTAAAACTGGATGCGCTGAGGGCCACTTAAAATTTCGCGGATGGTGTAATAACGTGCAAGGCGACATTGTACTCAGATTTACCTCAGAAAACAACACTCTACCACAGTTTACGCATAAATGGATTTAAGACGTATATTTCAATGAATTTAGAAACTTTTTTCTTTCACTGCTGTCAGTAATGAGTCACAATTGTGCAGTGATAGGGAAGTTTAAGAAGTTGCATTCACTGATCAGACTTAAAATGGTCCCTCCCATATGAAGCAAATTATTACAAAAATTTTTTGTCGATTATTTTTGAGGATTGAGGACATCTGAATTCATCAATCGCGTCTTTTCTGTCCTGTAAACTGTCCCGTAGAGGTTTCTGTAACTCTGTGCGTATACCTGATATTTTCTGAATCTTCGAATAGATTCTGTGTAAATTCTCTGCAAATGCTTGAAGGGAACCTAACCTCAAGAAACCTGACTCATTAGTCTTGCCACAAGAAAGACCTAGTGGTCTTAATTTCTTGTTCGTAAGGTTGAGTTCTCATGCACTCGGTTATGAAGAAGAGCTGATGTCAAATATTTATTAACAACACTATAAGCAGGACGAATAGAAATGAGTAGTGTGACGACTCCCTCTGAAACACATGTTAAACAGACACGGTGTACATGTTCTCCGCCACCTGCAGCGCTGCCGTCGATAAAAGTCCAAGATCGCGCGCTTTTTGTCGGCTTAATGTGAAAGTGTGCAAACAGTTTGTGGTCTTTTCTCGGTACTTTTATACGTTCTTCAGTTTTATACGTGCAAAATATCTTTTCGTGAGCTGAAAAGTGAAAGAAATTAAGCATTTGAGAAGTAGGACGTATACTTTGGCATATGCATCAATTTACTAAAGCATGTGAATTTGCCTTCAACTTGCTATGTCCCGGATTGCAAGTCGGGTTACAATAAACATTCAAATGAAAAACGGCATTATTTTTGACACCCAAGAGATCCCACTCTATTCTCAAAGTGATCGAAGGCTATCCCGCGTCAGGATCTGCCTTTTAAGTTGTAGTACCCTTAACATCATTTTTTAATCAGATTAGAGCCATGGCAAAAGCTGTTGTTAATGAGAATGCCAAAGTCATAAGTACAGCTCAGGAAAAAATAACAGCAAACTTACCTTTGATCAGCCATTATTATCAAGTTGGGAAGATGAACAAATAGTTCCTTTCACCAGTTCAAAAATGAATGTTATTCATCACTTCTGCGGGAATATTATTAAACATGCAAGCAAAGTGGCAGATTTTACGGCATGTATTAATTCTCTGCAAAACAATACAGAGGAGTCCGGCTCCATGGCTAAATGGTTAACGTGCTGGCCTTTGGTCACAGAAATGGTTTATTTCGCTGGCAAGGGGGCTGGGTGTATGCGTCGTGTTTTCATCCTCATCACGACGCGCAGGTCGCCTACGGACGTCAAATCACAGTACCTACATCTGGCGAACCAACTTCTCCTCGGACACTCCCGGCACTAAAAGCCATACGCCATTTTATTTAATATAGAGGAGGCAAAAGGCAGTCCGTTTTCAGTCCTAACAAGTCTACCAGAATATAGCAACTCACCCAACTATCCTATTTACCCATCGAATTATGTTTTCTCATGAATAGGAAGTTGTGAGAAATTTTAGTGTACAAGAAGCACTATGGCGAGACATATTTCAAGAATGCCAGGATAGTTTACCTCCAATTACTGTTTCCCATGGACCTGGGTGCTGTACTGAACATTGCTCAGGACTTGGTACCAAAATTAATTTTCCATTACAATACGATGCTGATTTTATTTCCGAATAAAAGGAGTAAGGAAAGGAATTGAAGCTCATACGACAGCAAAACATGCCCGGAAAATGCCAAAGGTGTCCAGTTAAGTGACTGATGGGGTGATGTGCTGGCGAGATTCATTAAGCTATGCATGTTAATATATGTTTTAAGTAGTTATGTAGGAATTAAATGTGTATGTCATACCGTTACGTAACAATCATGTGGGTGTCTGCAGAGTTATAATATGTTTATATTACGTAGCATGTACACTAACAGTTGAACATGGGTTTTTAAGGTTATGCAAGGGCGGTGCAACTGAGTTTGATTTCGGGGTCAATTAATGAAATATCACTTAGCTCTATAGACACTTACACGTTTGAGATATTCGTTAAGATACTGACGAACCAATTTCAGAAGTAATGTCATTAAATCATTACTAAATGCAAAAAATGTCCTACGTATTTTTCACTT
This sequence comes from Anabrus simplex, assembly GCF_040414725.1. NCBI lineage: Eukaryota > Metazoa > Arthropoda > Insecta > Orthoptera > Tettigoniidae > Anabrus > Anabrus simplex. The sequence goes on along the minus strand of NC_090266.1, from coordinate 429,871,821 downwards.
ATTACTTTCAAAACACACCGAGCTCGATAGCTGCAGTCGCTTAAGTGCGGCCAGTATCCAGTATTCGGGAGATAGTAGGTTCGAACCCCACTGTCGGCAGCCCTGAAAATGGTTTTCCGTGGTTTCCCATTTTCACATCAGGCAAATGCTGGTGCTGTACCTAATTAAGGCCACGGCCGCTTCCTTCCCACTCCTAGCCCTTTCCTGTCCCATCGTCGCCGTAAGACCTATCTGTGTCGGTGCGACGTAAAGCAAAATAGCAAAGAAGTTCAAAGGACCGCCTTTGTGGTGTAGTGGTTAGTGTGATTAGCTGCCACACCCGGAGGCCCGGGTTCGATTCCGATCTCTGCCACGAAATTTGAAAAGTGGTACGAGGGCTGGAACGGGGTCCACTCAGCCTCGGGAGGTCAAATGAGTAGAGGTGGGTTCGATTCCTACCTCAGCCATCCTGGAAGTGGTTTTCCGTGGTTTCCCACTTTTCCTCCAGGCAAATGCCGCGATGGTACCTAATTGAAAGCCACGGCCGCTTCCTTTCCTCTTCCTTGTCTATCCCTTCCAATCTTCCCATCCCCCGCAAGGCCCCTGTTCAGCATAGCAGGTGGGGCCGCCTGGGCGAGGTACTGGTCATCCTCCCCAGTTGTATCCCCCGACCCAGAGTCTGAAGCTCCAGGACATTGCCCTTGAGGCAGTAGAGGTTGGATCCCTCGCTGAGTCCGAGGAAAAAACCGACCCTGGAGGGTAAACAGATGAAGATGAAGAAGAAGAAGATGATGATGATGATGATGATGATGATGATGATGATGATGTTCCAAGGTAGATGATCTGGGATGCACCTAAGACTACACTGTAACACAAGAAGGTGGCCATAAAATGACACGTGCACAGTTCCGAGACGATGCATTGATTTCGAGGACAGTGGTACTACCTTGCACATTCATCTCCTCCTATTTGATCCCACCCCTCCAAAACCTATCAACGCCCGATGTTGCTCCAGTGTGGTGATAGGCGGGATCTCGTGAATTGAACACACGAAAGGCGTATCTGATGAGTGCGAAAGATGGTGAAAGGCGAGGCGCGTTTCTTACCAAAATCCGTAAACACGTGCATTTTATACTTAAAACATTCTACACACATGTACATATATTTCGTCGTCTTGAAAGCATTATGTGATCAAGATTTTAAAAATATTGATCATGCCGAGTGGCTCAGACAGTAGAGCGCTGGCCTTGTGCGCCCAAAGTTGGTGGGTTCGTTCCTGGCTCGGACAGGTTGTATGTGAGGTTCTCAAATATATCACCCTCGTGTTGTGTCAGTAGATTTACAAGCACGTAGAACAACTCCTGGTGGCAAGCATTCCAGTACCTCGGCGTCTTCAAAAATCGTAAAAGTAGTGAAACCAGTATCATTAATAATTATTAGAAACATTGTGCTGCATTATCGATTGGAAGAGTCTTAAGAATAGGCATTTGAACTAGTATTTATGATGAGGGTGGCATAAAGCAAATGCCAGTTTTATATTTTGACTACAAAATGGAGAGTCACCCGAAACGGCTAAGGGGCAGGGAAAATCCTAAATTTCATTCAGGATGTTAATGCTGTAATGCTATACGCTAATAAAGGCGTGCTATTCTTCAGCCCAACGCGGTAGTAAACACTCGGAGCCTCGAACTCAAATCACACATTCGTTGAACATTTCTGACCTAATTATTTTAGTAGTACCCTATTTCTTGGCAAACTAATTTCTGTACCCATGTTCATGCACATTATTATGCAACAACATCTTTCTCAGATGCCCTGTCTAGTTTCACTTAACTGAAGATTTCATTCAGATGATTTATATTTTAACTTCCATTTCTGACATGTGCGTATTATTATTATTATTATTATTATTATTATTATTATTATTATTATTATTATTATTATTATTATTATTATTATTATTATTATTGTTATTATCATCGTTAATAATAATAATAATAATAATAATAATAATGTTTTTTAAATGCTATTTGTTCGGGGCGTCGACCTAGAAAGACCTTTTGCCCCTATAATAATGTTACAGGCTTAACGTCCCACTTACTAATTTTACGATTTTAGGAGACGCCGAGGTACCGGGATTTAGTCCCGCAGGAGTTCTTTTACCTGCCAGTAAATCTACCGACACGAGGCTGACGTATTTCAGCACGTTCAAATACCACCGGACTGAGCCAGGATCGAACCTACCAAGTTGGGGTCAGAAGGCCAGCGCCTAAACCGTCTGAGCCACTCAACCCGGCATTATTATTAATATTATTATTATTACTATTATTACCGAGCGAGTGGAGGCGCGGTTTGAGTCACTTAGCTGTCCGCTTGCATTCGGGAGATAGTGGGTTCGAACCCTTACCGACCCCACAGTCGGCAGCCTTGAAGATGATTTTCCGTGGTTTCCCATTTTCACACTAAGCAAATGCTGGGGCTGTACCTCAATTGAGGCAAAGGCCACGTCCTCCAAGCCGGCCCCATGGTGTAGGGGTAGCGTGCCTGCCTCTCGCCCGGAGGCCCCGGGTTCGATTCCCGGCCAGGTTAGGGATTTTTCTCTCGACCTGAGGGCTGGTTCGAGGTCCACTCAGCCAACGTGATTAGAATTGAGGAGCTACCTGACGGTGAGATGGCGGCCCCGGTCTTGAAATCCCAGAATAACGAACGAGAGGATGCGTCGTGCTGACCACACGGCCCCTCGTAATCTGCAGGCCTTCGGGCTGAGCAGTGGTCGCTGGGAGGGTTAAGCCCTTTCAAGGGCGTTAAGTGCCGTAGGGGGAAGGGGGAGGAGTGCCACGTCCTCCAAACTCCTAGACCTTTCCTGTCCCATGGTCCTATCTGTGTCACTGCGACGTAAAGCAAATTTTAATATATATAATTATTGCTGTACGAGTAAGCTATATCATATTTCTTCGAAAAACATACTTTATTTTGATCTCTCCTGATTACTTCGGACCCTATAATCTTACGCTACCACACTTAGAGCATGAACTGTTAGAGAATATCAGAAAGAGACTGGCTAGACGGGACATTAAGGCCGTACTCGGTTCTTCCGGAAGGACGTGGGTTCGATTTGCCGTCTGGAAGTCGAAAATTTCAGAAACTAGATCTCATCTTTTGAAGGGGCACACGATTCTAAGATCACTCAGCCTATACCAAAAATAAGTTCCAGGTTTTTTATTTACTACGTGTGGCTATTTCTAGCCTGGTGCAGCCCTTGTAAGGCAGACCCTCCAACGAGGGTGGGCGGCATCGGGCGTGTATGGGAACTGCGTGTTTTTGTAGTGAAGGATAGTGTTCTGTGTGCGTTGCAGGGATGTTCGGGTCACTACAAACACCCAGTCCCCGAGCCACTGAAATAACCATTTAAGGCTAAAATCTTTTATCCGACCGGGAATCGAACCCGGGACCCTCTGAACGGAAGGCGACTACGCTGAACATTCAGCCAAGGAGCCGGGCAGTACCGAGTTAATTCATATGGACAAAGGGGGCCGGCCAAAGCGCTAACTATTCTGTCCCACTTAGTGGGGCGGAAGCCTTTGCCTTCTCTTCCACTCCTCCAAGGGCCTCCATGGCCTGTATGGAGGTGGCATTGTCCTTTACGTTGCAGTGAATATAATGCCCACTGTACTATCAACTCTATACATAATAATGAATATTCAGTGTAACACGTAGTTGGCGGAGCAATGAAATATTTTACGTGTAATAATGATCTATGTCATTGCGTCACTTAAATAAATAATTATTTCAGCTTAACACGGGGAAAATAGGCCAATATTCATTCGATTGTTATATATGCTACAAACTTTGTTGACAAATGCTGCACATATCCCAGTATTGGCATGCTTCAGAGCAATCAGAAGCAACTTCAATAAGGTCAAAATTCTAATTATAACATTTTAAAAAATGTTCAATATTCCCCGCCTTTTTAACAATATATCACAGTTTCCTTCATAACTCTCGTACTGTTTCACGGATAATTATGATTTTTTCAGAATTTCCTCCCATAGTATTGTACTACAATCTGTACCTCATTCAGTTCAATAGTATTTAAATTAGATTTTATATAAGATATTTATTTACACAAATATTAATATTTTCTGCAGCTCGGAACAAAAAACGGGCAAAAAATCCAAATCACAGTCTATGTTAATGATTGAGGTTAATTTTGTAGCCGGAGGTTTGATACACACTTTAAGAAAGGAAAAATACGAAAATTCTTATGAACTTGGAATTTATAAGGGATACAGTGATATATTGTTAAAAAGGCGGGAAATGTTGAACATTTTATTTTAAAATATTAAAATTATTAAAATTCTGACATTATTGAAGTTGCTTCTGGTTGCCAGGAAGCATGTCAATACTGGTATATGTGCAGCAATTGTCAACAACAATTGTAGCATACCGTATATAACAATCGAATGAATATTAACCTCCCTTTTTCCTAAGAAGCTTGCCGTCAAATCAATTCCATGTTCGATGACTTGTCAGTGGGGAATTGAATGTGTCAGGAGGGGGAGTGTCAACAGAGCGTAATTTGTGTGAGAGGAGTGTGTAAAGTGGCCGAACGATATATGATTTCCGTGCTCATGCAGAACGCTGGCAGCTTAGGTTCCCTTCCATTGATCCCGATTAAAGAACCAGGACCTCATTCTGTAGATAGCCACGAGTTGTGTAAATAGCTCCCTCTTACCCTGTGTCTCATGTACCATTTGTCTCCATTGTTTTTTCCCTGGTGACAGTATCTTGCAAAAGCATGTCAAGGAACTCGCTATTTGTGGTTATTGTCCTTCTAAGTCACAAGTCTGTGACAATCGAATTTTAACATCATTGTCCAATTGTTACCTATATCAGCATTACGGTGTTGTCCTGAAGTCTAGTGCTGAGTAACTAAATACACCGGATTAGAGCTACAGTAATTACTTGTAGTACTGATATATTCCCACTTCTCCAGGCAAATGGCGGGATGGTACCTAACTGAAGGCCACGGACGCTTTCTTTCCTCTTCCTTGCCTGTCCATTCCAATCTTTCCATCCCTCCAGGTGAGACCGCCTGGACGATGTACTAGTCCTCCTTCCCAGTTTTATGCCCGGACCCAATGTCTCGCACTTCAGGACACTGCCCTTGAGGCGGTAGAGGAGGGATCCTTCGCTGAGTCCGAGGGAAAACCCACCCTGCATGGTAAACGGATTAAGAAAGAAAGAAAGAAAGAAAGAAAGAAAGAAAGACGAGAGTATGTGTTCATACTTTGTAGCCCTTCCATCTATCACAAAATTAAGTGAATATGGAATTTGGACATTTTTCACCAACTGAAGGTCTGAGGATTATTTTGGTTTATGTATTCAAACGAACTTCTGATACCCTTCGTCCCTTCGATGTAATAGGTGTAAATTTACTCTTGCGATAGGAGTGATGTCCAAATACTCTCTCTATAAATATTGATAAACTACTACTACTAAACAGCTATGTCGCTTTCTCAGGATACGATAGAACAATCCACATCTATTCGCATCAACACAGTTGCAAATCTTCGTGTCCATCCTTGATTTAATATGAGTTAGTCTACTCGTTAGCTCCCATAGTCTGGATGACTTGAGATGAAGAGTGGTGTAGCTCAGTCGGTTTTTTTGTATCTTGAGTTGCACTCTGCGTCTAACACGATGATTACGGGAATGTCCTGAGCTCTATTAAATTATCTGCTCCTTACTACGTTTTTTCATTCATTCCCACTGCCTTGCTTACTCTTTATTTTCATTTTTGTGAAGATGCTGTGCTGTAACGAAATACTCCGTTTTAAAGTTTATAGTTTTTCTGACCGTTTCTACCCTCTGAGTAAGGAACATTGTGACGAATGCTTAGGCTCGTAGAGCCGACTTATATTTTAGCCCTACTGCAATTTACTTGTCGTTCGTGATTTTTAACGAAGTAATTTTCCTCATCCTCTTCTTTTGAGGGACGTCTTTGGTCATCATGTCCCTGTACCTATCGAGAATATGGATATTGTTTGATAATTTCTACTGTATTACTGCGTTTGTGTAAGTGGGTCTTTATAATTATTTCGATAATCTACTTGAGATAGGTGCTTACGGACTCGGAATATTTGTGTTCTAAAATAGTCTGGAGTAAATGGGGAATCTTCGCTCAAAATAACGTTAAGTCGTTATGGCAAGGATCAAACCACTTACTACGGCCTTCTTTGTCCAGCGCATAGTGCTCTAGGCTGCGGAGAGGAGATAAAAATTAGCTTTGTGTGAAAAAATTCGTCTTAATGTAGAAAATCATCTAGCTGCAGTCGCTTAAGTGCGGCCAGTATCCAGTATTCGGGAGATAGTAGGTTCGAACCCCACTGTCGGCAGCCCTGAAAATGGTTTTCGGTGGTTTCCCATTTTCACACCAGGCAAATGCTGGGACTGTACCTTAATTAAGGCCACGGCCGCTACCTTCCCACTCCTCGCCCTTACCTGTGCCATCGTCTCCGTAAGACCTATCTGTGTGGGTTCGACGTAATGCAACTAGCAAAAAAAAAAAAAAAATCATCTTCATGGTCGAGTGGTTAAGCTTCGCTTACGTGAAGCAACAGCAAGGAAGACTAACATCCGCGTCATGATGGCGCTTGCGAATTTGCACAGTTCTTACATCCAAGGTTGAGTTCTCGGCACTGACAAATGGTATCCTGCACAAGGTTAAAATCTGTACAGGCAAATGTGGCATGGTTCCTATTTTATGTTCTGGGTCACCTACTCCTATACTACACCCAAATGATTACAGATGCCAGAGACCCCAATTAACACAGGTTATCAGACAGTTCCTACAAGCCACTACACCTAGGTGATCAAAAGCATACCCCTGAAGTGAACAACGAAAACAACAACAACATAATGAAGACTTGCCTTTTTTCGTTGTAGGTCTCATACGACTACTCATATTGCCGCTCGGTCTAAAGGGAAGGTCATCATGCAAGGACGTTGATTTTAAGCGAAGCATTTTACCGAATGGTTTCCTTTCAGTTAAGCTTATATGCCATGTGCATTAATTCATTCCCGTATGGAGGGATAAATCGATATTCTTCAATGTAGAAGCATAGCGGCTTAAAGCTTCATAACGCCAAGTAATGATTTTGAAGTACATAACAAAGTTTGCTAACAGTCTTATGCATTATTCCGTTGGGATGTTGTAATTATAATGGAAAAATCTGTTTCTGGTTTTGGCGCGTTTTTCTCTAAAGCTATTGCGAAAGCTCACTATCATTTTTGCTGGATTTAGAACGCACGTTCCTTATGCGATATCAGCTTAATTTATAAATCTGTGTAATCTAGATCAAGATGCTAAGTTTCACTTAAAAGCAGAGCAAATTGAACTCCCCTGGCCACAACACTCATGGAGTTGCTGGTTCTTGGGCTATCAGCACGATCTACCATCGAACATCAAGTTCGTCTGGTAACCTGTGCTTATGATGTAGATTATAGTTAAACCCTACTTATTTGCACAGCGTTGATGACTCGCCTAAAAAGGAGGTCGCCCTCAATATGGATTCGTGAAGTAGAACTACTGTGCCAGCATTCACATTTATAAAAAATCATAATGCATTCGGCGTGAAATGTGTCAGGAGTGTGGAGAAAATATAGCCTGAATTAGACGATACATGCCTGAAAAAATCCTTTGGTGACACAGTAGGGCTCGAGGTCTACTTCGTTTGGACGATGGCCGATGTCCCTGTTTATAGCAAGTAAATCAGGTGCCCCTACCGATAGTTTGTTCTGCAACCCAACAAACGCGACAGATCGTAGGTCTGTATTTCTCTGCTAGAATTTCTTATGGTACTACCGCAAAGTAAGCACATCCTACAAACGATTCTGAACAGTTTTATCGTTCCTGCCATGCGACTATAGACTGTTCAGACCGTTCGAAAAATATCACATCCTTTCAGTCATTTATCGTACGTCAGTCTACGATGAAACTATGTTAAGATGTCGTATCAAGTGACCGGGTCTAGCAAAACGCGAAATTTACACTTAAATGTACTATACAGAGGTCCGCCTCTGTGGTGTAGTGGTTAGTGTGATTAGCTGCCACCCCCGGAGGCCCGGATTCGATTCCCGGCTCTGCCACGAAATTTGAAAAGTGGTACGAGGGCTGGAACGGGGTGCACTCAGCCTCGGGAGGTCAACTGAGTAGAGGTGGGTTCGATTCCCACCTCAGCCATCCCGGAAGTGCTTTCCCGTGGTTTCCCACTTCTCCTCCAGGCAAATGCGGGGATGGTACCTAACTTTATTCCACGGCCACTTCCTTCCCCCTTCCGTGTCTATCCCTTCCAATCTTCCCATCCCCCCGTAAGGCTCCTGTTCAGCATAGCAGGTGAGGCCGCTTGGGCGAGGTACTGGTCTACACCATGAACTGCCACTTCCCCTGGAGGATGTGCTGTTTTGAGAAATTAAACGATGTGATTTAACTGGATGTGGAGCTTCACCACATTGGACGTTATCCGTCTGTAACCATCTGAATGAGACACGTCCGTGAAAATGGGTAGGAAGAGGAGAACATGATCTTGGCCTGTCAGGCCGACAGATTTAACGCCATTAGACGTCCTCCTCTGGGGGCAGTTGAAAGAAACAGTTTACACCCAGAAACCAGAAAATCCCGATCTCCTTCGACAAGTCATAGCCGAAACCTGCAAATCAATAACACTGGCTATGCTACAGCGTACTAGAATTCAGCGGCGTGCCCAGATGTGTATGAACCAAGGTAATCACGTCGAGCACTTGGTAAAGTAACTGACCATTGTTAGTGCAGTTCGGTTCTATCCACAACCGATCCCGTCTTCGTCCGGCCCTGATGACATGTCGGCCCTTCCTAGGACCTTATACACTTCCATTCCCTGAAAATGTGCGTGTGTTAAGGGAGGGTAAAAACTAAATTAAAAAAAGGTGTCTTTGTCTCGGACTTGTCACATGTAAGGCTGGCGCACCGTAGCGTTCGGCTTGCTCTTACCATCTACGCTATACTGCACCGCGGTATAATATCTGTACATTACAGCTTGTATGATAACGTCCACTACGTGTTTCACAGACGTTTTAGAAAGCGCACTCGTGGTTTCTCTTACTTAATATTATTATGGCACAACAGATTCCTATTTTTGTGTATGCCGTAAATACAAAATCCGTTTTTCTGTGTTTACTGCGTTTATCGGAAGGACAGCTGTTTTCAGGACGTAAATAAAACTAGGGTTTGCATTAAACAATATTGGTAGGGGAAGCTCAGGCACCTGGTGTACATGTACGATTCTTTAGCTGAATAATCACCTACTGGTCTTTGGTTCTGGGGGTCCCGATTTCAATGTTATCCACGTCTGCTTAATTCCCCTGGCTCAGGCACCGGGTGTTTGTAAGACAGACAGACAAACAAACACCAATGTACCAACCAGCATATCAGCATAAAATAGTTGGATGCTTCCATCCAAATGCGGTTGGTTTCGGGAAGGGAGGTTATCAAGCCGTCATCAGTCACGTAAAACCACAAGTTTACTTTAGGTAGGGCAGCAGGCAGTAAAACGGGCCAAGTCTATGCGAATGATATAAACCAATAATAATAATAATAATAATAATAATAATAATAATAATAATAATAATAAGGCACAACCTCCAAAGTAAAATTCTTAGAGCATCTCTCACAATCATTTGAAATCAAGACAGGCGTGAGGCAAGGGGATGGACTATCCCCGCTCCTATTTAACTCTGTCCTAGAAAAGGTAGTGAGAAAATGGAACTCAGAACTTGAACATCAAGGGATAATCCCATTCTGTCCAGGGAGAAAATCAGGGGGATTAAAGTCAACTGCTTGGTTTTCGCTGACGAATTTGCTATGTTATCAGGAAGTCCAGAGGTCGCAACAAACCATATTAACCTCTTCGAAAGAATCGCCAGACAAACAGGACTGAGGATCTCAGCAGAAAAACCGAATTCATGACGAACATCAAAGATGGACCAAAATTCCTGGAAACAGAGATAGGTCGGATAGAAAGGGTCAAATAGTTCAAGTACCTTGGTGAGACGATACAGAAGAATGGACAAGAAAATGCTGCATTGGAAAATCGGATCTCAAGAATGGAGAGAGCAAACGGCTTGACAAATAACATCCACAATAAGAAGTGCTTATCCTGGAAGTCCAAATTAAAACATTACAGCGCCGTGGTAGTGAATGCCTGCCCATGAACTACAAGCTGGAGAAGCTAGAGGTCCTGGAAAGAATCCTCAGAAAAATTATGGGAGCTGTCCAAACTGAAAGCGGATGGAAACTTCGGAGCAACAAAGAAGTTTACCAGAAGGTGGAAAGAATCTCAGAGACCATGAAGAAAAGGACGCTGGCGTTTCGAGAACATCTGTACAGAATGAACGCAAACAGACATTTACCAAACAGATATTTGATTACTTCTGGAGAAAAAAGACCACTACAGCATGGATTAAGGAAAAGAAGAGGGATATGGAAATGCTAAGCAACTCTGAATCCAGCTGTTAGAAAGGAATACGTTTAGGAACACGGTGAAGAATTTGGAATGTGTTCAAGCCGCAGAAAGAACTAAGAAGGCCGGAAGAGCCTGGAGAAATGAACAACGGAAGCAGGCCAGCGAACGCATGAAGGAGTATTGGACACAGAGAAAATTCCGCACGAAGAGAAAGAAATGTTGTAGCGTGATACTTAGTGGTCCATTCGCTTGTAAAAATAAAAGGGAATGTTATTGGCTTTACGTCCCACTAACTACTGTTCGGTCTTTGGAGAAGCCGAGGTACCGGAATATTGTTCCGCAGGAGTTCTTTCACGTGCCAGTAAATCTACCTGCACGAGGCTTACGTATCTGAGCACGTTCAAATACCACCGGACTGAGCCAGAATCGAACGTACCAAGTTGGGGTCAGAAGGCCAGCGCCTCAACAGTCTGAACCAGTCCATCCGGTAAACTTATTGTTATTATTATTATTATTATTATTATTATTATTATTATTATTATTATTTAAATAAATGCAGATTTTTATGGTGGTGTTGGTAGTTTATTTTCAGGATATTTACGTTGAGCAGTGTCAGAGTCAGTGTCCTTGGCTCCAGTGGCCAGCACATTGGTCTTCGATTCGGAGATCCCCGGATTCGATTCCCGGGGCGGGCGGTGATTGTAGCTGCGTCGGGGTTGGGTGTTTTTGTTCGCCCTAATACATTTCTCTAGATATACACAAAATACATCACATTACTAACTACCACAGAAACACGCAATAGTGAATACATCCTCCACATGGGGTTGGCGTTAGAAAGGGCATCGCCGAGCTGAGTGGGTCAGGCGGTTAAGGCGCTTCCCTTCTGACCCAAATTTGGCAGGTTCGACCCTTGCTCAGTCCGGTGGTATTTGAAGGTGCTCAAATACGTCAGCCTCGTGTCGGTAGATTTGCTGGCACGTAAAACAACACCTGTGGGACACATTTCCTGAACATAGCATCTCCAAAAACCGAAAAAGTAGTTAGTAGTACGTTAAAACAATAACATTATAGAAAGGGCATCCGGCCGTAAAACCGTGCCAAATCTATATCAAGTGCTGACCTCTATAAATTGGGAATAATGCCAAGTAGAAGAAAATATTTAGCAGTCTCAGGTAAATGAAATGTCTTGTGTCTTTTAGTGCTGGGAGTGTCCGAGGAAAAGATCGGCTCGCCGGATGCAGGTCTTTTGATTTGACTCCCATAGGCGACCTGCGCGTTGTGATGAGTATGAAATGATGAAGACGACACATACACTCAGCCCCGTGCCAGCGAAATTAACCAATTATGGTTAAAATTCCCGACCCTGCCGGGAGTCGAAACCGGTGTACCCCTGTGATCAAAGGCCAGGACTTCAACCATTTAGCCATGGAGCCGGACAGTCTTTGGTATTGCTGGGTACTTTTTTCAGAGTAAAGTAGGAAACTTGCCTATCCTTGTATCTTACAACATTCGAATCAAACGCATAACACACTGTGGTATAATCCGTGGCTAACATATAAGCCTTAGCTCCACTTACTTCTAAAGCCGATGTGGAGATTTGCACTAAGACTTCGTCTTCTAATTAGCGGTATTGATCTGTTGGTGATAGCGCTCCGTCAGCAAACTTTCAAGTCTCTAATGAGATACTTGTGCAATCGGTCATTTGCCACCCTTACTACGCACGGCACGCCCTGGTTATTAGACGAGATTTAAAATAAGGAATCGGATTCCTTCATTTGATGTACCTCGTCGAGACAAAACAATTAATTGACTTCATAGACTACCAGTGATAAAAAACCCCGAACGAAAATTAACACTACACGAACAATTACTTGCGAGAGTAATAGATTCATTCCGAGCGTGTTACAAAGCACATTTACTCCTAGGCGTGGTAGTTAAGATAAACACGCCATTCAGCGTGGATTGTCATTACAGGCCTGGGAATCAGAGGAGGTGAAAACAGGTTTTGAGGATGCGCACGTTTTCATTTTTTATCAGCTTTTTTATGTTAATGAGAATACTTTTTTCATTAACAGCTATTTTGAAATACCTCTCATCACTCGCCTTGCTTAATGATAATATCGTACCAGGTTAGATAATGATAGTTTGATGTTCTGCTTATCTCGTGTTGATCTCGGGAGAACCACTCTGGGGGATGATATTTTCAAGATTACAACACTCAAGTGCAAGTAAATTCCTTGATGATAGGGCCTATATACCGTGTGCTTTATATGGCTCATCCTGTAACTTGCCCTTTACCTGGCGTATCCTTCCTTCTTGTACAACGTATTCAACAATTGCAGTCCAGAGCTAAACTATAATAACTGGTCGCTTAGTAGCGGATTACTTTACTTAAGAAGAGTTGCTTCCACATCGAAAAGTATTTCGTTGCGCTTAAATTCGCTCCGTGGTACAGTATTAAAAGAACCATCTGAAGGATAATTTCTTGATATAGCTTAATGTTCTTCGCTATTCAGGTCTTCTTTTTGTTACTTTTTCTGTAATGTATCTTCTTACTATAAATGATCAATTACTGATGTATTACTTTAACGGATCAAGGATTCCTCCCTTTTGTCTCATCGTCTGCGCCTTAGAACGAGGTCAATGGTGCTCTTTATTTCCACTTTTTAAAAGCACCCACCACAAGGAACGAGTACCATTACAAAAAAATATGTCGTAACCTTAATCCAGAACATGTCTGACTCATTGGCTGAATGGCCAGCGTTGAGGCTTTCGGTTCAGAGGGTCCCAGGTTCGATTCCCGGCTGGGGCGGGGATTTTAATCGCGTGTGATTAATTCTTCTTGCTCGGGGACTGGGTGTTTGTGATTGTACCAACACTTTCCTCTTCATGTGCAGACAACACACTACACTACCAACTACCACAGAAACACTCAATATTGATCGCATCCCTCCATGTAGGATTGGCGCCAGGAGGGGCACCCGGCCGTAAAACAGGGCCTATGTGATTCACAGTTCGCCCCCGCGAACCCACAGATATGGCAAAAGCGGCAGAAGAAGAACGTCAATCCTGAACATATGCTCAAGATCTATGAGCAGCAGTTAACATTTTTATAGGTCTATGTATTAATTTTATTCAAGAAGAAGAAGAAGAAGAAGAAGACTGAGCGATTCCGCGTAGAGCGTGCCCTTCTGTGCCTATGTTGGCTGGTTAGACCTCGGTTCAGCGCGGTTATATTTGATGATGCTGAAATAAACTACGACAGCCCACTTCTACCGATAAAATTCAGACTCCTCAGACTCTCCGAAAACCGTTAAAAGTAGCTAGTGGGACATATAATAATAATAATAATAATAATAATAATAATAATAATAATAATAATTGTCGTTTAAAGGGGTCATCGATCTAATAATAATAATTGAGGGGCATTCCTCATTGTTTTTCTTCAGAACCGCCGAAATTCCGAGATATTTTATCAAGAAGGATTTTTTTAACATGCCAGGAAATCTAATTATTCCTGTCTTCTTCTTCTTCTTCTTTTTCTTATTCTTTTGCTACCGCTTTTTCCCACACCTGTTGGGTCGCGGGTGCAAACTGCGTCGTACATATGGAATGACCCTGTTTTACGGCCGTATGCCATTGCTGACGCCAACCCTATATGGAGGGATGTAGGCTAATCACTATTGCATATTTCTGTGGTGGTTGGCAATATGGTATGTTGTCTGAATATGATGAGGAGAGTGTTGGAACGGACACATACACCCAATCTCCGAGCCAGAAGAATTAATCAGAAGCGATTAAAATCCCCGACCCGGCCGGGAATCGAACCCGGGACCCTCTGAACCGAAGGCCAGGACGCTGACCATTCAGCCAACGAGTCGGACAAATCTAATTATTCCTGTATCTCGCATTTAATACTAGTAAGAGCCAACTGAGTGCACCAGGATTATATCTTGCCGTCTTGAACATAGAAGGCGAGCTCTTAACCAAAAGTGCTACTTATTCCCTCACATTGTAATTTATGCGTTGTCTCGTAGAACTCGAATGTTTTGTATTGTTCATACAACGTAACCCGTCAGCGTCAGCCAAAGCTGAATACCCCAGTGGCGTGCAGATTGGCGGCCGAGGACCTCACGCGTGAGAGTCGGGCCAGCTGCATGCACACATCTATCGGAGGATGCAATCAAACAAATGCGGGGATTAAGGTACAGTGTCAATAGAGGGAGTTCAGTTCTCCTCCCTCTTTCCCTCATGGGGTCGTGTAGTTTACTTTTATCTGCGATAGCCTCTCTTCGTGCTCCAACACTTCAGACCAAGTTTCTACAGCATTTCCATGTGCATCATGAGAGAGGAAATCCACACAGAAACATCCAATTTGTGCTCTTTCTTTTTCATTTCAAGGGCAAGAAAATTCTGTGTGTAAATTAGCTCCACGAAATTACGTGTGCAGAATCTTTCTGGTATCAGCTGCCGTTGTGGTGTATATACTCGTAACTAGTTATTTCTACGTAGATACTGTACACAAAGAATTGAAGACGAGGCGTGGTTAGTGTAGTGGCTCAGCTGCTGGCTTTTCACGTGGTCGGCTGTGGTTCGAAGTTTGGAATTTTCATCTGAGAAAGCACGTCGAATCAGGAAGGGTGTCCCGTCTTAAACCATCGACCAAAATCCAAATGGGCCTGGGAGGCTCCAGTAATCCCAGATATACCTGGAATAAGATGAAGAAAGTACCAAGTAAGTCGAGACTTGAACAGATTGTGTCCTAGCATCTGTTCGGACTGACTGTACAAGAATCATGCGAAGTATGGGAAATATTGAAGCTAAAAGGTACCGTAGCCCAAAATACTGCAGTAAAGTTTATCTTCTGCCTATGCAGGAGTGTAGGGTATACGTTTTCTTAAGTTATACTGATGACTTGGTAGTAGTAGTAGAGTTGAAAATGTAAAACCTGATCTCTTGCATATTGAAATTAAATTTGTTATGAATAATGTAAAATAAATAAATAAATAAATAAATAAATAAATCAATAAATAAATAAATAAATAAATAAATAAATAAATAAATAAATTGGTTTTTGAGTCATCAGTCTACCGACTGGTTAGACGCAGCGCTCCTTGCCACCCTATCCTGAACTAATCATTTCTTTTCTACGTGTTATGTTTGTCATATTCATGCCTTGATCTACCCGTACAATTCTTACCTCCTACACTGCCGTCAAAAGCTAACTGATCATGCCCTGTTTGTCTTAGGATGTTACCTATAATTCTGTCTCTTCTTCTCATCAAATTTATCCAAACTGTTCTCCTCTTACTAACTTGAATCAGTATCACTTCATTCGTGATTCGATCTACCCATCTCACCTTGAGAATTTTTCGGTAACACAAGATTTCAAAAGCTTCCGTTCTTTTCCTTTCTGAGCTAGTTATTTTCAGTGTTTCACTCCCGTACAATGCCACGCTCCATAAGAAAGCCTTCAAAAATTTACTTTTAATTCCTGTATCAATGTTGGAAGTGAGCAAGGCCTTCCTTGCTTGTGGTCAAAAATCATCTCCGTACAGGCCATGAAGGCCTTTGAAGGGGTGGACCGTAAAGGCTTCCACTATCCGTACCCGCGGCACTTGATGAGGTAGAGTGGTTGGTTCTACGCCCGGCCGCCTTTGCTCCCAGGAATTAACTTGGTTCTCATTTTTGGTGTAGGCTGAGTGAACCTTAGGGCCATGTGCACCTCCGGAAGTGGAAATTTCGTTTCTTAAATTTTTCGACCTCCTGACGGGGATTCGAACCCACGCCCTTCCGGGTGAGCCGAACACGCCTTTACCGCCTCGGCCAGGTAGCCCCTCCTTGCTTGTGGTAGTCTACATTTTATGTCTTCCTTTCTTCTGCCATCGTTAGTTATTCTGCTACGCATGTACCAATATTAATCCATTTCCTTTATGACTTAATTTCCAAATATAATATTTCATATTGCACCCGTCCACCTCCCGAGTCCCAGACTAGCATTTATCTCAGGGGTGTCGGTTCATTATTTAAATCATCAAATATAAATATAACGGCATAATAGAACACGGGGATGAACGGAGCAACTTAAAATTAAAAGGGGGAAGGCTCGATTGTAACTTGAATTTAAGGACTCCATGATAGGACTAGGAAGTGACTGTTACTTCAAAAAGGGCATCATCTAACTACAATAAAAAGATTATGAGAGTGGTTTCCTTTGAAATAATTTGCCAGAAGGAGCGGTTTATTACGCCATTTGACGTATAAAACTTTGATACACGTGGCAACAATATTTGAATTTACACACATGTTACATATATAAATCACTTGCCATACCGCAAGTGGTATCAATATCTTGCTGCGTTGCTTCTGAAATAAAATGACATTTTGGAGGTATAATTTACGGATCGATTCCATTTGAATCGAACCGTTACTCAAGGATATAGCTTCCTTCTATCGGGAGCCCGAGCATAACCCATGTTACGGTCGGCTTCCCGATTTAACTAAGATGATGTACTCCGGCTATATACATTTTTCCGAGACCGGTACTCGGACTGGGTAATGTTTCTCGTGAAGTGCGAAACCTGGATTCCACGGACAGTTCCTATCTTACGATATCCAGCTGATACCATACCAATGAATTAGCATTTACATTTTATTTACATGTGATCTGAATTGTCACCAGTTAGCCTCAGTAGACTACTGCCACAGATGAGATAACGAGACGCGGTGGGAAATACCGTGGCCATGGCCCCCCTCGCATCGCGAGCGAAGTACACAAACACGCAAGTATGACTGTCACATCGTCCCATACGGAAAACGTACAATAACGCGGTAAAAAAAAAATGATTCTAATATTATCACTCTCATTATTCAACATACGAATAGAGGGATGTTGTCACCAAATAATTTAATCCACAAAATTATCATCCTCGAAATTATTATTATTATTATTATTCAACGGTTCCTGGCACTGTCACGTTTGATTAATATCATCATTATTATGCGGGATGCAAACACAAATAGTTATTACTGTTATTATTATTATTATATCCCTCTCGTGGTTATTATTATTATTAATTAAGAGGTGACCCAAGATATTATTATTCACGTCACTTAAAAAGGTTATTATTATTAATAGACCGGTCAATTGCGCCAAATTATATATTAAGATATCGGTCGCAATTACAAATTAATTCACTGATCAACCAACGACATCATTACAGTTATTATTATGACAATTATTATTAATCCGACCGCGGTGATTTAACATCGTCCTTACATTGTTATTATTATTATCGGTTGCATATTATCATTTAGATTCCCGTTTAACATCTTCATCAACGCTCAATTAATTAAGGCGGTCCAATCCTTTATCTGCAATATTTATTATTATTATTATCACGACATCATGATTGTTCACACTCGTTATTACAATGAATACAATATACGACCATTTCTGTGGAATCTGAACTCTCATTATCCTTAGATCCGTTGTATCTCAACGAATAGCTGTGCAGTCTATTTATTTCGTACATGCTGTCACGGGTTCGAATTCTACCCGCTGCGTAACTCAGTATTTCTCTGTGACACTGCCCGTACATTTTACACTCATATCAATATCCTAAGTGTCTCTCGTACGGAATTTATTTTCCTCTCTATCTCAATATTCCTCGATTCATTTATTTATTCCTCACAGAATTATTAACTGACTTATTTCTTCATTTCGGACATCGTACGACCTTTTATTATCTGACTGCAGATTCTTTCACATATTCTATTTCATTTGGATCTATGCCTTAGTTCATTCTCCACAAATAATCGTAACATCTTGAAATTATATTTACCAAAATTTGACAATCATGGTCTCGTAATATTAGCACTACATGTTCCGGCTAATGAATCGCAACTTCAACACGCGACATTTATACGTAAAAAAATATTGGACCGTAATTTAAACCACACGTTCATTAACATGTACGGATTATTAACACCGATCTACATTTGAATATTATTAATCGATCAAATTAAGTTATCACGCACTTTAATTCCAAATTAAAACGACCTCCCGTCATTAAATGATTCCCAATAAACTCAACACTTGATCACATAAATTATTATTATCTCCAAATCATATAAAAAAATAAATATCTTCACAAAAAAAAAATAGTTATATTATTTATTTATTATTATTATTAATATTTAAAAAAAATAATAATTTCGCCTGTAAGACGGTAGTCCCCTCGTATTATGTTTAACGCATAACCCCTTTTACAAATTCAATTTATTCTGGCACTAAACACTCCAAATATGATTTACTTGGAAATATTATATTAATCGCATCTCACAAATTTAACAACTTCACTTTGAAAATATGACCATATTAATTACAACAAAACACACTTGGTATGGCGAGGCTGGATTTTCCTTCCATGTCATTAAATGGCTCGTTAAAATGACAAAACATAAAAGCACATATCGGGTCTTATTTAACTAGCATAATCAAAATCAAATGTAAAGAAATTTATCGACTACAAAGAAAATATGAATGCATGCATGACTTAACGTACTACACTATATATACAAATTTACATCTCCAACAAACTGAATACATAAAAGACCCGATTATTTACATTATTATGATTTACTACTGTCCGTGCTACAAATTTAGGATGGGGTCGTTAAGCGACCCATCTTGTTACAGAAGGTAACCAAGTATAATCAAATTATTCCCATTTTTCCCATCACGATAACATTTCCCAAATATATTTTACAGTTTAGTACTCATCTTAGTTATCGGTATTCCATTGCAGCTTTGCAGACGAGAGGCTTCATCCAGCCCCTCTCTGCGTTTTACTCCTCCATCCTTGATGGCGTAGTTTCACAAAAGATTTCCTGGCACATTATTATTATTTTACACTTATATCTTGATTACCACAAACCTTCACCATTTACTACGTTAACACTGTATACTTTAATTTGGATACAACAAATTTCTATCCTAGACCCAAGAATTTAATATATTTACACTATTTGATCTTCGTCCACCTCCCGCACAATGGACCTGGACACGTACGACGTGGTGTCAACTATTACGCCCGCCGCGATACGCCCGATTTATACGGCATTCTTGACGTGTTCATTACATCGGTTCGGTATAGCTAAGTACAGGCTACTACTTCCTTAAAGTACTGTTCGTCACACAGTCTATTATGTACGTACTTATGGTGATATATTTTATACTACTCTCTTGCAGGGTAATTACTTTACGTCACTGATTATTCATAAATAACAAACACTATCCTACGTTAACTATTTCCAGATTTAACATGTTGCTTGAGCGCGATCACACTTTACAAACACTGGCGGATGCTCGCGCCATTAAATGACTGTACGTCCGTAGAATTCTAAGTTACCGGCGACCAACAGTTCAACTCCCGATATTCAATTCACGTGTGCTGGCGACCGTCAATTCAGCTCCAACGATTTAAGACAAGTGGCTGGCGACCGTCAATTCAGCTCCGTATATATGGATGAAGCCTTTTTCCCGCAGATTCGTTGACGTCATACCCCTTAGGGAGGGGGTGGATTTTTAATATCGGTACTTGCACTCCGAATTGGAAGTTAAAATTTACATCAAATTAATCCACTCCGCTAGCATATCTGCTGGATAAAATATGAACTCCTGGTGATCACAGATTTAGGAGATATGGGTGGATTTCGCTCCTCACATTTCGCGCCTTCGTAAGCGTCTCTGACAACGTGGTCTTCTTTCAGCCAATGAGATTCAAGCTGTCCGGTTTCCAAGAAATCCAGCCTTCAATTTATTTAATTTGCCAATAAGTATTGATTATTTTTCCATGCATGACCCCTAATAAATTCATTACATCCATCCGCGTACTCATATTAATTTATTACTGAATACTTTTGTAGTTACGAAAATATCTCATCCATCATTCCTTAAGATGGTATCACTGAGTCTCCCATCAAATTTTTACTATTGGCCGGCAAGCGGTCACGTGATTTAAATCTCCACCTGCTCGAACTTAGGCTCGCGAACGTACACTCAGCCGCTGTAATTTTCCATGAGGTCATGGAATTTCCGTCCTACCAAAAATATCCCAAGGTCTTACTCATGTGGTGGGTTTTCTTTGTATGATTCTCCCCCCTTCCTCTTTCTGACCAAGACTTATTTGTGGACTCTGTATTTCCTTGTACGCCAACTAATGATATTCCCTGCTGTGAAGTAGCTAAAAGTTGTCGTGTTGAGCTAATCCGTCAGGCTCCAGTCTGTCGTCCTTCCTTCGCTCTGATTTCAACATTACATAAACGAAATATTCTCAAATACACTCCTCTGTATTTCAATAAATGTATCATTATTTTACCGATCAAATCATGATTGATTATGGGCCTAAGTCACTCGGGTTCAATATATCGCCTAACTTCGTAAGACTGCACTCCATTACTTTGTTTTAGATTTATTTATTTTCATCTTGTGGTTACTTCTCCGAGTCTGTGTCCTTACCAGTCAGCAATTTCTCCAGATCTACTGCGGACTCAGATGAAACAACAGTATAATCGGCAAATCTCAGAGTTTGGATTTCCTCTCCTAGGACTGCGATACCCTTCCTAAATTCCTCTTTGATTTCCCTTACCACCTGCAGAGTACAAACCGCACCCTTGCGTAACTCCTTTATGGATCGCTGTTTCTTTTCCTTAGCCCTCGATTCTTATCACTGCAGATTGTAGATAACCGAGCAAGTGGCTGTGCGGTTTGCATCACGTAGCTGTCAGCTTGCATTTGGAAGATAGTCGATCCGAATCCACAGTCGGTAGCCATGAAAATTGTTTACCGTGGTTACCCCTTTTTCGCACCAGCCAAATTCTGGGGCTGTATCTTAATCAAGGCCACGGTCAGTCTATTTCTTCCACCGGGCGAGTTGGCCGTGCGGTTAGGGCCGCGCTGCTGTTAGTTTGCATTCGGAAGATAGTGAGTTTGAGCCCCACTGTCGGTAGCCCTGAAGATGGTTTTCCGTGGTTTCCTGTTTTCACACCAGGCAAATGCTGGGGCTGTACCTTAATTAAGACCACGGCCGCTTCCTTCCCACTCCTAGGCCTTTCTTATCCCAACGTCGCCATAAAATCTATATGTTTCGGTGCGATGTATAAATAGTAAAACGTCTATTTCTTCCCACTCCTAGACTTTTTCAGTGCTATCTTCGCCATAAGACCTACCGTGTTGGTGCGAGGTAAAGCAGATTTGTGATATTTGAATCCATTTTTCAGTTTCAGGTTCTTCACTCCACCGAAACTAATTTTGAATAAATAAATTTATGAACTATCTAAGAAAGTAAATATGTGGTAACAGAATTATACATGAAAAAGAAACGACGTAATTTAATTCATTTAAATAATTATTAATGACTCAGAAACTAACTGAACTAGACAATTATAATTCTTGATAACTTACCCGCTGCCCTATCTTCTTATGTATTATTAAACCAACTCCTCCATTTCACCTGTTTGATTTTGTGTTGATAATTCTGTAGTCCCCTGAAAAAATATCCTGCTCTTCCTGCCAACGTATTTCACTTATAGAAACTAAATCTAATTTTAATCTATCAATTTCCGTGTTGAGATTTTCTAATCTACCAAAACGATTCATACTTTCGACATTCCACGCTCCGACTCGCAGATTGTCAGTATTCATCTTCCCTCTCGTGTAGTCCCGTCCCGGAATTCCGAATGAGAGACTATATATTTTTTACAATTTTGCTTTATGTCGCACTGACACAGATAGTTCACATGGCGACGATGCGATAGGAAAGGCCTAGGAGTGGAAAGAAAGCGACCGTGGCCTTATTTAAGGCACAGCCCCGGCATTTCCCTGGTATGAAAATGGGAAACCACGGAATACCGTCTTCAGGGCTGCTGACAGTAGGGATCGAACCCACTATCTCCAGGATGCAAGCTCACAGCTGCGCCCTCCTAACCGCATGGCTAACTCGCTCGGTGGGGGTGGGGGCGACTATTTTACCTGCGATATATTTTATCCGGAAGGAAGCATTCATCTGATAATTCATATATTGAGAGTTGCATGTCCTCGGGAGATATTTACGGCTATAATTTTCCCGTTGCTTTCAGCCGTGTGGCTGTATCAGCATATTATTACAAGACCACATTAGTCAATCATCCAGACTGCCTCTCTTGGAACTTACGAAAGGCTACTGTCCCACTTTCAATGAACCATTTCTTAGTCTGGTCTCTTAACAGACACCCATCCGTTATGGTTGGAATTACGCCTCGGCTAACTGCCGCATTAGGACGCACAAGCAAGGCCACAGGGCTCACAGGGAATAAATAAATAAATAAATAAATAAATAAATAAATAAATAAATAAATAAATAAATAAATAAATAAATAAATAAATAAATAAATAAATAAATAAATAAATAAATCTTTTTACTGTATCATCCCTGCAATCGCTCTGGGTTTTGGGAGACGCCAGGGTGTCCCACAGAAGTTCATTTCAATGCTGAGAGCTAACATTACAAAGTTGTACCATTTAGGCGTAATGCAGTCCTATAGACTGCAACTGGTATCGAACTCGCTGTCTTGGGAATAGAAGGACGATGATTAACCGACCACGCCTCTCAGATCGGCAAAGGAAAGAAACGGTTAAATGTGAGAAAATGTTTGTAAGTTATAAAATAATTAAGACGGTGGTTATGGTGATGAGTGTTATCTTCTTAAGAAGCCTATCGTTGAAACCACCTAGTCCTTTATACAAATACACTTTATGTTTTAATGCATTAAGTGAGATTTAAATCGACGCCACTCTCTTAATCTCATGAGTAAACATTGTCTCTGTCAGCATTTTCAGGAAATTCGGAACTCTCTTATTCTGTGGTGGAGTACCAGTGAACCTCATATTTCAAATCTGGAAAGTAATTCGGAATAATTCAGGCATAAATTTTCTCACGCCCCATTTCTCAATCTTTCACCAGCAGCAGTGGTCGTAAAGTAGTTCCCATCCACAGCGCCAACTTACTGTTAATGCGGTGCTGTCGGCAGAAATATGGTAATTTTTTAAAATAATGGCCAGCAATCTCCAGTTTTATTAGAACAAATCTATTAGGTAAAGGGCATATTAATAGTTGCTATTGTTGTTGCTTTATTTAGGTGAGTATATTAATTTGTTTAATCGTCAATCTGTACACCGCAAAAAACGATTGGAATATCAAGGATGCAACGTTACACCATGTTACACCATGTTGTTTATTGCATCACAGAGACACATAACCTGTAAACGTAAACTTTTACAAACTCAAATATTTTTCTTTCGGTATATAACGCAAATAAAAGGTAATTATAAAAAATACTGCCATCGATTTTTAAAAGTGAAGGTTGATCCTTCTTCACTCTGCCTTCGGGTGCGGCTTGAACTAATCTGTCTACACGTATAAACTTCACTGCGCGAACTAATTTTGCACAAGTGAAATCTTGGGGTTTCAGCGTTTACGCAAGATGCGCTTCTTGGCTTTTACGAGCTGCCGTCTTCCCGGCCATACGTACAAGCATGCCTGCGATCAGTCAATTGACATCATCTTGGGGAAGAAAGTCTCATACCTTCTGGCTAACTCTAACGAAGTATGAGAGTGCCAGTGGTGGTTGTGGGCGATCAAAAACAGCTGGTAGCACCATATTCATCCTTAAAGTGTTGTACAAATGGTCGAAAAATTCATCGGTATACCTGTGGGCTGTTGATATCCTTCGAATTTTTATCAAAGATGTACGACGGCCATGCATAATCCCAGTTCAATACCTTACACCACCTCTTGAATATGCTGGTTCTGTCCATCTCTTCCTTAACATGTGCATACACTTCGATCTGGCCTGAGTGATGTTCGTGTTTCATCTGTAAATATGACATTACGCCAGTCATCCAAGGCCCAATTATGATGTTGGACAGCCCATATTCTCCTCTCAACACGATGACGATTCCCTAGTGGAACAAGTTGAATCGGTCGAAATGACCTTAATTGGACACTATGCAGACGAATGCGTACAATTTGAGCAGATACACGGACCCCGGTTGCCCTCAAGATGCCATCTCGTAATTGTTGAGCAGCTGAAGTTTCCTTCTCTGTGCTGTTACGCGGATTTACCTACCTTGACGTGGCGTTGTCACCCTCGGTCTTTCAGTCACGTCATTGGTCTCACAGTACCTTTTCCACGTTTCTTGCAGTGCACGTTGTGTAACCCCTACGATATGTGAAACTGCAGCTTGTTTACGTCAATGCCGCAATTCTGGTTCGCTCAAACTGGGAAATACGCATTTCATATGAAAGATAAACCCCAGTTGAAACTCGTACTGCACTGTATACACTACCACCAATCTTCACCTGAAAAGGCTTATTTCACCCCAGGCTCAACACTGACCGTAGGCAGTGACATCCGCTGTAATGTGAACGAGCGATTTAATTTTTTCATTTATTTAACTTTGGGCCCCAAGCAGCCATACGGTCAGGAATTCAGAATGATATATAATGGCATAACAGCTGATATAAAAATTGAAAAACACTCAAAAACACACAAAAGAAAACAATAAAAAACCAAACCAAACCCCACGGCACTTACTCCCTTGAAAGGGCTTTGGCCTGCCCAGCGACCGCTGCTCAGCCCGAAGGCCTGCAGATTACGAGGGGCCGTGTGGTCAGCACGACGCATCTTCTCGGTCGTTATTCTGGGCTTTCGACACCGGGGGCCGCCATCTCACCGTCAGATAGCTCCTCAATTCTAATCACGTAGGCTGAGTGAACCTCGAACCAGCCCTCAGGTCGAGAGAAAAATCCCTGGCCTGGCCGGGAATCGAACTCGGGGCCTCCGCGCGAGAGGCATGCACGCTACCCTTACACCACGCGGCCGGCAAAAGAAAGCAATACCGTTGGAAAATACAACAACTTGTGAACAACTGATCAAATTAGTCTTCTGTCAAAAAATAGTCCTTGCGACCTTCTGATAACATTACATAAAAAGTAAACATTTCTCACAAAATTGATTTACAAATGTAAAATAAAACACAACCTTATAAAATTACTCACTTAAAAAGAATTAACAATATTGAACAAAATCGATTTCCTTGAAGAAGGAATCACTCGTTAAAAAAATATCAAACTGTTCTTTTCACTGTACACTGTATGCTTCGAATATTAACTTGTTTGCACTGACTCAGCTATAGAAACAAAACGTCGATGCCTAAACATTATACTTTTTTTCAATCGTGAGTTAGTGTCGTTAGCCTCTGTGGTGTAGTGGTTAGTGTGATTAGCTGCCATCCCCGGAGGCCCGGGTTCGATTCCCGGCTCTGCCACGAAATTTGAAAAGTGGTACGAGGGCTGGAACGGGGTCCACTCAGCCTCAGGAGGTCACCTGAGTAGAGGTGGGTTCGATTCCCACCTCAGCCATCCTGGAAGTGGTTTTCCGTGGTTTCCCACTTCTCCTCCAGGCAAATGCCGGGATGGTACCTAACTTAAAAAGCCACGGCCGCTTCCTTCCCTCTTCCTTGTCTCTCCCTTCCAAACATCCTATCCCCCACCAAGGCCCCTGTTCAGTATAACAGGTGAGGCCACCTGGGCGAGGTACTGGTTATCCTCCCCAGTTGTATCCACCGACCTAGAGTCTGAAGCTCCGAACACTGCCCTTGAGGCGGTAGAGGTGGGATCCCTCGCTGAGTCCGAGGGTAAAACTAACCCTGGAAGGTAAACAGATAAAGAAGAAGAAGAAGAGTTAGTGTATCTCTACATCGATACACATTCAGGCCGGGTTTCAGGCTGATACTGTTAAAAATGACACACACAGTGTTACAAGAACTAGCACAAGAGAAGCAAGGTCTCATAAGTGTAGAGTTCGCTGAACATGTCTGAACTTATGTCTTATGCCTTATGTCTGCGGGCAGGGACAGTTAGAGAGTATCTTTTAAATGGGGATTCGAATAAACGTTGTGTACACGCACTGCACTTAATTTAACTAGAAAACGAATAGTTAAACGGAGAATTTTAGAGTGCATGTACTCTCTAGTTAAAATGTGAAAACTCTGAACTTGCTCGCACGCAGTATCTCGCTGGAGAGATTTTCTGCTGACTGCATGTTTATGGTGTAGTGTTCACAATATCCTGTGATGTACGTATGAACTCTTTCCTCGAAAGACTATGCATCTTAACTAACATCGACGACCCTGACAGACATAAAAGTACTCTTGCGGAAAACGATCTTGCACCACGAGGTGTCTGAAAGCTCTAGACTCTGCAAAAGAAGGAATAAACATGTGTTCTCAAATAATACCTTTTTGCCATTTGTAATACTAGTATGTGTCTAGCGACCACGGTTCTCTTAACTGAGCCTAACATTGTGTGAGGCTGGATAGCGACAAGGGTTCTCCCTAGGGACCACGGTTTTCCTAACTGAGTCTAGCGACCGCGGTACTCCTGAGTCTAGCGACTACGGTTTTCCTGGGTCTAGCATTGTATCAAGCTGGTTAGCGACTACGGTTATCTTAATGAGTCTAGTGACTATGGATCCGCTAGTTGAGTCTAGGAATTACGGTCCTCTATGCTGAGTCTATCGACTACGGTGCTCCTAGCTGTGCCTAGCATTGTGTCCGGGTAGATAGCGACCACGGTTCTCTTAACTGAGTGCAGTGACCACGGTTCACGTAGCGGAGTCATTAACAACTGCGATACGTTACACAGTAGCCCTACTAGTTACGATAAAAGAGATAATCGCAAATTTCATCCTCCCATTTCTGTTATTACCAGTTTTATCAAAAAACACTACATAACAAAAGTTGGAGAACATACAGTTTCCAGTCATTTATGTCGTACCATGTTTTCCCGTACTGGCTATGATAACAGAGATAATTGCGAATTTAGACCTACGCGAATTGTGACAAAATAGCTGAAAGAATGTAATAAAACTCGCTATGCAAAGACTATGAATAAAGTGGTATTATAGACTATGAATAATTTTATTCACGCTAGCTCAAATGGTAGTGTAACGGAAAGTCTAACATTTCATTCTCGGATTTCTACGTTATTAGTGGATCTGTCGAAACACACTAGATAACAGAAGTGGTAAGAAATCCAATTTCCAATCATTTTTGTGTTATGTTTTCCATACTGGTTATAACAGACCTAATCGCGAATATAGACTTAGGCATGTTGTGAGAAAATGGCTGAAAGAATGTAATGAGACTCTCTTTGTAAAGACTATGAACAGACCGCCATCGTATAGGCTACGAATAACTTCATTGGCGGTAGCTGAAATGTAAGTTTGGAGAAGTCTAGCATTTCATTATCGCATATCCATGTTATTAGCGGTTCTATCGAAAAATACTAGGGCCTACTGTACATAACAAAAGCTGTAGAAAATACAATTTCCAGTCATTTTTGTCGTGTCATGTTTACCTTATCGGCTGTGATAACAGAGATAATCGTGAAAATAGACTTATGCCGAGTTATGAGAAAAGGATGGTCACGTAATTGGATGGAAATCGTCTGTGGACCTATAGATGAATCCACATATGTGGATGAGCCTTATATGTGTGCCTATTTCTCCTAACCCTGGGCACGAAATAGGAACAACAGCAAAACCGAAAATAAGTTATTTGGAGGAAAACTCCTTCCAAGCTTGTACTTGACTGCAAGTAAATAATTTCACTTGCAATAAAAGTAGTGACCCAGTGTCATATATTTATATGGCCGCATCCTGTAAAGACTATCAGCCTGATGCTGGGTTCAAAGTTACATTGAAGCTCTCCACCCCCTGCCTATTCTTAGAACAGATTGTTCTTAATAACTCATAGGTCTTACTGACTGGGGAAATATTCGCTATATATTCACAAGCCCAATTAGAACCCTCAGCGTATAATTAACACTGCTGTACGCGCGCGAATATTCTGATAAAGGGATTTGGAAGTGTTGACATCTCAAATTCACATTCATTGTTCACTGATTGAGAAAACTGTAGGCAGGTGCCTCCCTGAAGGCTGTACTTACTAATTACACCCTCAATACACTCTCATCCTCTCCCATATTCTATTCATTCCAGACGGTCGGACGCCTGGCATTTCGCTCCCTTATGGCTATAAATTACCAGCTAAAAGATGAGACGTTGTGGGAGGGTTGGCAGGCATGAGGAGAAAACTGTAAGACACGGGAATTGCGTTAGAGTTTCAGTTTACGTGACTAAATATGTTGATACAAATCGTAAGTCCTAAATCTAGGTTGGTACCAGGAGTAAGAGAATACATGCAAATTCTCGAATTGGTTTGAGCGTCATTATCGTAACCTGTAACAAGAATCTGATTTTCAGAGCAAAACTTGTGACGCTTCTCATTCATTAACTTCCTGGCACGGAAATAAGAAGCTTTTTCGCTGTACTATGAGTTCGAGCTTTTTTCATTTTTTATTTTCTGCCGTTCGAACTATTCCTTTCCTCGTTCTCCAGGTGCTATTCTTATAAATGGTCGAAGGAAATATGCATTTGAGGAACCTAATTGTAAACTTCAAAACCAAACAGCCTTTCTCAATCGATGTTTCATCGTTTTCCAGTAAGCCATGTCAATACATAATGTTGTATCTCATCATGCCCGCCAAGATTAGGGATCTTTTTCTTGCGAATGTAAGATTGTTTAACTACTCCTTATATGGGGGATTACATATGAATAACAAAGCTGATCACTGTGGGCTTGCATCCGGGAGATTGTGGGTTTGAAACCTACTTTCGGCAGCCTTTAAAGTGGTTTTCTGTGGTTTCCCATTTTCGTACCAGGTAAATACTTGATCTGTACCTCAATTAAGGCCACAGCCACTTCCTTCCCACCGATCTTGATAGCTGTAGTCGCTTAAGTGCGGCCAGTATCCAGTATTAGGGAGATAGTAGGTTCAAAGCCCACTGTCGGCAGCCCTGAAAATGGTTTTCCGTGTTTTCCCATTTTCACACCAGGCAAATGCCGGGCTGAACCTTAATTAAGACTACGGCCGCTTCCTTCCCACTCCTAGCCCTTCCCCGTCCTATTGTCGCCACAAGACCTATCTGTGTCGGTGCGACGTAAAGCAACCAGCAAAAAAAAATAGCTTCCTTCCCACTCCTAGGTCTTCCCTCTCCCATCGTCGCCTTAAGACCTGTCTGTGTCGGTGGGACGTAAAGCAAATTGTAAAAAATAAAATAAAAAAGAAAGCGTTAATATGCTATTGTGCATCTAATTTTATACATCTAATTAGAATCTTCTAACCATTCCACTGAAAAGGTACCTTGATTTGGATTAGCTCGTGGTATGGAACTCGGTTCCTTTCGGATGTTCTAACAGCCAACAGTTCACAGACAACTACCATTTTGTAGACCATGTTTAGTGTGGAATCACTTCGGAGATATTGTGGGCTTTAATCTTCATATACGGTTAAGCGTCGACAACTGTGTTTATAAATACTTCGAATTTTCGTATTTCGAGTTCGGTGCAATGTATTTATTTACTATTGGATACATCATCCTAATTCTGCTTTTCCATATTTTAATTAATTTCCTCAGAATTATTATTTGATTCCTAATTCATGTCAGGAAGTTTAGGACTTAGTAGAACGTACCCTCACTATGCTTACAACTATTTGGCCCTATACGTAATATTACACCGTGTAAGAACACCATCCAGTTTGACGAACAGATAGGTTTGAAACCCACATATCCCACTTCAGAAACAGAAAATGATGATGGTGGTGATGATGATGATAATAATAATAATAATAATAATAATAATAATAATAATAATAATAATAAAATATTTGTTCATTATTGCATATCCATGTTATTAGCGGTTCTGTCGAAAAATACTACTATATATAGCAAAAGCTTTGGAAAAAAAAATCCAGTCATTTTTGTCTTATCTTGTTTTACCGTACCGACTGTGATAACGGAGATAATCGTGAATATAGACTTATGCAGAATTCTGAGAAAAGATGTTCACATATGTGGATGGACCTCGTCTATGGACCTATAGACGAATCCACATATGTGGATGGACCTTATATGTGGACCTATTTATCCTAAACCTGTGCACGAAATAGGAATAACAAAATTTATTATTATTATTATTATTATTATTATTATTATTATTATTATTATTATTATTAGTATTATTATTCATTTAGGCCGGCTGTGGACCACGTTATTTCAACCGTTTGAATCCTTGAGCTTTAATTCTTTGCCAGTATTCCTGCACTCGCTTTCTGTGAGCCTCCTTTCTTTCATCAGTCCACTTCTTGCATGTTTTCAACATTATTATTATTATTATTATTATTATTATTATTATTATTATTATTATTATTATTATTATTATTTACGCTGGATTAACATAGAGGAAATAGCCCCTCCTGAAGTAGAATCGTGAATACAGCTCATTCAGTGGAAACATGCCGCGATGGAGTCCTTCACAAGGCAAAGACTGTCTTTTTCCATAACTACCCCTGGTAATGCAGATACACATCAGAGTTAACAATCAGACATAATTCATACATGCAATAGGAGTGTGAATCCTGGTATCGAACAAAATAACGAAGAGGAAGATAAGTGTAGAACAGCAAATGAGTATGAACCCTCGTGTTAAGTTATTGAACGAAGAATGTAAGAAATTGGAGAGAAGAACAAAATTTTGTTATGTTATCAGAGGAGTGTGAGAAATAAAATCGAAAAAGAGGTCAAGACAGAGACGAAATACGTAGTAAGTAGTAAGGGCGTACATGACAAAGTATCCTAGACTTTGTGACTCACTGTAAATGTAGCAAGTAATTCATAATCTCTAATATTTGTTATAGACTGCTTGCTATGCATTTCAGCGTTCAAATTGAAAACCTCTATGAATTAACTAAATGACTCCAGAATCCTCTGACTCTGTGGCCTCGTTCAGTTCCATGGCTGTTATCATTAAATCAAGCCGGGCCGAGTGGCTCAGGCAGTTGTGGTGCTGGCCTCCTGACCCCAACTTGGCAGGTTCGATTCTGGCTCAGACCGGCGGAATTCGAAGGTATTCAAATACGTTAGTCTCGTGTCGGTAGATTCACTAGCATGTAAAATAACCCCTGCGGGGCTAAATTCCGGCACCTCGGCGTCTCCGTAAACGCAAAAGGAGTTTGTAGGACGTAAAAACAAATAACATTAATTATTAACTTCTTTAAATCATTGAAAATTAGTATAACCATCGAACTCTGGATCGTCCTCCTCTGAATGTCTTACCCTTAATGACCGAGACTATTATTCTCCTAGGTAACCCATCCCATTCATTCGCCTCACATGACCCTATCTCCGAAGCCGGTTCATGCGTACAGCTTCAGCCATCGAGTGCATTCCTAACATAGCCTTTATCTCTAGAGCCCTGCGCGGATATACAAAATAATATCCGTATCCGCTCCGTATCCGCACTTCCTTTATCCGCACCCGCAAATGGTTATCCGCATCCGCTAATTGATATCCGAGGATATTGTAAATGTTTAACTACAGTATATTACACCCAAGTTATTGAAACTGATAGATCTGTTGACATAATACAATAGGCTTGACACCTGGCACCTGAATCTCTACAGCCACAGAGTTATGAGGGATTTTTCTCTTGCGACAACTACGACGTATTGAACTTTGTTCCTATCTTCCATTAATTGAGGGCAGGAGTCAGGTAGGCTCAGGTCATATTTACGGCCCTATGGTCTCAAGGCCCTTTATATATCACCATTTCCCCGTACCACTCTCAAGGGTCGCATAATCAAAAGCAAAAATGAGAGTATACCTCAGTGAAAATCAATAAACGTCATTATTGAGAAATTACCAGCAAAATTATTGGCACTGCCATACAGTTTGTATCCGCCTCCGTGCAGGGGTATGTTTATCTTCTCATTTATACTACCTTCCTGTCATTGTTCCTCTGCCTGTTCCAGCCATCTTATTTGTTACGTTCATGTCTGTTACTTCTAAGTTATGAATATGATATTCTAAGTCCACCCAGGATCCACTCCCATACAACAAATTCGGTCTGAAAACAGATTGGTGTAAAAAATAGTTTCGTTCGAGAACTCGTTTGTTTCGTACAGAGTACGATTGATCGCAACTGCGAGCTCACTATATTAGCTTTGCTGCACCTAGATTCAGTTTCACGTATTACACTACTATCCTAGGAGAATACACATCCTAAATACTTGAAATTATCTACCTGATCCTGTTTTGCATTCCTGACGTGAACACTCAATCCTCTTATTCATCACTTTACTCTTCGTATCACACTCACTGCAACCTATTTTCAAGTTCTAAGATATTAGATTGCAGGCTTTCAGCAGAGACTGCGATTAAGACCAAGTCATCAGTATAGACCAAACTGCTTACTACATTTCCACCTAACTGAATCCTTCCGGGCCATCTTCCTGTAAATTACCCACCGAGCGAATTGGCCGTGCCGTTAGGGGCGCGCAGCTGCGAGCTTTCATTCAGGAGGCAGTGGGTTCGAACCCAACTGTCGACAGCACTGAAGATGGATTTCCGTAGTTTCCCATTTTCACGCCAAAAAAATGCTGGGGATGTATCTTAATTAAGGCCACGGTCGCTTCATTCCCACTCCTAACCATTTCCTCTCCTATCGTCGCCATAAGACCTATCTATGTCCGTGCGACGTAAAGAAAATTGTAAAAAAAAAAAAAAAGGAAAAACACAGTGCAGTCGATTGGGCTGTAGGAGTACGAGTGGGAGGTCACTGCCAATAAATTTGCTGACTCGTTATAGAACCATTTTTATGGTAAAATTCTGCCACTCCTGCGTCTCGTAAGACCGATGGTAGTTGAAGGAAAATTAAACACAACAATCTTCTCCTGCTTATTATTATTATTATTATTATTATTATTATTATTATTATTATTATTATTATTATTATTATTATTATTGTGACGTGTTTACCCGTGGAGCAGAAAGACGTTAAAGAAGGTGCCGGGGTGAATGGGTCTAACTACAATGTCAAGAATTGGATTAAAACTTTAACAAAGGTTATATTTATTTTAGGACTTCAAACTTAACAATTTTTTCATGACAATATTACACGTACAAGTAGCAGTCATTAAACAAGATTGGGAAAATTCCAAGATTCAGAACCTTAACACTTTGGGCTATAAGCCACCAGTTTTACAATCTCGGAGATACGGGATTCAGTTTACTTTTTTTTTTTTTTTTTTTTGCTAGTTGCTTTACGTCGCACCGACACAGATAGGTCTTACGGCGACGATGGGACAGGAAAGGGCTAGGAGTGGGAAGGAAGCGGCCGTGGCCTTAATTGAGGTACAGCCCCAGCATTTGCCTGGTGTGAAAATGGGAAACCACGGAAAACCATTTTCAGGGCTGCCGACAGTGGATTCAGTTTATACAAAAATTGGGAACCATTAAGTCAAGGGCAGAAATCCCCCAAATCAAGAGCACTTGCTCCCAAAATTACAATATCTAGCCTTCCAACGGCACTCTTTAATCTTACAAAAACTTTGAAAAAGAGCAAACAGGCTCTCAGTATCTTCTAGCCTATTCAAGGCTATATCAGAAAATTACAATCACTTCCACCACTTACAAATTGAAAGATAATGTTATACAGGGGTATGTTGTACCCAACGTACAGGGCCTTGACGAAAAAGAACAGGTTATATAAACGGCCCGAACACAAACTGAGTGGAGGCGTACACTGCACTCCCAGATAATATAGGGCTCTCGGCCGATGAAGCAGGGGCTATTCCCAAACTACTTGAAGTGGCACGGATGGAAATAACTTTAATACATTACAGAAACGAACAGTTGTGAAAGCGTAGCCACCTCAAAACAAGATGAAAGGGGAGCTCGAGAGGGTACATCACTCTCTATCCCTTTACAGTTTACAGTTAAAGATTTTATGAAGGTTTTTACACTAGCCGGCAGAAAGTTACATTTTAGAAAAACTGGCGGAAAGAAACGGGAAATATTGCCAACCCCAAAATAAATGAACATCATTCAGTTACAAAAACCTAGAAATACAAAACTTCTTTAAATTATAACTTCTTACAACTCGCACCAGGGTGCATGATCATAGTTTTTAATGGTGTGCTCTGTGAAAAAAAAAATGTCCATACTTCTTGATGAATGTCGAACAAAACAAGTAGAAATTCACTCAGGTTAGGCAACTGCACAATAACAAAATTACTCAATATTTTTGTGGTGACATCTTCTGAGTAAAGTTCTAAGTTGGTGTAGTTTCAGTTTTACCAATACAGGAGTTCATTTAGGCGCTGAATTTGAATGCGTGGCTTTGGAGTGTACCTCCCGGTACAATTATTATTATTATTATTATTATTATTATTATTATTATTAAGTGACTCTTGCCAGTGTTACGTCCTATTGACTGCATTCACGGTTTTCGGAAACGATGAATTGCTCCAATTTTGTTTCACAGGAGTTCTTTTACATGCCGGTAAATCTTCCGACACGAGGCTGACGTATTTGAGCAACTTCATTTACCACCCAATGGAGAAGGTGCCGAACCCGTCAACTTGAGCTCAGGTCAGCGCTCTACAGTATGAATGGCTCAACCCAGCTAGTATATAATATTATTATTATTATTAGAAATGATTCTTAAATCACCGTATTCAGAGTCAAAAACATTCTGTCTGGAGCTTGAAGAGAGACTTTAATGTTTCCACAATCCCTCGTCTACTATCAGTGCAACATCGAAAGAAAACCGGTATGTTCTATTCTATATTTCATGACGTAAACGGAGTTTTCCGAACATTCTACCGAACACACCACCTTGTCGGGTCATAAAACCTTTGATTCGGAGATTTTATAATTAGGCAAGGTTTCTTCAAGGGGAATGCTGATTCTTTATGTGTAGGTTAGACACTTTCTTTTTAATGTTGTAATTCAAAATTGTTAGCTAAATTAATTGAGAAATATTTCATGATCAATGCTAACAAGTGTTTCTGTGAGAAGTGCGTTAATTAAGAAGTAATTACCAGAACATAAAAACAGCTTGGTGATGCCTTGTGTTTAATTAATTTTCTGAATGTCGTCTCTAAAGAAGTTCTTCAGCTATGAGTAAATTGATTTATTTCTCGGATATTATCGTCACAAGCGTTCTTTGACCCGCTTCTTTGTTTCGCGCTTGTATTATCCTTGTATTCAAATTTGCTTGTGCTATGGATAATCTGGATATGTGAATTTAACAATTATTTGGATTTCGTTCAGGAGTTTAAAATTTTCCTCTGTAGACATATGTGTTGCGATACCCTGGTTCTTCACCTAAAAGGGCACAAACGTACTATAGACAAAAAAACCATTACTTAGATGATGATGATGATGATAATAATAATAAACGAACCAAACCTGATGGGCCTGGGTTTACCAAGAGACCGCTGCTCAGCCCGAGGTGACACGTGGTCAGTACGCGTTGTAGACCGCGACCGCTATCTCTCCTTCGGATAGCTCTTCAGTTGTTCTCACGTAGGCTGAGTGGACAACTAACGAGCCTTAAGATTTGGGTAAGAGTCTCTGACCTGGTTGGGACTCGAACTCGTAGACTCCGAATGAGGGACAAGACCGCTACTGTAGACCGCGGGACCGACAATAATAATAATAATAATAATAATAATAATAATAATAATAATAATAATCTTTTTCTCCTTTATCCACCGTGTCCGGCCGATCCACTTGGATTCGGCGGGAGTCTCCTCGCAATACTACCGTCAAGAAGTGTCCCAGAGCTGAACGTACTCAGTCTTGGTCACAGTTGTGGAAGAGCGGTGGAGTGGTCTTTTGACCAGACAGTCGCACCCACTAGATTGATGCGGGAGCATCCTGAGACTCTCATTTCAGCATTGTTTAATCCTTATGCACTTTTAGCCTGAACTAATCCTTAGAAATCATCATTTTTCATCCAGAGCTAATTACTGTGTATTCTGCCTCCTTTATACTATATTTAAATATATAAATAAATATTACAATGTTAAAGTTTATATACCGTATATGATTCTGTGCTTAATACCACTATGTTTTTATTGATTGTTGATTGGTGGTTCATTCCTTGATATATTTTATAGCTTTTAGTTTTTATGGATGCGTTTTATCTGGTGATTATAGTAATTTGAGTTACTATTTTGGTTGTGGTATTTTATCTCATGGGCTTATTTTATTAAGTTTTTGAATTTGTGCTTTAATAGTTGCAGCGAGAGAGTCCGTTTATCGTGTTAAGTTTTATAATCACTTGTTACAGGTCGATATTTTATTTTTATTACTTGTGTTATACTGTACTGTGAGAAGAATGAGATTGTTTTCTTTTTACTTGTTTTTTGTAAGTATCTTGATTCCTACTTTATTTTTAATTTTGGTCTGAGGTTTTCAACCTGAGCGATTACAAGCAGGGGTGTATTTACTGTTTTATACTTTGTTAGCTGCATTACCCTTTGTAATAGGGCTATTTAATGTGTATAGCGTTTACGGGAATTTGGACTTAAGATGATTGTCAACTGTTGGCTTATTTAATGTTTTATTTTATTTAGTTTTAATTTTGGACATTTTAGTAAATATTCCCATGTTTTAGTTCAATTATGGTTACCCAAGGCTCATGCTGAGGCTACTGTTTCAGGGTCGATTATTTTAGCAGGGGTACTGCTAAAGTTAGGGAGTTATGGGGATTATTGCGTGTATATTCATTAGTAGTGTCTTTAGGATTGGAGTATCATGTTTGGATCGCGATTTGATTAGTAGGTGGTGTATTGGATGGTTTAGTATTTTTATATCAAACAGATGTGATGATGATGATGATGATGATGATGATGATGATGATGATGATGATGATGTTGTTTGTGGTTTAAAGGGGCCTAACAGCAAGGTCATCGGCCCCGAATGGTACGAGATGTAACGAAACGATATAATTAAAAGTTTAAAATACATCCAATGATTAGAATTTAAATGAAATGATGGTAAAAATGATTATGAGATTAAACAATCAGTGGATCTGACTCACAATGCCTTATTTTCTAATAAAATTATAGAAAATATTGATTGTAATGGAATAAGGTATTGCCTTGAAATACGGAGGTATATATCATTCAAGTTAAAAGTTAAAATAACGCATTAAAATACGCAAACACGAACTAAAAAAGATTCAGTGGGATAAAAGCGCAGTTAACAAAATTACAATAATGCGAGATACACTTTTATACGCGATAAAAAGGCCACAATCCCTCATGAAACGGATGACTAGGTCTGTTGTCAGCTCGTCATCTCGTAGGATGAGGGAAATTCACTCAGGAGTTTTAGACTACGACGTAGATCGGCCAGGTCCACGCACTCCGTAAGGATGTGTACCATGGTTAGTTGACCGCCGCAAGTACACACCGAGGGGAATTCACCCTTCAGTAGGTAGGAGTGCGTTACTATGCCATGACCGATCCGCAGACGACAAAATACCACAGCTTCTCTCCGAGAAGCCCTAAGCGAAGTCTTCCATACCTTCGTAGTTCCTATTATCGCTCTCAGGTTATTCGGGAGAGGGGTAGCCAGCCACTCCAGCTCCCAATGATACATAACCAGATGTCTCTGCTGAGAGTGATTGTCGCTGGCAGGAACCTTGTAAGGCGGCGAGGGCATGGTATCAGCCTCCTTGGCAGCCTTTTCAGCTAACTTGTTTCTCTCTACACCCATGCGGCTTGGGAGCCACATAAACGTACTTCTGGTGCCGGCATCCGAACACCCGGCCAGCAGGTCCTGGATCCGCTGCACTAGAGGGTGCCGAGGGAAATATATATCTATAGATTTTAGCGCACTCAAGTAGTCGGTACACAGCAGAAATTGCCGGTGCTCATCGGACAGTGTGTACCGCAGGGTTTCACAGATAGAACAGAGCTCTGCTGTGTACACACTTAAGACTTCCGGTAAAGGAACGAGTTTTCGGCGAGGAGTCCCTGAAAAGGAGGGAATGGAACACTCAGCAGCAACAAGAATAACTTGTGCTATGTAAGTTTTTTCGCCGTATACGGACGCCTGGTCACGTCGTTAAAAACAGCTAGTGATGCGAACTTTGCCCAATCAGCATGTTTAAGAATCCATCGAAGAGGACTCTCGACGGTTTTTTGTTTCAACAAAGTAAAAATAATGGGAAAATGGTCACTGTCAAAGAAATCATCGTGTGTATTCCACCGAAACAGCGGAACCAACGTTCGGCTGCATAGACTTGCGTCTGTGCGAGAGTGTGTGCCGTAACATACACTGAAATGAGTTGATTTACCTGTATGCAAAATACATAAATCCAGCTCTGTTACTAATGTTTCCAACTCCCTTCCCCTGGGGCAACGCGTTTCAGGGCCCCATATGGGGTGATGGGCGATAAGATCTCCCAATAAGAGAAAGTGAGGTGGAAGCTGATCTATAAGATCAGTGACATCATTTATGTTAAGAGGCTGGCCTGGTGGAAAAAAAACATTACAAACTGTTGCTATGACGGTTGCGGTACGCGCACCGCAACTGTTTCCAGCGGGGTTATTAGAAGAACCTCTTCGCTATAAGTATCAGAACGAACAAAAATACCCACGCCACCGGACGCCCGGTGAGCATAATATCGTTCTGTCGACTATAGTCTGAAATTTCTGAAGACCGTATGATTACCTGGTCTGAGGTTTGTCTCCTGAATATAGACTGTACACACTACGAACTCAGTAATGAGCTGGCGCAGCTCAGCAAGATGCCTGTCATAACCGTTACAGTTCCACTGAAACAGTGCCATAGTGTGGACTAAAAAGGAGAGTGTTAGGTTATAAGCAACAAGATGCTCTTAAACCTAAACGCTATCAATATCAACATCTACATCCGTAGATGTAGATGATAGCTCGATGTCCATCCCGTTATCGACAGACGGTGGTACTGAAGCCCAGAACTTCGACGCTTTCTGGGGGTGGGATATCCTCCTACGAAGAGAGCACGCAGGTTTTGGAGCAGGTGTATCTGCTGGCGCAAACTCATACCCTCCAGATGGACGGCATGATTTCGCCTTCGCAGGAGAAGTGTGGGAGTGCCCGGTAAGAGCGTTCCGCTCTTCCGCATTGTTTTCATGTTTAGACGGTCTTGGAGATAATTTCCCAGCCCTGGTCGACGATGCCGCCTGTACCGGCTCGGGTACGCCTTCGCCGACCTCGTGGAAAGGGAAGACATTGTTTTCCCCCTGCTGTGCCAACTTAGGAATCCCAGCCGACACAGACTTTCTTGTGGTTGATGGTGGGGTGTCCCCTCCTTTGGGTAAAGATATCGTGAATGACGAACCTGGGAGACTCGGAGCTATCATGCTGTAGTCTAGTGTATTGGCAGGTATATTCGTGGAATTAAACTTACGGCGCACTTCCTTGTAGGAAAGACCATCCAGGGTCTTGATCTCCTGGATCTTCTTCTCACTCATGTATGTCGGACATTTCCGATCTCGAGGAGAATGTAGACCAGGGCAGTTAGTGCCCATGTACGGAGTTGTGCACTCTTCCGGGCCGTGAACTACTCTCCCACATGTACCACACACAGACTGATTCGAACAACGAGATACCATATGTCCGAATCTCTGGCATTTATAGCATCGTATAGGAGGCTGGATGTACGGCTTGACATCGCAACGATAAGTTGTTACCTTGACTTTTTCTGTTAAGACTGACAACTTGAAGTGACAATGAAGTCACCAGTGGCAACGTCTTCACCGTTGACTTTGCGCGTAATGCGCCGGACATGTGTCACGCCACGGTTCTTCATGTCTTCCATCAACTCATCGTCAGTGTTCAAAATAAGTTGCGGTGGAATTTGACTCCGCGGACCAGTTTCAAGGATTTGTGCTCCTCCACTATGACGGGAATTTCGCCAAAGTGGTCGCATTTAAGCAATTGATCGGCTTGCAGTGCTGTGCGAGTCTTCAAAAGCAAACCACCGTTGCGCATTTTCTTGCGATCCTCAAATTCGCCGTAAACGCCTTCAATGTGTCTGCTAAAAGGATCGTTTTTACCAGCTTAAATTCGTGCCCATCGGTTCTGGTAGCAACCAGAAACCTAGGGAAGCTGGATCCCATTCCTTGACGCTGCGCATGTTCCCAGGGGGTTGAACCCCTCAAGGAACCAAAAGTTAAAGAATTCGATGGGGGACCACCTTGGGCAGGTCAAAGACGTTTCGAAGCCATGCCCGAAATCATCCTCCCCGAACGCCACCCACTTCGATCAGGGGCCTCTGTGGCCGAACCAAGCAGCCAAGGCAATACCCACCTTATCGTAGCCGGTATTGCGCGGGGTCCGATGTTGGACGATGCCTAATACGGAATGACTGAGGCAATGAGCACTAGGACTCCCTTCCTCCAATCATCCGCAATAGCATGTACCCCATAGCGTGTACAGAGTAATAAATATAGAGAAACAAATAAAAAACAATTAAAATAATATGTCCTTCTTTCATTCGGCTGTGCGGGGACCTGTGTTGTCAGGCGGATACTACTGCCCGGGTACATGACGCTCCCACCCGCAAGATTCCTGGGTGGTCACAAGCGGAATTTCGGGCTTAATCGCACACGTAAGAGGCCCATCTCCGAGCAGCACGCACATCAAGAATTTTGAATTGGTCTCCAAGTAACCCTCGCCTTCTACGACAGGCAGGGATTACCTGTAAATGTATTCGGCCCCTCCCATCCACAGGGGGTCCAACACATGATACCAAACCGCAATCCATATCCGCGCCTAAGTCGCCCCTTTTAGTCGCCTCTTACGACAGACCGGGGATACCGTGGGTGTATTCTTCGTCTGCGCCCCCACCTACAGGGGCTAAACAGATGTGAAGGCCTTGATTGCTTATTCTTCCGTTTCTCATATAGGCGTTGTATTAGGGGGGGGGGGGGGTAATAACATTAACTGTTCGAGGATATAGTAAAAGTTATACTCATAATTGCTCATGGGCTATGTTCTTCTGGTTTGTTTGCTTTAGCTAATATTATGTATGAACGGATTGGTAGCCATGTAGGGTTCTAAAGCAGTCGGTAGTTGTAAGATAGCTACTATAACATTGAACACAAAAATATCCTCAGAGCTATGGGGTTTCCAAAATTAGCTTTTCTCCACCTTCCCACTCATGCGTTATTTAAGGCCCTTTTGTTTATAACAATAGGGCTTATATTCAAATTCAACACTTGTCACTCAGTAACAACTACTAAATCATAAATAATAATTATATAAATAAATGTTTCCAGTTTGTATACCGCCGCCGTCGCAAGATTATTTTTTGAGAATGATAATTTTCTTAATTTCATACTATGTCAGGTCAAGGTGCAGCTTATGACCAAGTAAGACATAAAATCATTGTAGAATATTATTTACACTACCTTGTACGTCCTGCTGATCCTTTGTAGTTTCGCGATTCATATTGACGACACTGATGTTAAAGTCCGGGCTACGATCTGTGTTTGCCTTTGAAGTTACGAAAACTCTGGTCACGTTCAAGTGCCTCACGGAGTGTTCATTTATAAATGTAGTAGATATGATGGAGCACGTGGTATCCGGGTTTCTGATTGCCTGATTGTCGTATTGCTTCCACGCCCTGCTGCTGCTGCTGGACAAAAGCTGCTGATTGTGGCAGTGTCTGATGTGACACGTGACATAGGTGGCGTTACGTTGTTACCCCTTCAATCATCTATACACAGGGTGAACGCTCGTGACTAAAAGCTGAATGCAGAAGTTCTTTGTGACAGGAGTCCAGGCATAGTTGAAGGTGAAAATGCTTATTTTCTTCGAATGTTATTAGTACAGTGTTAGCCGACATTCGCTGGGTACTCTATTAGTGGTTGTCCTTCTGTTTCCAGGATAGCAAGTTTTATCCTGAATGTGGTAGCATCTTGTGATGTTTAAATGAAACAACTCCGTGTCGCTGATTTCCGAACGTTATGAAACTTCTGCGGGATAAAGTTCCGTCTTCTTCAATTTGCTTTACGTCGCACCAACACAGATAGGTCTTACGACGACGATGGGATAGGGATGGGCTAGGAGTGGGAAGGAAGCGGCCGTGGCATTAATTAACGTACATACCCAGCATTTGCCTAGTGTGAAATTGGGAGACCATTATTACAATTACTATTATTATTGTTATTATTATATATTATTATTATTATTATTATTATTATTATTATTATTATTATTATTTAAGTGTTTCTGTATACATCAATGCACAATTAAAAAGTAGATCAATATTGTACATATATACAATATATCCACTCTATTTGGGACCAGCAGTCCCCTATGGAATCTTCTTTTGGGGCATTCGTCTATTATATGGTGAACTTCGTGGACTGCGAAACAGTTACATAGATTGTCCCTGCTGAAACTCCATTTGTGTTTTAAATACATGCACATTCCTTGACCTGTACGATACCGGTTTAGCTGGGTTTAGCTGTACACATAGCTCTCTTGATTGATAGAAACCTGGCACTTCACCAGATGGATTGCTGATTAGATCAGGGTTTGGATTTGCCTCTTGCCATTCTTGTGCCTTTCTCAGCTTTAGGTCTAACTCACTTTCCAGCAGTTGTGTTGTTTCTTCATATGCTCGACTTACTGACATTAGTCGCTTGCCAAGTGTGCATGTGGTATATTTTAAAAGAAAAGGCACAACACGTCGGTTCGGATTCCACGTAAAACTGGAGATCCCACTCTATGATGTCTTCAGACACTTTTCTATAATCGTTCCGAAGAGCTGCACAGGTGGGGAGGTGAGATGTTCTCTAGCTCAGTGGGATAATTCTTAGCCTGCCACTGACTGGGATCTGATTTCTAAAGTTATTTTGGGAATAAAATATCAGATCAACCCAGGATATATTTTCCACGTATGAAATGTTTACGTAATTTATCATCAATATATACTTCTAAAATTGTATCTAAGTGTACGAAAAAAATAAAAAATAAATGAAGTTGCTGAGGACAGTTGATGAAAGTCTGTCATTCATTTACCGCTAAAAGTAGGGAAGTCGATGTAATCAATTATAAACATTATAAGAAAGAATGAACATTCCAAAAATAATCGCTTCTGTAAATGATGAGTATCCGAAAGTTGTAAATATGTTGCGAATTCATTCGTGGTTTCACACAGGCTTCGTCTACTTTAATGATTTTGATTTGATTTGATTTGATTTGATTT
This sequence comes from Anabrus simplex, assembly GCF_040414725.1. Classification (NCBI taxonomy): domain Eukaryota; kingdom Metazoa; phylum Arthropoda; class Insecta; order Orthoptera; family Tettigoniidae; genus Anabrus; species Anabrus simplex. The sequence continues at coordinate 429,828,112 of NC_090266.1, read as the reverse complement.
GATTTGATTTGATTTGATTTGATTTGATTTGATTTGATTTGATTTGATTTGATTTGATTTGATTTGATTTGATTTGATTTGATTTGATTTGATTTGATTTGATTTGATTTGATTTGATTTGATTTGATTTGATTTGATTTGATTTGATTTGATTTGATTTGATTTGATTTGATTTGATTTGATTTGATTTGATTTGATTTGATTTGATTTGATTTGATTTGATTTGATTTGATTTTGATTTTGATTTGATTGTTAACCGCAGAATTACATTATTCTTACTCGTTTATCAGAACTGTTTGTAGAAGTCGCATATTTTGATGACTGAGGTCTCTAGAGTACAATTTTACATCGGAATATACAGCCCTACAGAGTTAACGAAGCATTTTGAAGAAATTCCCACCGAGAGAGTTGGCCGTGCGGTTAGGGGCATGCAGCTCTGAAGCTTGCATTCGGGATATAGCGGGTTCGAACCACACTATCAGCAGCAATGAAGATGATTTTTTTTGTGGTTTCCCATTTTTACACCAGGCAAATGCTGGGGTGTACCTTAATTAAGGCCACGGCCGCTACCATCCCACTCCTAGCTTTTCCCTATCCCATCGTCGCCGTAAGACCTCTCTGTGTCGGTGGGACATAAAGCCAATTGCAAAGAAAAGAATCCCATTCCTTTTCAATACTCTTGGCATGTTTAGGAAATTAAAATTATTTTATTCCGTATTTGTACTTCCTTTTTACTTCTCATGGAATTTTACTGACGTATCTTTAAATTTTTTAAATTTCTATAAGTGCTGAGAATTTTGTCCAGGATTCCAATCCTGAGATCTCAGAAATTCATCATTTTTACTCAGAATCGTTTCGGAAATTAGCTCCTCTTAATTGATTGATTGATTGATTGATTGATTGATTGATTGATTGATTGATTGATTGATTGATTGATTGATGTTTTGTGGCCTTTAGAGAGGTGTGGTGTAAATCTTTCTATTTGACGCCCGTGTTTGTGTATGAGTGTGTGGTGGTGGTGATGATGATGATGATGATGATGTAAGAAGGGGTGAAACCTGGTATCGTCTCATAACCTACACGTGTTGAATAACTCCAAGGGGTCTGCTGAAGGCTTAACGTCTCCGTCCGACGGACGAATAACCATCATCAGCGTCATTGGTCCTCACTCCATACGAAAGCTGCGGAGAGGTGTGTAATTAAACCCAGGCATTCTGCATGCACCACCTCTGCCATCAACACTCTGATGGTGAAACATTCTTCTACAACGGGACTCGAAACGGCTAACCACAGTGTGACACGCCTTAACGACCATGGCCACCAGGCGAGCTAGCTCCATTAATGACGATACATTACCTGAATCAACTTCGACATAGAAAACACTTCTCAATCCTTCAAATGTACAGTACACAGTTTGGGGTGGGGTGGGGTGGGGGTGACATTTAAACATATTAGAAACATAGTAGACCGGGCGAGTTGGCTGTGCGCGTAGAGGCGCGCGGCTGTGAGCTTGCATCCGGGAGATAGTAGGTTCGAATCCCACTATCGGCAGGCCTGAAAATGGTTTTCCGTGGTTTCCCATTTTCACACCAGGCAAATGCTGGGGCTGTACCTCAATTAAGGCCACGGCCGCTTCCTTCCAACTCCTAGGCCTTTCCCATCCCATCGTCGCCATAAGACCTATCTGTGTCGGTGCGACGTAAAGCCCCTAGCAAAAAAAAAAAAGAAACATAGTATCAAATATTTGTTAATAATTATTAAATATCTGTGTAAATATGAAAGAGTCACGGCAGATTTATTCTCTAGGAGAGATTCAGAGTCTGCAAACTTCAACACGTTGATCGAGTTTCGATTCTCACTCTTTGTATGTTAAGCTCAAAATTAAAATGAATGTTTTTTGTCGATGAAATTCCATTTAGTAGCTTAATGCCAGTGCTTTTAGATTATTAGTTCGTGTCATATATAATAATAAATGTATCTTGTTTATCTTCAGAATAGAAAATAATATAATCCCATATACCGTTCACACTCATTCTCTCCTGTTATTCCCAGATATTTCCTTAGCGCCGAGACTACTCAGGGACTCAGGAGTCTAAATTACATGGAACCTCATCGACTTTCGTTACTTCCAGTTATCGTTTTGGACATCGTTCTCCCCGTATTGTTCTTTACTTATTGTAGAATAGCAAGATACCCGTGCTTCGCTACGGTATTATACTGACATTTATAATTGAATGCTTATCGTTTTATATATAACCCACCGATATTCGCGATCTGACTCGTTGTCTGAGAGATTCCGCCAAAATTCGCGATCTGACTCGTTTTCTGAGAGATTACGGCAACGTTCCTCCCATTTTTCAATCTTTTCTCCAGCAATCGATTTCGTACTTCCCGGGATAGGTCCAGGTATTTCACCCGGTCAGTTGGGTCCCTAAATCTTTGCCATCTTTTCCTATAAGCATTTTTAATGTGGATCAAATCCTTGAGGAGATCCGGCGTGGTGTCGTCTTGGGTGCCTTGGCGGTGCTGAACCTCTACTTGGCGGTAAATTGTATCTGCTGCCGTTGTCATTGATGAGAGTATGACCAGCACCATTGTCGCCCTTAGGCAAGTGCGCAGGACTTCTGGTGATACGAATGACATACTTCCGTGCATTATTGACCTTATTACAGAGGTGAACAATTGCACGGTCAATCATATATCTATCGTTTATTTCAAATATATTTAAATTTTTGTTTATATGCCAGAAGAATCTACTGTAATCTAAGAAGGTTCTCCAAAGGAAAAGATGGCTCTTGAAAACCAACCCAGGAGAGATTAAAAATGATCGGTTTATGATCAGAATAAGTGCATTGAAAATCCACAGCCTGTTTCCAGTCATTCAACCGGGTCAGCAATGGAATGAATAAGCCCTGCCGAAGCTTGTCGCACTCCACTGGGGCAATGATTAAATGAATGACAAATGAAATGAAATGATATTGGAGAGTGTTGCTGGAATGAATGATGACGGGGAAAGCTGGAGAACCCGGAGAAAAACCTGTCCCGCCTCCGCTTTGTCCAGCACAAATCTCACATGGAGTGACCTGGATTTGAACCACGCAACCCAGCGGTGAGAAGCCAGCGCGCTGCCGCCTGAGCCACGGAGGCTCCTTATAAGTACATTAGGAACAGTAAAATCAATTGGTCTCACCTCCGTTCTCACCCTCACTGCGGTTAAGTTGATTTACCTCCCCCCTCAAAGAAAAAAGAAAACGTGTTCCTTTATGTTTAAAGGAGATTCTAAATACCAATGTTCACGTGTGTTACCTTCAGTTTTGAGATATAAGTATACCCATAAAAGTAATTCACTTTTTTCACTTACTTTTACACTCCCCGCCCCTCTTAAGTGAATTTTCCGGCAAAAAATACTTGTTTCTTTAATAGTAAAGGATCCTCTAAATACAGATTATCTTCAGTTTTTGAGATATGTGTCCTCATGAAACGAATTCAACTCCTTTTCACACTCTCCCCCAAAAATGATTCTCCGCCCCCTCCCCCAAAAAGCGTCGTTTTATTATTAAAGAAGATCTAAATACCAATTTTCACGTCTGTAACAACTTTAGTTTTTATTAGATGTAAGTATCCTCATACAATTAATTCAATAAATTTTTCAATTTTTCAACACCCCCCCCCCCAACCTTTATTGCATTTTCCGAGAATACCTGTTTCTTTATTTTAACAGGAGATTCCAAATACCAATTTTTAAGTCTGCAACATTTAACATTTCTGGGATATACTGTAGATATAGTCCTTCTAAAAATTCACCCCAATTTGTCACTCCTGTTTAACCCCCATTAATTAGATTTTCCAAAAACAAAAAAATAAATGTTTCTGTATTTTTAAAGGAGATTCCATATACTAACTGTCTGGTCTGTAATATCTTCAGTTTCTGAGATATAAGTATCCTCATTAAAGACATTCAACCCCTTATTCACACTTTTCACCCCTCCTATTGGGATTTTTCTAAAACAAAAAAATACATGTTCTTTTATTTTTAAAGGAGATACTAAATATCAATTTTACATCTGCACACTTCTGAAGTTTCAGATATAGATACACTCATTTTTAAAATACAGCCCCCTTTCACCCCCCACTATTTTAATTTTCTAAAAACAAAAAATACATGTTTCTTTATTTATAAAGCAGATCCCAAATACCGATTTTCATGTCTGTAACACCTTCAGTTTCTGAGAAATAAGGATCATTATTAAAGGCATTAAACGATTTTTCACCCCTTCTCACCCCTCCGATCGGGATTTTCCGAAAACCAAAAATACCTGTTTTTTATTTTGAAAGCAGATTCTAAGTACCAATTTTTACATCTGTAAACTTTGAAAATTTTGAGATATAGATACACTCATTTTAAAAATTCATCCCCCTTTCAACCGTCCACTATTTGGATTTTCCAAAACAAAAAGTGCATGTTTCTTTATTTTTAAAGGAGATCCCAAATACCTTTTTTCAGGTCCGTAATATCTTCAGTTTCTGAGATATAAGTATCCTCATTAAAGGCATTCAACCCCTTTTCACCCCTCCTATTAGGATTTTCCGAAAACAAAAAAGTACTTGTATATTTATTTTTAAAGGAGATTCTAAATACCAATTTTTACATCTGTAAACTTTTAAAGTTTTAAGATGTAGACAATCTCATTTTTAAAATTCACCCCCCTTTTCACCCCCCATTATTTGGATATTCCAAAAACGAAAAAATATCTGTTTCTTTATTTTTAAAGTAGATCCCAAATACCAGTTTTTAGGTCTGTAATATCTTCAGGTTCTGAAATATAAGTAGCCTCATTAAAGGCATTCAACCCATTTTCACCCTTTTCCACCCTTTCCATTGGGATTTTCCGAAAACAAAAAAATACGTGTTTCTTTATTTTTAAAGGAGAATCTAAATACTAATTTTTACATCTATAAACTTTAAAAGTTTTGAGGTATAGATACACTCATTTTAAAAATTCACCCCCTTTTCACACCCCCCATTAATTGGATTTTCCAAAATCAAAAGAATACGTGCTTCTTTATTTTTAAAAGAGATCCCAAACATCAATTTTCAGGTCTGTAATATTTTCAGTTTCTGAGATATATGTATCCTCATTAAAGGCATTCAACCCATTATTCATCCTTTTACACCCTTCCTATTCGGATTTACAGAAAACAAAAAATACGTGTTCCTTTATCCTTAAAGGAGATTCTAAATATCAATGTTTACATGTGCAAACTTTTAAAGTTTTAAGATATAGATACACTCATTTAAAAAATTCAACCCCCCCCCCCATTTCCCGCTTCCATTAATTGGATTTTCCAAAAACAAAAAATACGTGTTTCTTTATTTATAATGAAAATTCTAAATACCAATTTTTACATCTGTAAACTTTCAAACTTTTGAGATAATTATACACTCATTTGAATAATTCACCCCTCTTTTCCCCCTCCCATTAATTGGATTTTCCAAAAACAAAAAGATACGTGTTTCTTTATTTTTAAAAGAGATCAAAAGTACCAATTTTCAGGTCTGTAATATCTTCAGTTTCTGAGATATAAGTACCGGTATACTGATTAAAGGCATTCAACCCCTTTTTCCACCCTTTTTCACCCGTCCTATTGGGATTTTCTGAAAACAAAAGAACCTGTTTCTTTATTTTTAATGATGATTCAAAATACCAAATTATACATCTGTAAACTTTCAAAGTTTGGAGATATACACTCATTTTAAAAATTCACCCCCTTTTCAGCCCGCGATTAATTGGATTTTCCAAAAACAAAAAATACTTGTTTCTTTAATTTAATAGGAGATCCAAAACACCAATTTTCAGGACTGTAATATCTTCAGTTTCTGAGATATAAGTATCCTCATTAAATGCGTTCAACGATCTTTCACCCCTTTCCACCCCTCCTATTGGGATTTTCCGAAAAAAAAAATACGTGTTCCTTTGTTTTTAATGAAGATTCTAAATACCGCTTTTTACATCTGTAAACTTTCAAAGTTTTGAGATATAGATACACTCATTTTAAAAATTCACGCCCCTTTTCCCCCTCCTATTAATTGGATTTTCCAAAAACAAAAAAATACGTGTGTCTTTATTTTTAAAGGAGATCAAAAGTACCAATTTTCAGGTCTGTAATATTTTCAGTTTCTGAGAAGTACCGGTATCCTGATTAAAGGCATTCAACCCTTTTTTCACCCGTCCTATTGGGATTTTATGAAAACAAGAAAATACGTGTTTCCTTACTTCTAATGAAGATTCTAAATACCAATTTTTACATTTGTAAACTTTTAAAGTTTTGAGATATAGGTGTACTCATTTTAAAATTTCACCCCCCCCCCTTTTTCACCCCCTCAGCAATGGAATTTCCAAAAATCCTCTCTTAGCGAGCACCTACATCTTAATATGAATGTATCCCCAAAATTTCGTTTCATTATGTAATGTAGTTTTGGCTCGGCGGTGATGAATCAGTCAGTCAGTCAGTCAGTCAGTCAGTCAGTCAGTCAGTCAGTCAGGACAAGCTATTTTATATATATAGATAAGTACTGTTGTTACGTATTTCAAGTCCTAGGGCAGCAATCCCAATTCTGTTCACAAGTAAACCGGAGTGACACAGCTTGCTGGACACGCCTTATCCAGACATGGCTGATGATTGTGATTTTTCATACACTTACTGATTCTCCCTTCCTCTCTCTCTCTCTCTCTCTCTCTCTCTACAAACCGTTATGATTTCAGCCTGTAAATTCCTGTAACTTCCTAATCCTGTCTTCTTATAAACGTTATGGCTTCTGCATTGTTGACTCTTTCTTCTTAACACGGTATCACAAAACACCGACTTGCCACCTATGCCTCGCTTCGTTTCCTTTATACAACAACAAAAACAAAAACAACAACAATAACAATAATAATAATAATAATAATAATAATAATAATAATAATAATAATAATAATAATAATAATAATAAGTATATTGCACCGAACAAATTGGCTATGCAGTTTGGGTCACGTAGCTGTGAGCTTGCATTCGGGAGAAGGTGGGTTCGAACCCCACTGTCAGCAGCCCTCAAGATGGTCTTCCATGATTTCCCATTACTACACAAAGTAAATGCTGGGGCTGTATCTTACTTAAGGCTGCGGTCGTTACCTTGCCATCCTTTTCTATCCCGTCACCACCATAAGACCTGTCTGTATCGGTGCGACCTAAAAGAAATGGAAAGAAAAGAAAAAATTTCGTAAATCGGCAAATTTCCCAAATATCACTGAGCATAATTTTCCATCATGTCCTGTGGATTCCTTCATCAAAATTGCTTTCTGGTAAGTATTTACATAATACAACTTGGTGGCAATAAAGTTAACCGAGCGAGCTGGCCGTGCGGTTTAGGTCGCGCAGCTGTGAGCTTGCATTTGGGAGGTATTAGACTCGAATCCCACCATCGGGAGCGATTAAGATGGTTTTCAGTGTTTTCCCACTTTCACACCAGGTAAATGCTGGGGTTGAACCTTAGTTAAGGCCATGACCGCTACCTTCTCAATCCTAGCCCTTACCCACTCTTCCGTCGCCGAATAACTTCGGTGTGTTAGTGTGCCGCTAAACAAGTAGCAGAAAATAAATATAGTTGTGAGTTGTTTAACAATGCTGTATATAATGTCTACTAAGCCCCGTTTGATTCGTCGAGAAGGATAGGTTAGATTTGTCCTCATGAAGTAGAGAAATATAAAAAAGGAAACGTCCACTTCCCGACAGGCACATGTCTGCGGCTTTTCAGTGCTGAGGTTACGAATAATGAAAATGTCTATCTTCTCCTCCTCCACGGGCTCCAGTCTGAAACCGAGCTACCTTAAATATGCTATATAACGGCTGTATAAACTTCCATTTCACGCAAGCATGCGCATACCTCCGGACATTGTTTTACATGCTGAGTGAATTTTAATAACTGATGTTAACACAGCTGGAGCATGTAACATTATAACTTGAATGGTGGGACTGCACGGTTCCAAAGGTTCACAGATCGTATGTCCTAAATTCCAGGACGGATTATTGGTGTTTTAAACCGTGTTTCACGGCAGGACATCCTCGAGTAGGATCACTCAATGTCGTCTACATACGGTATTAAGAAAGCAAAGTCATCTCTGTACAGGCCATGAAGGCCCTTGGAGGGGTGGAATGTAAAGGCTTCTACTATCCGTAACCTCGGCACTTGATGGGGTAGAGTGGTTAGCTCTACGCCCGGCCACCTTTGCCCCCAGGAATTAACCTGGTACTCATTTTTGGTGTAGGCTGAGTGAACCTCCGGAAGTGGAAATCTCGTTTCTTAAATTTTACGACTTACACACGGTATTATGTGGACAAAATATCCTACAATGAGAAAGGTTATTCAGGATTTGTAGTTTTGCCCCTCTGTTATGGGCCATGGCGGAATGGAAGGTAAAGGTTTCCACTTTTCAGAACGTCGACACGTAATGGGTAGTGAGATTAGTTCTATGATCGGCCGTCTTTGTAAATACACTGTTATGCTAGTTGTAAGTCACCGCATTGCTCAGTCTACTGGAAATCGTGGTGTTGATGATGATGGTGGTGGTGATGATGATGGTGATTTTTGTTTTAAGGGGCCTTATATGAAAGAATGAATGAATGAATGAATGAATGAATGAATGAATGAATGAATAGGAGTTCGCCTATCCCCTAATTCCGGATTATCCGGAATTAAGGGAGAGAGCACCCTTTTATTGCAATGTGTTCAATTTTGATACATGCTTTACTGTTTACATTTTCCTCTTATATTTGTTTAACTATACTAAACATAATTTATTTTGTCCTAGACGTTAGCAATGCTGCATTGTCTAAGACAACATGTACCTTACCTTAGCTTATTTATACATTAAAGCAAAAATGATTATTATCAAACATACAAAATAAATGGTCACCTCGCGGCAAATTAAGAAAAAACACGCACTTCTACTTCTCAGCAAAAATAATTTAAATAATTGTAAATAGCCACTTTCCAGCAGATACTACATAATATGTCAAACCTTTTCAGGTAAGACACAAAAGCGCCTTCACAGGCATCTAAAGAACCTTTTTCAGGTATATCGCATTATTCCAATGCTTGCTTAAATGTCACCATGTATCTTACCTTTACTATTTTTGACGCAAGTATTTTTTAACAATACGTTTAGTTTGTGCTAATCTCTTTTCATTTCCTTCTGCCACATACTTTTTAAAATGAAAAAAAAAAAAAAAAAAAAAACTTTGCTTTTCGTTCTGGAGTGATCCATGCTTTATGTAACAAATTAGCTATTGTATAAAATTCCTTCTCTCTTTCTACTTTTAATTTATATTCATCACCAAAATACTTAGTTCTCAGTGCATCAGTTCCCCTACATAATCTCAATAGATGAGCCTATTCCATTATTTCTCCACAGAATAAACAATGATTTTCATTATGTTTCTCTCTCAGCCTAAGGGGTCTTATATCCAAGTCATTGTTCTTTAAATGGCAGTGTTAAAATATTGGAAATATGTCAGCTATCTGTGTGATTGAGTTGCAATTGTTATGCCACATTACTTTTACTGTGTGGATGGGTAGATCAAATCACGAATGAAGAGAGATCGATGTGGAACAATTTGACCAGAAGAAGAGATAGAATGATAGGACACATCTTAGACACACAGGTCTTGTTCACTTTAGTTTTTAAGGGAAGTGTAGGCTGCAGGAACGTCAAGGGTAGACCAAAGTATGAATATAACAAACAGATTAGAGTAGATGCAGGATGTAGTAGTTACGTAAAAATGGAAAGGTTAACACAGGACAGCGAGGCATGGAGAGCTGCGAAAAACCAGTATATGGACTGATGACCCAAACACAACACACTTTAATGAAATATCGGAAGTTATCTTGTTTAAACTTCATGTCAATCCTAACAGGCCACGTTGCATTTATCATAGGACACATGTAATAATATATGCTATTTTCTATCAATTTCGCAGTTATTAATTATTACCTTGCCGGGCTGAGTGGCTCAGACAGTTAAGGCGCTGGCCTTCTAACCCCAACTTGGCAGGTTCGAACATGGCTCAGTCCGGTGGTATTTGAAGGTGCTCAAATACGACAGCCTCGTGTCGGTAGATTTACTGGCACGTAAAAGAACTCCTACGGGACTAAATTCGGGCACATCGTCGTCTCCGAAGACCGTAAAAGTAGTTAGTGGGACGTAAAGCAAATAACATTATTATTATTATTATTATTATTATTATTATTATTATTATTATTATTATTATTACTTTACACTACTCGCAAAAATGTAGGAGGTAGGGACCCTTCTTCGGTGGCAGCCCTGCCCACTGAGTGGCGCCCCTACCTATGGGAGGGTAGAGCACGCTGACCCGTGTGTGTACCATCTGGTTTCGAATGAAGACCGAGCGGCATCTCCAGCGGTCAAGGTGGACTTCGGTACGGTGGAGATGGCGGAAGAGGCAGTCCTGTACTCGGGGATTTATATGAATAAAACACCCTAGTGGAAGCAGCGCTATCAGTATCAGCACAATGCAGGGCTAAGGTTTTCAGCTGGACTGTGACTGTGCATTTACTGGCATGGTCAGGACGGCTTGAATGGCAGTAAAATTACAATGTGGAAGGCAACGTGAAACCACCCTATTTTCTCCCTGGTATAGCAACCATGCGGAGTGCGAATTGTAATATTGATATTGTTGATCATGGTAATCGGACACCAAGATCCGCCAGGGTAATAAGTGAGTTATCCCAAGTCGTCAGAATGCGAAGGCCTGTAGCGTATGAAGAAGGAATCAATATAGGGACAAGGAATAAAAGAACAATGTTGAAAACGGAAGACTGGAGGAACTAAAATGTACTGTCGATGAGAACAATATAGACATCCTGGGAGTATGTGGGACTAGGTGGCCTCGAAAAGGAGATTTTAACAGTGAATCGTTCAAAATTATCTTTAGTAGAGTAGAGAATGGTCGGCAGTGTGGAATGGCTTTAGGAATAGGCCATTAACGTGCTGAACACATATCGCATTGATTACAAGCTAATAATGGTAAAACTAACAGCTAAATCAGCAGATATAGCAATAATACAGGTATACTTACCAACAGCAGGACATGGAGATAATGAAGAAATGTATAATAAAATTGAAGACGTAATTAAAATAACTAAGGACAGAGACACTTTAATCATAATGGGAGACGTCAATGCTTTTGTGGGCAACAATATTTCTAGAAAGGTTGCAGGTAGATTTGGTCTAGGAAAAAAATGACGTTTGATGGAGATTTGTGAAGAGCAGGATGTTATAATCATGATGCATAATAGAAGAGGTTACATATGGAAGAATTTCGGTGATAGTAACAGGTACCAAATAGATAATATTCTTGTAAGAAAAAGGTACAGGGACCAGATGACGTCTTTACATAGCTACCCTGGTTTGGATATTGATAGTGATCACATCCCGGTGTAAGTAAAATGTCGAATCAGGCTGAAGCGATTGAGAAAGTCACGAAAAAATAAGTGGAATTTAGGAATGTTAAATAATCCAACAAAGTAACAAACATTTGAAGAACAGACAGAGGAGAATTTCCACAATGATATCAGCCAGACTGGGAAACCATTAAATTTTCTGTTACAGCAGCAGCAGATGACGCACTGGGAAAAATGAAGCTGGAGCTCCGAAAGCAGTGGATGACAGAAGATATATTAAGACTCGCTCAGGAAAGAAATAAACAGGACTGTACAAATAGTTCAGAAGGACAGACGAAATGAAAGAAACTCCAAAATCTAGTCACTCAGAAATGTTGAGAGACAAAAGAAAAGTGGATGAATGATGTATGCTAAAGCATAGATAATTATATGAAAATTGTGAATTCTGAAAGGGCTTACACTCAAGTTAAGATATTTTCTTATAATCTGCTGTACGTCGCACTGATACAGATAAGTCTTACGGCGACGACGGGATAGGAAGGGGCTAGGAGTGGAAAGGAAGCGGCCGTGGCCTTAATTAAGGAATAGCCTCGGCATTTGCCTGGTGTGAAAATCGGAAGCCAAGGAAAACCACCTTCAGGGCTGCCGACAGTAGGGTTCGGACTCACTATCTCCCGAATGGTAGCTGATAGTTACATGACTCAAACCGCATAGCCACTTGCTCGGTTTAGTCAAAAGACTGCAATTCAAGGCTAGAACGAAATCCAGTCTCATAAAATATAAAGGGGGAATATGAGGAGATAGTGAAAAGTTAGAAAGAATACTTCGGGGAACTGCATAAAGGTGCCGAAATTACTAACGTGGATTAGTACATAAAAAACGTGAACCAATCCCAGGAGATGAACTAGGCCCTCCTATCATGAGGAGTGAATTTGAAGCTGCACTGAAACAGCTGAGTTGCAGAAAGGTACCAGGACCTGATAAAATACCAGATGAACTATGGAAAATCTCGGGAACAAAACTCATGGATGAACTGCTCAAGATCACAGAACGATGTTATGAAACTGGAAACTCACCAGATGATTTTGTAGAGAGCAAAGCAGTGTTGTTAAACAAAAAGGAGATGCAATATAATACAGGAATAGCATTAATTATTATTTCACATGTTGCGAAAATACTCATATGCATAGTAAAAAGCAAAATGAACAGTAAAATGTAGCAAAACTTGGAGGCTGACCAGCTTGGATTTAGAACAGGTGTAGGAACCAGAGAAGCCATTATTGCACTGGAAACCATCTTGGAGAGGAGATTAAAGCTGAACAGAAATACCTACATAACGTTCTTCGACTTGGAAAAAGCTTTTGACAATGTCAAATGGAAAAAAAAGACTACTGTTCAGAATAATTAAACTGTCAGCTTGGACTGGAAATATAGAAGAACAATCATTTTGAAATCTGTCAACTTGGACTGGAAATATAGAAGAACAATACTAAACCTCTTCATTAACTAGAGGATAAATATTGAGAATAATGAAACTATTTGCAAGGTTAGAATCAGGAAAGGAGTGCGACAGGGCTGTTCAATCTATACATTGAAGCTGCCATTCAAACTTTACGTCAAAAACACCTGGAGTAAAACTAAATGGAGGAACTATACATTGTATTAGATTTGCGGATGACATTGCACTTTGGCTGGGAGCCAAAGGAATATGCATGTTATGATAAATAAAATAACAACCATCTTAAATAATTTTAAGCTGTATACAAATATGTAAAAATTAATGTTATGGTTGTAAGCAAATCAAACGTAAAGGCAACAACTCATCTCAAAATTAGAAAAAGAAAAGCGCGATAGCAAGTGCATTAATTCTGCTACCTAAGATCAGTTATAGCGGATGACAACTTCCTTCTACTCGTTGTATTCCCCGCACACACTTCACCTTCAGTTTGTGAACGTTACTGTCCTTTCTGCTGGGCTGAGCAGCTAAGACGGTGGATCGCTGGTCTTCTGCGCTTAAGTTGGCAGTTTCGAAACTGGCTCAGTCCTGTGGTATTTGAAGGTGCTCATACTCGTTAGTCTCGTATAGATACATTCACCAGCACGTTAAAGAACTCCCGTGGAACAAGAATCCGAAACGTCGGTGTCTGCGAAAACCGTAGAAGTAGTTAGAGGGACGTAAAATTAATAACATTGTTATTTATTTAGTATTTCTTGCTACCACTTTGCATTCAGCTTTATAGCTGGATGTGCATTACTGAAGTTCTCGACATGAACTATTTGTAATTATTTGTATGGAAACACGACCCAGTGCAGCAAATGTTCTGGGAGACGTCACTGTTTTGTTTGTCTCTTCCGTTCACGTGAGGTCCCTTATGTATCTGTATTGCTTTCAGTTGTAACACATTCAGTTGACTTGCGGGTTGCTTGCTGTGCTGGCGTAGTAAAATGAAATGGCGTATGGCTTTTAGTGCCGGGAGTGTTCCAGGACATGTTCGGCTCGCCAGGTGCAGGTCTTTTGTTTTGACACCCGTCGGCGACCTGCGCATCGTGATCAGGATGAAATGATGATGAAGACGACACATACACCCAGCCCTCGAGCTGGAAAAATTAACCAATGATGGTTAAAATTCCCGACCCTACCAGAAATCGAACCCGGGACCCCTCTGACTAAAAGCCAGCACGCTAAACATATAGCCATGGAGCCATACGCTAGCGTAGTGAGTCTGATAGATAATGAGGCTTGTTTACCCATGGGAGTCGGTAACCAGTTATTTCTCATCGAATATAACCGGAGACGCGACAGACTTGTAAGAGCATGATGCAGTACGCCTCATAATTACGTATGCAAGCTTACAATATTCACCCACACGACGTGATATAAAAAAATGTTTGCACGTCACAATGAAAGAAATATTCTCGGACATGACTATAAATAGTGAACAACCACATCATACAATTAAAGTAATAAAAGTTCTCGTTCACTTTCTATTTATAGAAAGTAGTCACTCAGAAGAATAACAGACTTGGGAGGCACACCATTTGGAAATTCAAGAGATCGTGTTTGGTGATAACTGGCTATTACGTTTTCAGCTTAGGCTGACAGAAGATTTAAAATCGCTTTATTCTTTAATATTACTGCAATTGCAGTATTTCTGTAAAAAGTACAGTACAATTAGGGGATATCCCGGTGGCAGTGTCTTCTGAAAGTTGCGTATAGTAATTTTATACGATGAGCTGCGACTAGCACAAAATATGACTTCATATATTCAGAAAACGGTTGACTTAGGCTAATACAACTTGCAGAAATGTGCTTTTCTTTGCTAGTTGCTTTACGTCGCACCGACAGTCTTATGACGGCGATGGAATAGGAAAGGCCTAGGAGTTGGAAGGAAGCGGCCGTGGCCTTAATTAAGGTATAGCTCCAGCATTTGACTGGTATGAAAATGGGAAACCACTGAAAACCATCTTCAGGGCTGCCGACAGTGGGATTCGAACCCACTATCTCCCGGATGCAAGCTCACAGCCGCGTGCCTCTGACCGCACGGTCAACTCGCCCGGTCAGAAATGTTCTACTAAAATTATGATGTAAAGATCTATTTTAAATAACGAGTTTTTTTCACTTACCCTTATAATGTATAAAATCTGTAAGTTTTAAAGACGAATTATTATAATTATAATAGAAACCTTTTCCCTTTATTTTGTTTCTGATTACTGTTCTAGTTTCGATTCCCGGCTCCGGCAAATACTAAAGTCTTGCCATCGCTGGATCTAGTCTTGGGCTGTTCTTACTAGAACCATTACCAAGCTGTCTGATACCGTGTCAGATAAGGAAAGCGGAAAATAATGGGACATCCTATTGCACTTAAACTCCAGTTCATTGCAACGCTAAACATTTCCCCAGACAATAGCACAAGTATCAGACAGATCCCATGTGTATTTCGAAAATACGGAATGCCGGGAATGGCTATATACACTGACTGACAGAGCAAATGCAACACCAAGAAGGAGTGGTCAGAACTTTATGCCAATTGCAGGGTAGACTGACGTCACTGAGGTATGCTCATGATGTGAAATGCGCCGCTGTGCTGCGCACGTAGCGAACGATAAATGGGACACGGCGTTGGCGAATGGCCCACTTCGTACCGTGATTTCTCAGCCGACAGTCATTGTAGAACGTGTTGTCGTATGCCACAGGACACGTGTATAGCTGAATGCCAGGCCGCCGTCAACGGAGGCATTTCCAGCAGACAGACGACTTTACGAGGGGTATGGTGATCGGGCTGAGAAGGGCAGGTTGGTCGCTTCGTCAAATCGCAGCCGATACCCATAGGGATGTGTCCACGGTGCAGCACCTGTGGCGAAGATGGTTGGCGCAGGGACATGTGGCACGTGCGAGGGGTCCAGGCGCAGCCCGAGTGACGTCAGCACGCGAGGATCGGCGCATCCGCCGCCAAGCGGTGGCAGCCCCGCACGCCACGTCAACCGTCATTCTTCAGCATGTGCAAGACACCCTGGCTGTTCCAATATCGACCAGAACAATTTCCCGTCGATTGGTTGAAGGAGGCCTGCACTCCCGGCGACCGCTCAGAAGACTACCATTGACTCCACAGCATAGACGTGCACGCCTGGCATGGTGCCGGGCTAGAGCGACTTGGATGAGGGAATGGCGGAACGTCGTGTTCTCCGATGAGTCACGCTTCTGTTCTGTCAGTGATAGTCACCGCAGACGAGTGTGGCGTCGGCGTGGAGAAAGGTCAAATCCGGCAGTAACTGTGGAGCGCCCTACCGCTAGACAACGCGGCATCATGGTTTGGGGCGCTATTGCGTATGATTCCACGTCACCTCTAGTGCGTATTCAAGGCACGTTAAATGCCCACCGCTACGTGCAGCTTGTGCTGCGGCCGGTGGCACTCCCGTACTTTCAGGGGCTGCCCAATGCTCTGTTTCAGCAGGATAATGCCCGCCCAGACACTGCTCGCATCTCCCAACAGGCTCTACGAGGTGTACAGATGCTTTCGTGGCCAGCGTACTCTCCGGATCTCTCACCAATCGAACACGTGTGGGATCTCATTGGACGCCGTTTGCAAACTCTGCCCCAGCCTCGTACGGACGACCAACTGTGGCAAATGGTTGACAGAGAATGGAGAACCATCCCTCAGGACACCATCCGCACTCTTATTGGCTCTGTACCTCGACGTGTTTCTGCGTGCATCGCCGCTCGCGGTGGTCCTACATCCTACTGAGTCGATGCCGTGCGCATTGTGTAACCTGCATATCGGTTTGAAATAAACATCAATTATTCTTCCGTGCCGACTCGGTTTTTCCCCAACTTTCATCCCTTTCGAACCACTCCTCCTTGGTGTTGCATTTTCTCTGTCAGTCAGTGTATAATATTTACGCCTTCTTGTTATGAACTGAGAAATTGTTAATTTATGACGCCATGTATACAATGGATACATTCAATGATACATGTCTGGTCTTTTCCAGCCGACTCAACAATAACCGCCTGCGCCATATTCCTGACATGCTCTTCGGAAACATGCCCAACCTCCTGAGACTGTAAGTAGATATTTTCTCTGTTTCCTATTTTGTTGGCCTAGGGAGTGTTTTCCACGTTCATTTAGTAATTTATTACATTGCAATTGTTATATTATATCAACTGTGTTTTGTAAGAAGGGAGTGTACTGTATTTGCAGATGAAAATATCCTTGCATCGTTCACACTTTTGGACTGACTTTACAGCACAAGAGTAAAATCTGTAT
This sequence comes from Anabrus simplex, assembly GCF_040414725.1. Classification (NCBI taxonomy): domain Eukaryota; kingdom Metazoa; phylum Arthropoda; class Insecta; order Orthoptera; family Tettigoniidae; genus Anabrus; species Anabrus simplex. Next base: position 429,810,886 of record NC_090266.1, on the reverse strand, counting down.
GAACTCTGGATATCTTATTTATCCTCTGGAGGTAACAAATATGAAAGTAGAAAATATTCTGTGGGGAAAGAGCTAGGTGGGAACAGTTACAGGTGGACACTCGCAAAATAGGTAAAGGATAACTCGAAGGATGAAGCCATGCGTATTAACTGGCTTCAATTGCGGGGTTATATGAGGTGAATGGATGAAGATGGCTCACCAATGCGAATAATGGACGCCGCTGTGGAGGAAGAGACGGACAGAAGGCGATGAACTAGACGATCGTTAGTATCAGCTTTCAACCATTTCGAAAGAAGAGGATTACAGAGGATGGTGGCAGTTCCCAATGGATGGTAGTTGAGGCACTTTGTTCATTTGCAGAGGTTTGCATATGAAAAGACGTAACAGTCTATAATGATTATGTATAAATGTAATATATGTATGTATGTATGTATGTTTGTATGTATGTACGTATGTTATAGATATCACAACTATTTTAAATGCAACTACAATCCTCCACAGGCAGTAATAAATACCCGTTACTGAATGAATGCATTTTGCACATGTTTTAAATAATTTTAGTTACAGTTATCAATTTACACGTATAAACATTTCAGGAATTTTATTTCGCAGTTTTAGATGAGGGGAATGCCTTCATTTATTTATGCTGGGTACAATGTTTGTGAACGTGTATTTAGAGTAAAAACACACAAAATACCAGTGTGTGGATTTGATGATATTGTCTAGATATTCCATCTATCACCGACAGAATAGAACTCTTACTTGTATCATACAGGTAATCATTTGTCATCTACCTCCGTTTTTGTCATTATTAATTCATATTCTATGAATGAACTGTATGTGTATGTTTAGTCCTCAGCCCGAAGGCTGGTTGGATCCTCAACAGTTCCGCCATCAGCTGTCATAGATGGCCTAGGCATCACTGAAGAGGCGTACTAGGGAAATGAGGAGTGAGGTAGTTTCCCGTTGCTTTCCTCACCGAGCCACAAGTTGCTATTACACATCAGTCTGCCAAGCCCACTGAAATGCATGCACCAACTGACCCTATGAGCAATATTTTCACACCATTCATAGCAGGGACTGGCTGCAGAAGGAATGGCATTACTAGCATTACTCATACCTCAGTCACTTTCATTTTGTCAAAGCTAAGGATAAAGCTGAGACAGGTCAATGAAAGTAACAAAATTGCTCTAGCCCATACCAGAAGACATAGTGCACTGTAAACACTAGGTCCTGCCAGCAAAGGCACAATGAATGAACTAGGGAATATAATGTAAGTTGTTTAAATTCTGACTAAGGTGACATGCGATGGTCACAAAGGATTTAATTTTACCGGAGATATTCCCAGGGAATAATGATATTAAGATAGTTTGTCACCTTCAGTTCCCTATTATTCAGAATACATGAATCAAAATTCACAGCACAGTAACAGATAATCAAAGGGGAAATTTCCACATTATATAAACATTTTATAAATAACGGTTATGGGAGTGCTGGGCTTGATTTTTGCCTACAGATAGAAGAATCTTGGAATAGTACTCATGCGGAAGGCGTATCTCCACAAATTCCAAGTCGTACGGGATTTAGTTCACTCTGTGTTGTTACTTCGCATTTTACGAACGAGGTTCATTATGATCAACACCCACTTTATACTAAGTGTGTGTGAAGTCTATGTCGGCGTTTTTTAACTGGTGTGGTGTGATGAAGAATTATCCCGTGTAAGGTATATATTCGCTACCTATACTCTGAGCATGGGAAGCCGAATAATAAGACATCGCAGCATGAGCTTGCTGGAAGGCATAATAATTGGCGAACCTGCCACCGAAGGCCTATCGTGAAGACATATTTTCGCCAGAAAAATTAATATCCATGATTTTCCTCTCTTTAAACCCCATAAGCAACACAATGAAGTATTCAGCTCTACCTACACAGACAGGTTTTATGGCGACATGGGAGAAAAAAGGGCAAGGAATGGGAAGGAAGCAGCCATTGCCTTAATTAAGGTACATCCCCAGCATTTGCCTACTGTGAAAATGGGAAACCACGGAAAACCATCTTCAGGGCTGCCGATAGTGGGATTCGAACCCACTATCACCCGGATGCAAGCTCAACAGCTGCGCGCACCTAACCGCACGGCAAACTCGTCTGGTAAAAAATGTTAAGCATCTAGAGGTGGAGGAGGAAATGGAATGAAACTTCCACGTGTTGAGAGATTACGTGATATTATTTCAGTGGTTACAAAATCAAGTGAAACGTACAACGAACTTGGCAGTACGAACACACAGCTTGTCCCTTGTTAGTAGGACGTTGCACGCCTTTGGGCCTGGGTGCATGCAATGATTCGGTCAGGAAGGGCGTCATACACCGAACAATAAGCTGTGCGGTTTGGGGTACGTAGCTATCAGCTTGTATTCGGGAGATAATGGAATGGGTTCGAGCCTCACTGTCGGCAGCCCTGAAGATGGTTTTCCGTGATTTCCCATTTTCACACCAGGAAAATGCTGGCGCTATATCTTAATTAAGGCCACGGGCGCATCCTTCCAACTTCTAACCATTTTCTATCCCATTGTCGTCATAAGAATTATCTGTGTCAAAGCAAAATTGCAAAGAAAAAAAGAATGGTGTCATACAGGTGTCGTATCCTCTCCTGAGGCAAGTTGGCCCTCAACAGTTTTAACTACCCCGTAATATCCTGGATCTTGGCACTGGGACGGAGTTGACGACCGAGCTGGTCCGACACATGTTCTATCGGAGACTGATTGGGGGATTCGTGGCCAAGGGAGTACCTCAACATCATGCAGGCATGTCATAGAGACACGTGTCGTGTGTGGACGAGCGTTGTCTTGTTGGAAGATGGTACCAGAATACTGTCTCACGAGGGGTAACACATAAGGACGTATGATGTGCGTGACGTACCTTTGAGCCTTTAATCTTCCGGAATCACTACTGGAGGTGACTTGAAGCCATGCCCAATGGTGCCCCACACCATGACGCCAGGAGTAACACAGGCAGTAACATTGGCAGAGTATGCTCTCTCCCCTTGGCGCCACAGTACTCGCAGACGATGGTCATCTGAGGTAGTGCAGAACCGAGATTCATCGCTGAAGATTCTACGACAACACTCGTCCGTTGTGTGTATGTCCCTGGTACAGCTCCACTCCAAACACAGCCGTATGTGTTGTGGTGCTAACGGCAGCCTACTCATGGGACGGCGATTCAAAATTACAGCAAGTAATACTCTCGGACCAATTCTGCGCGATGGAACGGGGTGTTGTAGTGAGTCTATTATCTGCACCCGGATAGTAGACGCAGATGAAAAAGGGGTTACAACGTGTTTGGTGCACAATATGACGATCCTCCATTGGTGTGGTCAGACCTGGTCGACCGGAATCTTGATGACTCGTATGGTTTCCCTCACATTCCCATTCAGTCAAACATCGGGCCATTGTCACATCGGAATGCTCCGCATACATGGATATTACATGATTAGACCCGGTCACTAATGCACTGTAGTGGCCGTTCTTGCCGTTACAGATCATTGCAACTCCAACCCGTCGATGATATGTACGTGTACGAAATGTATGCAATCATCGCACCCTTCCTTCTAGGTGCGTAACTCATCTTGTCCGTGAGTTTATTAACCCCCCACCTTCCATGGCACAACAGCCTCGAAGGACCATGGACTACCAAGCGACCACTGCTCATCCTGGAGGCCTGCACATTACGAGGTGTCATGTGGTGAGCACGACGGATCTTCCCGGCCATTATTCCTGGCTTTCTAGACCGGGAGTGAGTGTATTATGTGATAGTTAATTTCAATTGCCATTCATTATATAGTACGGGAATACAGGGCTTATACGAACATTATCAGTTTTACGTCCCACTAACTACTTACGTTATAGTGTTCGTAGACACCTTGGTGAGAGTATGATTCCAGTAGTCTCTGAAATAACTTTACTTTTTAGTCCAGTTCTCTGCGTAGGCCTATAGGGCCTATACCGAATGTGTTCATAACCAAAGTCATTCTATCGCACGCTCGTAAATTTTGTTGCATTTTAGAATTAACCAATATTGTACAGTATTTTTATACATTAACATGTAATTTCCTCACTCAATTAAGTAATTTCATGATTGCAGAAATTGTTGCTTGCAAGTCAACATGCTCATGCGTTCATTGAAAATACAAAGCAGATGAACAGGTCGATATTCGACTTAGCTTTATCTTCATACTGAAATAGCTATAAAAAGATATTTTTTCAGCATAGGACACAAGAAGAGCCTCCGTGGCTCAGGCGGCAGTGCACCGACCTCTAATCGCTGGGTTCCCTGGTTCAAACCCCATTCACTCCAAATGAGATTTGTGCTGGGCAAAGCGGGGGTGGGGCAGTTTTTCCTCCGGGTACTCCAGTTTTCCCTGTCATCTTTCATTCCAGCGACACTCCCCAGTAATATAACATTTCATCTGTCAGTCATTAATCATTGCCCCAGAGGAGTGTGGCAGGCTTCGGCAACCGGCACAAATCCTATCCTCGCCACTAGATGGGGTTTCTTGCATTCCATTCCTGACCCAGACAAGTGACTGGAAATAGGCTGAGGATTTTTATAGGACACGCATTTCTTTTCCTATTTAGTCCTGTTAACTCAGGCACTTAGTGATTCTACCAATACAGTCGTTCGAAAACGATAGCCCTAAACAGTCATTTACGCATGTTCCACTTCGAATACTCCAGCGTTATATTTGTTTTACTTGCGCAGGACTCGTTTTAAGTTACGTTAAACTGTGGCTTGTTGCTCTGTAAGGAAAGAAGTCCACATCGTGTCATGGCAGCAGAGTAGTTGAACAGACTCACCGTGGATCAGATGTTGTGCTTCCATGTTAATTGTGTTGTTAACCTGAGCAGCTGATGCGAGGGCCGATATGATGATTAGGGCATGGAGAGGCGGCGATCAATCATCCTTATTGTGACAACGGGTTGGGTTAGAGTGTTCGCCACTCCCCGCACCTAGTATACACCATCATTACTGATGTTTACGAGAGATTGGAAACGTCGTCACACACGCGTGTTTCCACATGTATGCCCGTGCCGTGTGGTAGTTAAAAGATCTAAAAGAACTTTAAAATATGGATACATTCCGAATCTAATTTTATAGAACACGAGGCCAAGTTAACGTAGTCAAACATTTCTATTCGAGACAGATAGGTGGAACATGCCTCTGTGTTTGAAGTACTTCAAAGCGTTTTAAACGGTTGACGCAATTACCTCCAGAACATAGAGCTAGTTTTACAGCCTGTTCTTCAGCTTTTGCTGTCTGTCGTATTACAAATGTGCACATTCAGCTTTATTGCTTTTGATTAGGGAAGTTTCAAGAATATTGTTGTCTCTGAGAATATTTACTTGTAAAATGCCTGGCCCAAATCGATCTCCACTAATTCCTTTTCGGCTCTCTGCTTTTATTGATAAGTACTATATAGCGAAGAAAGCTTTCTGCCAAACAGATGAGGATTCGATGTGCTCAGCGCATTAACTTTCTCGTAGACATAAGCGCTGCTGTTACCTCCTTGTGTATATACTTTACTATCTCTTGTATGACATCCACTCAAAGATGGAACTGCGGAAGTTTCAGTGGAAATGTTAACTTTCAGAAACAGAACAAATGTCCTGTTGCATGCACAGGCTTCTCTACCGTTAACAATATTAATACGTAGTGTGAATAGAACAGGACGGTCCTCAACTGGCAAATGAACCACGTCTGAATACAGTCCATTTTCTCGAGAAGTAATTCTCCGACTTTCAAAATAATCACGGTGCTGAATTTGTAACGTGTGTGGGTTGAAGGATATGTGTAGAAAACAGTATAGTTCAGTTTAAGAACATAAAGTTAGTACAATTATCTCAGAAGATATTGGCGTCATGAAAAAGTACTGGAAGTCCGATATGAACTCCTTGGTACGATTAGTGAATGTGAAAATAAAATGTCAATGTCTTTAATCTTCCACGAGTTACTTGACGTGGGCAACTTAGCTGAATAACCCTGGATCCATTATTCAAGGTGGAATAAATTACGTTTCTGTTCTGATACTTTTATCAGTTACTACCGTTCCCTGTCCGGTTCCTTGGCTGAATGGTAATCGTAGTGTCTTTCGGCTCAGAGGGCCGCGGGGTCTATTTTCGGCCGGGTCGGAGATTGAAACCTTAAATGACTAATTCCCTTGGTTCTGGGACTGGATTTTGTGCTGTCCCCGATATCCCTACAGCTCATACACCACACATGACACTGTCCTCCAACACAAAATACATTTTAATATACACGGCAGATGCCGCCCACCCTCATTGAAGGGGTCTGCCTTTATAAGGGCTGCACCAGGCTAGCAATAGCCACACTAACTTAAGAAAGCTGGGCTGAGTAGCTCGGACGGTAGAGCGTTGGCCTTCTGAGCCCAACTTGGCAGGTTCGATCCTGGCTCAGTCCTGTGGTATTTGAAGGTGTTCAAATACGTCAGCCTCGAGTCGATAGAATTACTGGCACGTTAAAGAACTCCTGCGGGACAGCATTCCGACACCTCGACGTTTCCGAAAACCATAAAAGTAGTTAGCGGGACATTAGTATTATTATTTTTACATCGTTTCCCTTGTTCCTACCAAGTGATATTAATCTCTGATTGATTGATTGATTCTTCCGTATGTGTGATTTTCAGGGTGGTTGGGTAAAGGAATGGATGTATTATTCTCAAGGTTACATCTTTATGATTTCCTCGGTATTTGTATCGGACACCAAATCGTATTCTAGAATAAGTTTTTTATCACTAGAATGTAACTTCACTTCGTACTTTCATTACATAGCGTAAATTTCTTAGTCAGTAATTGAGCCTCTAAGTAACATTCGTCTCCTTTCTATGGCCGGCTTTATTTAACTGTTCCCCTATTGTTTCGGAATTAGGTGATTTAATTGGACGACGAGCCTTTCCCCAGAATTGGACCCCTCTTTGCAAGTGAAATTAAGCTCCAAGTGCATGAGAAAATCAGCACTAATTATTAATTCCGAACCCATTTAAAGGCCATGACTTACACTTTCCGCTACACTGGGAACATGCAATCGCGTTACGGTACTTGGGCATTGCAGAATGAAACCAATTGAGGGGACTGTGTATCATTTGATCAAAAGCTTGTCTGTACTGTAGTGACACGCTGATATGGACGATGGGTTTTAATGAGTAATTTGGAACCCTAGAATTGAGTTCAAATCCGCTTAAGCCCATCGTGGGTGCTCAGTGAGCGCGCGGCTGTTATCTTGTTCCGGCTGTTGGATACTGCTTTGCAATTCCTCAGCGCTGACTGAAACGTAGCCTACAGTGTTCTTCGCTTTCATAACTGCTGGTCCTACTAGGCCTATATGCGTTCAGTGTTCTTATTAGGTTTTAATCGCATCATCATAATTATTATTAGGTTGAGAAAGTGATTAATTTCTGCTGTACAGAAAAGAAGAATGAGTTAGTTACTGATCGCTCACGTCATGTATGTACTAATTGCTTTATTTCGTGCATTTTGTTATGGAAACAGTGTAGTAGTTCAGCTTCTTATGTGTTACGAAAGAGATCATTTCATTACGTTCCATGGATAAACGTTGAAACCAATAGCCTACTTAAAGGTTCCAGTTAAACTCACTACGATATTCGACTTGTTTCTTTTGAGAAGTTCCTAACTCTCTGACTATCTTTTGAAACATATAAATCTGCATTTAAAATGGAAAATGTGAAAATTAATATTCCTTACATAAAATACACAATCGTCGAACCTTGTAATCACACTTACTTCTTACTTGATTACTTACACATACGTTATTTGATGGGCGCCAGCTGCCACTCAGTGCAGCAATAATAGAATGAGAATCTGGACTATCTCTAGGGTGTGGGGTAATAAGCTTACTTTTGACAACATACCATATAAGTTCTGGGAAAAGGAGGTTGGCGCTCGGTTTCCTCATTAAATTAGGGTTTAAGTGATTCTACTCTGGAAATGAAACGAAGGATTAATTTGATAGAACAAAATATATTCTTGAAACAATGCCAATAAAAAATAGCAAGTCTTGTTGCGATAAAAAAATGTGAATATGAAATTGACATTGCAACTGAAAGAAACTAGGCATGAATTTGAATTCTTTTTGACCGGACATTTAACAATTTATACGAAATATATCCCTCACTGGTTCACTTCACTGTACCTTCAACACTTTGAGTGTAATTACGACGTATTCCTTAGATCTGGTGTTCACTGTACATGTGTCACGCCTAATTTGGTGATGTATCCATGTGACTGCTTCCTCTCCATATCATGTGACTTCTGGGTAAGTCTGCACTGTATGACCTCATTGCAAGTCTATCCTTCTATGACTTCGTGGTAAGCCTTTCGGTCCGTATCTTCAACTACGAAACCGACCAATTGTAGCCTCACTCTCTCAATGACCAAAGACTAATGGCTCACTGAGTCTTCTCCATCTCGGTCACACTCGTTGACTCTTGTTGACTGACCGACTTAGGCCTCTGCCTCCAGTTGAATAATGACTGACGCTACAAAATGCAGCCACCTTATGTAGACGTTAGGTTGACGCACCTACGTAATCTCCAGAAAAAACAATAATCTACTCCCACCTCGCGACAAGTATTACATACAATGGTGAAATAGCCCGGGGCTCCCTAGGTAAATCTAAGACCGTGAGCGCATCGCTAAATGCTCACGATGACGTAGCGATGACGTAGCGATGACTTAGCAGAAACGCCAGAAATATTGCACAATGTAGCAATGTTACATCCACATCTGATATACAGCAACTCTTTACTGTACATGTCTTTAGTGTTAATCTACACACATGTATATATGCATACATTTTACTACAATCACGCAAGCGACAAGCTTTGCAGAATCGAATTGAATAATAATTATATTACAATAATAGTAATCTCACAGATAAAATAATACAGACATAATCATAATAATAATGATACAATAATAATAATAATAATAATAATAATAATAATAATAATAATAATAATAATAATAATAATAATAATACAGATATCACCTTGTAACGGGATTTGAACCGTTACACTTTCTACAAGAGGTACCTTGCTATTTTGTTGCCTGGCTTCTTGGCTGAATGATGAACGTAGTGGCCTTCGGTTCGTAAGGATTCTGGTTCGATTCTCGGGCGTGGTGGGGAATTGTAGCCACGTTTCGTTGACTCGGGGGCTGGGTGTTAGTGACCGTCTTAATACACATCTGTAGTTACATACAAAACATCACACCACGAACCACCACAGAAACACACAATATTGAATACATCCCTCTGCTTAGGGTTGGTGTCAGGAGGAGATTTCTAGCCGTAAAACTAGGCTTTAATCACATTATTATTATTATTATTATTATTATTATTATTATTATTATTATTATTATTATTATTATTATCGGCTCCAGATCTCAGAGAAAGGCCATGAAAAGAAGAGAGAAAGAAGGTGCATTGCTTTTTTCAGTTTGGGAGGATCTCTGAAGGGCTTCTCCACATGTCTGACTAGACAATTATAAAAGATTCTCATTACTATGTAACATTTTCATCTACATCCAAGATGAGGGTATAGTCGGTTTCAAATGGTATAATGTGTCTAGGTACCGAATGGGGTGTCCGTGCGGTTAGGGTCGAGTAGCTGTGGGCTTGAATTCGGGATATGGTGGGTTCCAAACCCACCGTCGGCAGCCTTCAAGGTGGTTTTCCGTGGTTTTCCATTTTCACACCAGTCAAATGCGGGGGGGGGTCTGTACCTTATTAAGGTCAAGGTCACTTCCTTCCCAATCTTAACCCTTTCCTATACTTGCGTCGCTGAAAACCATCGATGTGTTAGTGTGATGTTAAACCACCAGTAAAAAATTAAAAATACGTAAATATAAATGCCTAGGTCGAATTCTGGCGACGATTTGAACTATTATGAGGTATTGTCCCCGTATAAGTACCACATCGGTAATGTCCCAAGCTGCACAGCGGATTCCAGGCGTGCTCAGTCAGCGGCAAATAATATGATTCCCTGCTTAAATGACATCTTGGATATAAGTGATGGGGAAGATATATTCTTAACGGTATGGGCAAGACAAGGACACTACGGTTATAAATGATGATAGGCAGAACGCGACATACGATTGAATAAATATTTATTAACTAAGACATGTTATGAAATAAAACAAAAAAAATGGAATTGACATAAATGAAATTGGCCTTCAAATAATCTCTTGATAAAGTTCATATTGGAAACGAGCTTTTCATGCGCCGACACACGCATTTAACATTTAAATAACACTTCAACGATCACTTTCACAACTGGAGACTTGTTTACATTATTTCAACTTTAGAATGAGTAATCGTTTTCCATATCTTACCTAATCGCTTCGGAAAAAATCCTAGAATCCTACACAATAGCTTAAGTGGGGTGGCAAGTACATATACACACAACTCCCGCTGGAGTAAACAAACAAATAGGAATCACTCGTGGATTGAAAACACGTACAACACACAATCACATATCAACAAACATCGCAAGAAATAATCGCATACATGTACCCAAATTTTCCCACAATAAAACATGCAAAGTGCTCTCCAACAAAGATCTCAATTTTCCGTGGAAGGAAAAAGTGTAAACTAAAATCTAAAATCCCTCCCAACGTTGTTCCCTGTAACAGAATACCGTATATGACACTGCAGATGTAGAAGACATTTGGACTTCAGTTCAAACAAAATTTGATGGCTGTTACCTGTAATAAAATACACGGCACAAAAATATATCACACTGTGGACTTAAACTCAATCACACATGCAACGTTGTTTCCTGAAATAAATAACATGACACGTAAATAACACACCATTCTCGAATCCTCACTGAATTGGGACGAATAAAAAAATCATGAATACCGCACTAATGAATCATCAGACATAGCAACATCTATGCACGTGAGGATATGAAATCGGCCGCTTAAACAAACAAAAAACCCTCCTTGGTAGACAAATGTAGCCGTCACCGGACAATTCTACGGTGGAATAACAACTCGAAAATCCACGCTCCTAATACAGCTAAATAAATCTGGGTATCTAATCCTCAAATCCGGGCCCAGGATCAAAGAAATTTGCTGTAAAACATAACTACCCAAGGCAAGTCTATCACAAATATACACGCGTATAATACGCTGGCCTTTAATTGAAGAGCAATCTTCGCCTTAATCATAGTACCGACTTATCCCACGTTCTGAGTTCCTTTAATTGATATCAGTAGATGACGCCTCACAACGCCCGATTCTCGCAATAATACTTCGAGTATCTCCTGAGGACCATACTCGCGTTTATCAAATTTGATATAATCATGTCAATTAATCTGCATTAATTTAATTAAATTTTCATGATTGAGCCAACGGCCGTAGCCGTGTTGAAACACCGGATCCCGTGAGATCTCCGAAGTTAAGCAACATTGGGCGTGGTCAGGAGTTGGATGGGTTGCCACGCGCTGTTGGTGGGGCTAAGGGAATGGAGGAGCGGAAAGGAACTGGCCACCCTACCGCACGTAAACTCCGGCTCAGGAACACCTCTGCGGAGGTTCGGACCTGCCTTCGGGCAGAACAACCCTTACCTTACCTTCATGACTGAAATGTAACTGTCGTTAACTCAAACTGACATACTAAATCAAGAACGTTACTGAACTAAATTTCTGAACACTTCCAAATAATAATAATAATAATAATAGTAATAATAATTTCTGTTGTTGTTTGAGTCATCAGTCTATAGACTATAGTCTGGTTTGATGCAGCCCGCCATGCCACCCTATCCTGTGCTAACCTTTTCATTTCTACGTAACTACTGCATCCCACATCTGCTCTAATCTGCTTGTCATATTCATACCTTGGTCTACCCCTACGGTTCTTACCACCTACATTTCCTTCAAAAACCAACTGAACAAGTCCTGGGTGTCTTAAGATGTGTCCTATCATTCTATCTCTTCTTCTCGTCAAATTTAGCCAAATCGATCGATCTCTCGCCAATTCGATTCAGTATCTCTTCATTTGTGATTCGATCTATCCATCTCACCTTCAGCATTCTTCTGTAACACCACATAATAATAATAATAATAATAATAATAATAATAATAATAATAATAATAAAATATAGAATTGATGACTGAAAATCCAATTAACCTCTGAATAATTATTTACTGTGAAAATGAGGTCTCGGTGATTCATAAACTATTCCTCCACTCAAATCACGACAACACTATAACAATACAAAATACATATTTACACATGGGAAATAAGGCGAAGGCTCTTACCAATTTATGAATCTTGAATCTCCACGAAATGAACATGCTTACTCCATACAAAATATTTACAGAAATCTTGATGGCCATGACCTGACTTCGAACATGAGATCCTACGGATCTATCACACACACACTCATACGCATGCATGATAAAATCTGACATAATGTTTGCTCTTATAAGTCCCTTCACTAAATTATTGAATTGAATACAAAACATATTACACAAATGATTTCCCATCACATTTACTTTACACCCGAGATGTACAATGCATCTCAATGACAAACAAGATAAAATAGAAGAGTAAACAAATGAACAAATGAAACAAATGAAAAACACGCTAACACATTCGGCTTAAAAAAGAAATGACAAACACAATTACTTCATGCAATAGTCATTAGTTACTATACAATATTTACAATTAATTAGTAAATGACTCTACATTTTAAATGAACATCTAGGACATTGTCCTTTTAAATTAACCTATTCCCTCTGCGATTAAGTTCGTGCACAAATCATAGAATCATCTTAAATCGAGTACTACTTTGTTTTGGTTTTTTGCCCCTCCATCTCCGGTCAGACTGCCGCATGGGTTTAGGGACCACGGATCACTACGGTAGAGTCAGAAAACAGGATGACCAGTTTCTGCCATAGCTCCGTATCTGCTAATCCAGTCTGCAACACTCGGTCCCACTCTTGAATACACGCCGTTATTCCCTGGAAGTGCCTAGACAACGCGATGCTTGAATGGCTACTATCTTATCCCGTTATCTCTTGACCTACTGACCAGCTTCCTTCTCATCTCCCGAAAAAAGTTTCTCGACTGCATAATATGAGTATAGCAATTGAATTCCTATCTCCCAAGTCCACGACCAATTTGTGTAGCAATTTTAACTGATGTGCCATGTCACCTCATTATTTACAAAGTTCCACTCTCGAACTCCTTAATAACTTTCCTCCTTACTAATGTCGAAGAAAAGTTCGAACTGTTGGTTCATAGCCGACTAACCGGTCTCACTGACAAATACTTCATAAGTGCTGTACTCTCTGAACAACTTCAATAGATTTTCCTCTGTAATTGAACTCTCCACTCCAGAGTTATATGTTCTCTCACTCACATGATAATGAATACAGTATATTGAAATCAAAGTTCCTGCATCTGACTTGAGTTTATTAATTCAAAGACCGAAGTCCTCTGACTCCACGACGATGCAACATACGCCGGAAAGACGTACATACACACGTAGACTGAAGATATGATAGACGTACTGATCGCAGACCAAAGACAAAAAACCGTTCTCTTACCTAGCGTTAGAGTATTTATTCAGTCATCTTCATCCCATTCTCATTTGAGGCCCCAAGACCAACCTGGTCCAGTCATATGTAAACATTAGAATGGCGCTATCATTTCACTGGGTTGATTTTGTGCGTCCATGTCGTTCATTTCAAAATTTAGACACTCACCGTTTGCACCAATCAACTTCGGGTCCTCACGCCGGGCGTCATGTAGTGCGTCCGTTTGCGTTTCTATTGTCCTTCCCGGTTTCTCATTGGTTTCAAATACAACTTTGTGGAGATCGTCTTGGCTGGAAGCAATGGCTTCCATTCCATTTTCTCATAACAGGTAGAGCCTTGCTTAATAATCCTTCCAGACAGCCGGTACCATGAGAATCCCGTTAAGTTACCACATATGTCACATAGTGTAATATAAAATTTTGAGGCTATAATTTCATTGTATTTGTAATTTATCCACCAATTTGACCGTTTTCTTACAATGTGCTTTACGTAGCACCGTCATAGATAAGTCATATGGCGACGATGGGATAGGAAAAGCGAAGGAGTGGGAAGAAAGCGGAGCGGCCGTGGCCTTGTTTAATGTATAGCACCAGCATTTGCCTGATGTGAAAATGGGAAACCAGGGCTGTTTATGTAACGTGAAATGTACAGGTTATCACGATGCTATTAAAAGGAAAACCGCTGTAACAAGTATCGCAAATGAACTAAGTAACTCAGAAGAGGACTTCAAGAAGAAAATTCACACATTGCCTGCACAATAGTAGAAAGGGACGGACGAAAATGCATATATACGAAATAGAAGCACAAGAGATTTGTGGCTATCGCCTGAAAAAGTATATAACTTACTCCTGGTCTAATTGACATTTTCATTGTTTAATGACTACGAGTATGTACATAATTATGGTACTAATTCCTGAACTTCTACCAGATAACTTAATTTTAATGCCAAGCGTTCAGTTGGCGCTATTTACTTTCTCATCCAGGTGACATTAATCTCGATTAAGAAAGTATTCTTATGTAAGAGGAAACGAAATGCAGGCGGGGCCAATCGCAAAGAATTCTGATTGACTAGCTCATCTCCTTCACGTAACTTTAGAAATGAATTATCAATAACCTCACGCTGTTCCTCATTCCGAATCCGAATTCCGAATCGGTTGTCCCGTTTAGATGAAGGCTGGATCAGAATTTCCTGTATATTCTGCGTCTACGTTTGTTTGAACAGTTATTGAGTGGCATCCATTCTGCCTTAGTATTCTGTGGCAACCTTACTTCTGGCTTAAAGCATCAACATGCAGACCTCGCCGTTGATTGTCATGTTTTCACCCGGAAAATTAGATTGCATTCCCGGGACTCTATATTCCCTAGCCTCCCTATTTCTCTGCTGTTGTATCTCTCCTTCCGATACATTTAGATCTTGCTGTTTACCGTTGCTTCTGCTTCCACACACAGTGGCTTTTGCAGGGTGAGAAGAGAGGAATTTCAAATACATTCCGAACGGCTTACGAAGTCAGCAGTGGACAAGGGAATGCGGCGAGCACCAAGGTGTGCCGCATACTTCGGCCTCTGGTCTTCACTCGCCTCCAATTATCCCGCCCGCAAATATTTAGACATGAACTATTACATACCGCTAACTGTGTTTCAATCTCTGTAGCCGCACATTTAACGAACAAAAGTTGATGAACCGTGAATGACCGTTAATAGTATTTGTTAGGATCCTGTCCGGTTTACAAGCTTCACATAAGTATTTCCGATCATGTCTGGTGGTAGAAGGAAAATAGGTCTGGTTTAGTATGAAAGGTGTACTGTTTAAATGTCTCTAAAGTTGTCATGCAGCGATTGAATTGGCTATGCATTTCGATACGTGTAACTGTTAGCTTGCATTCGGAAACAGGGGGTCAAACCCCACTGTCTGTAGCCCTGAATATGGTTTTTCATGGTTTCCCATGTTCACACCAGCCAGATGCCTTAATTAAGGCCACGGTCGCTTCCATCCCAATCTTAGTCCTACCCTACCCCATGTCGGCACATGACCTGCCTATGTCGGTGGGACGTAAAACATAATTATACATTCTCATGCAATTAAAAGTTAAATAATCTACCCAAGAGTACGCATTAAGATTGAAATGTTATCTAGTAGATTGAAGCAGCTACTAAGAAAAGGGAAAGAAAGGTATGCACTGAAAATGAAAATGAAAACCTGCAACCTGTTTTCCAGTCAGTGACCGGGTCAGGGATGGAATGAATGAAGCCCCCAACTTGCGGCAAGGTTAGGAATTGTGCCGGCTGCCGAAGCATGTCGCACTCCTCTGGAGCAGTGATTATCGACTGCCAGATGAAATGAAATGATAGTAGAGAGTGTTGCTGGAATGAAAGTTGACAGGGAAAACAGGAGTACCCGGAGAAAAACCTGTCCCGCCTCCGCTATGTCCAGCAAAAATATCACATGAAATGATCGGGATTTGAACCACTGAACAAAGTGGTGAGAGGCCGACGCGCTGCCGCGTGAATCACGGAGGCTACTCAAACGCATAAACTAAAAGACTGTAATGATACAAGAAAATCATGGGGAAATGTATTAATAGGTAAGAGATACGAAAAAATTGGGAATGGAGTTGAACTCTACACTCTTGTTAAATTTCTAAACAGTTGTCTTCCATTATATTTAATAATTTACTTGAATATATTTTTTTAGAATTAAGAGTAAATTATCAAACAGAATGGAAGACACCAGGGAGAACAGAAAGCTGTATAATGTAAACTATGTTCGACCAGTAGAGCACATTATATATCTTACATCAACCAGTTAAAGAACCTATTTTTGTTTATCTAAATGGGAACAACTGGTATAGAAACCGAACAGCAGCTAATAGGGGTACTGTTCTCCACTAGCTACTTTTAAAACCTCAGTCTTGCACTAAAGTGAACTATACGCGTTTTCCACTATTGCATAATATCGCCCTACAACAAATACAAGTACGAGGGTTTCAATCTGAATAATTACTGCATTGTTCTTTGGCTAATTGAACAGGCAACGGTTAGAGACGATTTCAGCGTTTAATTTGGATTTTTGTTTCTGAAATTTAACAACAAAGAGAAGATTCTTACCCTTAGATGGTCTTACCCTATCGATTTTAAGAGAGTCAAGAGTTCATTTCTGCACTTTTTGAATCTAAAACACTGAGACAGTCGTAAATACTGTAAGTTACCTCACATGAATGTGTTTGGTGGCATTACATTTTGATGTTGCCTAGGGTACCATTACTGCCAGGCCGTGTGTGAGGCAAGTCGTATTTCATAGAGCCCATAACCGCACAAGGGAATCCCCTCTCCTAATTGAGTTCGACACACCCCTTTCCATCCCTCCGCCAGTCCGCAAACAAGATTAAAGTTTGATATCTCATTATGCATCATGCTTTCTGGGCTGGCTTTTTGTTTGAACGTAGAATTCACGAGCCTTATTCATCCAGCGAGCTGATTGTGTGTTTATATCCAGCGCTTTTTAAAACATGTTTGTTTATTACGTGCATAAATATTTGTTCAGTTGGTAGTACCGGTATAGGCAGCAGGGAAATATTACTTTGTTTAAAATGGTACAATATATTGCACTATATGAAACTCATTTCCTGGACTGCAGTTTCGAGTAACTAAACGCGTTTTGTATACTCTGTGTTTATCCGTATAACAGAATCGAAAACTTCTTTCTGATATTAACAGGAATTTTTGTGCAAACGCATGTATCGTCGCTGAGGAAGCAATACTGCGTATCAGCATGATTTTCCTATCCATTGTTTTCCTTAAGACTGATCACGCCGCTCAGCTATGTATGGCTATGCAGATCATCAGAACAATTTTCGTTGTGTTCAATTTCCTATGCTTGTGTGTAAAGGAAAATGACGCTTACCGTACTGTAAGAATGTATGTTTGTGTGACGCATTTACGCACTCCTACAGTATTATGTACAAGGTACTTAAACATAAGAAAATGACCCACGAAAGTTGTCCTGATGGACTGCTTATCCATATGTGGCTAGGAGGCGTGACCAGACTTGAGGAAAGTTATGGATGGAAAGTGTTAGTTTCTGTTATTATTATTATTATTATTATTATTATTATTATTATTATTATTATTATTATTATTATTATTATTATTATACGTGGTGTGGATTACTGTAGTCATGTCCTAGTTCGTGAATCACAGGCAATCGTTGAGTGACTTAGTAAGTTGACTTCAGAGTCGGGATACCAGTTGCTATGGAATGAAAGATGGTATCTCAAAACATATTCTCAGTCATGGCCCTCCTTGTGCTCAGGCGGCTAGGACTGTACAATCCAACGGTGGTTCCTAACCCATGAAATGATAGATCCTCATTGGGGCTGTGTGTAAGTAAGGGTGGCATCCTGCTTCACAGAATTTTCACCGATCACGCTCAGAACGATTTAAGCAAGCCTCGGACCTATGGGAGTAACGGAGTCCCACTCCCATTTTCAGATGAGAAACTCCTTGGAAACAACTTGACGAACGAAACGATGGGGAGCTATCAGTATTAATGGGGCTTATGGAAGAAAGTAGAACTGACTGAGTGAGGAAAGGGGTTGCACCTGAATGTGTTAGGAGTTAATGATATTCAGGTGAGGGGAGATAACGAGGAAGAGATAGGGGATTATGAAGTGAACTTGACGGGTGTTGGAAAGGGAAGGGCAGAGTGTGGGGAATACTAGGAATACTATTGCACTCAACGTAGTTTCTGTTAGAAGCATAAATGAGCGAATGATGTGGGTAGATTAGGAGGAGAATTGTCTAAGATTATTCACCATGTGTGGGTGCAGATGAAGATGAAATTGGCAAAATTTGTGAAGCATTGAGTGACATTGTAGTCAGGGTCAACAGCAAGGACAAGATAGTGTTATTGGGCGATTTCAATGCGAGAGTTGGAAATAGAATTGAAGGATATGAAAGAGTGATTGGTAAATGTGGGGAATATATGGAAGCTAATAGGAATGGGAAGCGTTTGCTGGACTTCTGTGCTAGTGTATGATTAGCAGTTACGAATACATTCTTCAAGCTTAAGTCTATTCGCCGTTACATATAGGAGGGTAGGGCACTAGATCCACAACTGACTGCATCTTAACAGACTTTGAATTAAGAAAATATGTTAGGAATGTGCGGATTTTCCGCGGATTTTCGATGATACGGACCACTATCAGCAGTGAACTAGTGAATTACCTAGGCCTAGGAGAGAGAAATTGAAATCTGTATGCACACGAATAAGTGTAGAAAATCTCCTGGACGAGGTAATTAGAAGTACATAGATATGGTTAGTGAAAAGTTACAAACAATGAACAGTAAGCAGGTTCTGGATATAGAAGGAGAATGGGTGTCATACTGGGATACTCTAGTAGAAACTGCAAGGGAATGCCTAGGATCAGCTGTAGTGCAAAAGGTGGGGAAAATGCTAAAATTTTGGTGGAATGAAGAAGTGGTAGCAGCTTGTGAACATAAAAAGAAGACATATCAGAAATATCTCCAGACAAGGATGTAAGTAGATGAAAAGAACAGGGCTAACAAATAATTGTTGAATCCAGGAAGAAGATGTGGGAAGATTTTGGTAATAACCTGGAAATGCTAGGTCAAACAGCAGGGAAACCATTTTGTACAATAATAAAGAATCTTAGGGAGGGAAAGAGGAAATGAATAGTGTTTTGGGTAAATCAGGTGAACTCATAATAGATCCGAGGGAATCACTGGACAGGTGAAAGAATGTTTTGAAAATCCTCTCAATGGAAAAGAAAATCGCAAATTCACCCAGCTATTTAAAAGTCCGCCGATTTAAATATCGCTCAAACCGAGCTTTAACGATGATGTCGTGGACTGTGCTTTGCAGAGTGTTAACGCCTGTTAGAAAAGTCGTCAATGATTCTCGTTTGTGGTGACACTTCATGGCGCCACATATCCTCCGTTGTGAGAATGACAATTACAGAAATTGACACAACACTTAACACCAATATGTCTAACTTTTATATGATGTTTTTTGTAGTTGTAGTTTGTGTAATCAGTCCATAGACTTGTTTGATGCAGCTCTCCATGCTGTCCCGTTCTCTGCCAATATTTTCTATTGTACTTAACTACTACACCCAACATCTGGTCTAATCTGCTTTCCATATTCAAAGATTGGTCTACCACTACGGTTCTTACCACCTACATTTCCCTCAAAAATCAAATGATAAAGTCTTGTGTGTCTTACGATGTGCCCCAACATTCTCACTCTTCTTCTCTTCAAATTTGGCCAAACCGATTTCCTCTCACCAATTTCATTCAGTATCTCTTCATTCGTGATTATATCTACCCATCTTACTTTCAGCATTCTTCTGTAACACCACATTTCGAAAGCTTCTATTCTCTTTTTATGAGCTAGTTATCGTCCATATTTCACTTCCTTAAATCCCACGCTCCAGACGAAGGTCTTCAAAAACATCTTTTTTAACTCCTATATAAGTGTTCCAAGTGAGAACATTTCTTTTCTTAAAGGCCTTCCTTGCTTGTGTTAGTCTGTATTTTATGTCCTCCTTACTACTGCCATCGTTAGGTATTTTACTACCCAAGTAATAATATTCATCTACTTTCTTTAAGGCTTATTTTCCTAATCTAATATTTCCTACATCACATGACTTAGTTCGATTTCACTTCATTAGTAGGGTTGCCAGATGTACGGTTTTGCCCGGAACAATACGGTTTTTTCTCATTTTGTTCCGCGTACGGTGCACTATTTAAACCGTACGCCCAATGTTCCGTTTTTTAAATATCATGGTTTAGACAATAGTATAGTATCAAAAAAGTGCGCGGTTATGGTCAAAATATTCTGTATTCTGACCTGACCAATGATCAGCCATCACAGTTGAGAACAGCGCTTCTGGCAGAGTTCTAGCGGCACTAGCGGGCATGCAGTCTCCTCCATTATATATATCAGTGGTTTAATTGGTCTAGAAAAACTGAAGAACATTTTGATGGTACTTACGTTTGTCTAAAGTAAATCTCCATCGAATGCATATACTGAAAGAGTATTTTCAGTAATGGCAATAAAATGGAGAGATGACAGAAACAGATGCTCAGGCAGATACAATAAAAATGAACTTCTTGTGTACTTCAACTATGATGACAATTGTAAGGAATTTCTCAAGAAAGTTTTGTTGAATAAGAAACTGTTACAAATTGCTTCTTCAAACGACAAGTACTTGTGAAATGTTAATTTCAATGTAAAGACTAACGCACTATTAGTTTTTAATAAGTTAAGTACCTACATATTTCATGCTGACGCTGTTATATTATTAACGGTATTTACTTGTTAATATATCCCTGGTATTTTCTCTTAATTATCGCTATGGTGTCTTAATTTAGCGCTATATGGCAAGGAAATTGAAGTGTTCCTTATTTGCCATCTGGAATCGAGCGACTGTTCCTTATTTGCCATCCGGAAATCTGGCAACCCTATTCATTAGGTACTTTTGTTTTCTACTTATTTATTTTCATCTCGTACATTTTCCCCCTGGAATCTGCCCATACCATTCAGCAATTTCTCCAGATCTTCTGCAGACTCAGATGAAATAATATCATCTGAAAATCTCAGGGTTTTCATTTCCTCTCCTAGGATTGCGATTGCCTTTCCATATTCCTATTTGATTTCGTTTACCGCCTATTATATATAAATATTGAAACGGACGGGGGTGGGGACAAACTGCAGTCTTGCTCCACTCCTTTCTGGATTCCTGCTCCTTTTTCAAAGTCCTCGATACTTATCATAGCAGACCAATTTTTGTACAGATCATCTTTCTTTCTCGGTATATGATCCCAATCACCTTGAGAATCCCATATAGCTTAGTCCAATGAAGATTTTCGAATGCCTATCCTAGATCTACGAACGCCACGTACCTCGGCTTGTTCTCCTTAATTTGTTCCTCTAAAATCAGACGTAAAGCAACCCTCAGGAGTGCTTCACTTGTTCTTACATTTTTTCTGAAGCCAAATTGATCTTCTCCCAACTCAGTTTCAACGTGTCTTTCCATTCTTCTGTAAGTAGCACGTGTTAAAATTTTGCAAGCGTGAGGTACTAAACTAATGGTGCAGTAGTTCTCATACTTGTCAGCTCCTGCTTTCTTGGGAATTGGTATAACAACATTCTGCCTAAAACCGGATGGCAGTTCTCTTGTATCACACATCGTACACGCTAAATGGAATAACCTCACCATGCTGGTTTCTCATAAGGCAGTCAGTAATTCTGAGATATGTCATCAATTCCAGGTGTCTTGTTCCGAATTAGGTCCCTCAAAGCTCTGTCGAATTCTGACCTCAAAATTTGGTCTCCCATTTCACCAGCGTCAGCACCTCTTCTTGTTCCAGAACCATACCATCTACACATTTACCTTGATAAAACTGTTGGAGAAATGATTTTCCAGCCATTTATCTGTCTAGCCCTTTTTCCCCTATACGTTGTTTTCCATCCGAGATCGTAATATTTATCCACCTAGTTTTCCCTTCTCCAAAGGTTTCCTTGATCTTCCTATGTGCAACATCTAATCTGCCTTTCCTAGAACCATACAACATTTAACATTCTTGCACTTCTCTTTCAGCCATTTCTCGTTAATTGTCCTGCACTTTCTATCTACTTTATTCTTTAATCGCCTGTATTCTTTCCTGTCCTCCCCTTTTTATATTCTTACCGGGCGAGTTGGCCGTGCGGGTAGAGGCGCGCGGCTGTGAGCTTGCATCCGGGAGATAGTAGGTTCGAATCCCACTATCGGCAGCCCTGAAAATGGTTTTCCGTGGTTTCCCATTTTCACACCAGGCAAATGCTGGGGCTGTACCTTAATTAAGGCCACGGCCGCTTCCTTCCAATTCCTAGGCCTTTCCTATCCCATCGTCGCCATAAGACCTATCTGTGTCGGCGCGACGTAAAGCCCCTAGCAAAAAAATTTTATATTCTTGTACCTCCGTCGTTCACCGGTCAGGTCTAGTATCTCTTGAGTCATCCGCTGATTCTTGGTTGATCTTTCCTTTCTTCCTAACCTTTCTTCATGATCCTACTGACCTCAATCTTCATGCCTGTCCATTCTTCTTCCATTGATTTTCCTTCAGGTTTTTCATTTAGTCCTTTTGCAACATATTTCTTCAAACAATCCGTCACAATTTTTTCTTTTAACTTGTCTAGATTCCATCTCCTCGCATTGCGTACTTTCTTCAATTTTTTCAACTTCAGATGGCATGTCATGACCAACAAGTTGTGGTCAGAGTCCACGGTTGCTCCTGGGAATGTCTTGCAATACAGCTCGTGGTTTCTGAATCCGTGCCTAATCATAATGAAGTCTATTTGATACCTTCCAGTGTCTCCAGGTCTTGTCCACGTATACAGCCGTCGTTTGTGGTATTTGGGCCTAGTATTAGCTAGGACATAATTCAACAAGCCGACTTCCTCTTTCGCTCCTTTGTCCCAAACCGAATTCTCCTGCTGTATTACCTTTTTCTTTCTTAGCCTACGTCTGCATTCCAGTCTCCCATCACAATTAGATTCTCGTCACCTTTTACATATTGTATGGAGTCTTATATCTCTGCATATTCTTTCTTCTTCCTCATCATCCACTGAAATAGTAGGCATGTAGACCTGCACTACTGTAGTGGGTATTGGCTTGGTGACTCTCTTGACAGCAATAATCCGTTCACTATGCCGGCCATATTAACTTACCCCATGCCTTATCTCCTTACGTATTATTAAATCAACACCTCCGTTTCCCCTGCAAAAATCCTGATCTTCCTGTCAACGTACTTCACTTATACTGCACCCAGACTTTGAAGGGTGCAATACTAACTACATCTCACTTTAGTATATCCGTTTCCGTTTTTTGATTCTCTAACCTTGCACGATTCAAACTTCTGACATTCCACCCTCCGTCTCGCAGAATGTCCGTATCCACTTTCCTGATGATTGTCACCTCACGTAGTCCCCTCCAGGAGATCCGAATTGGGGATTATTTCCGAATATCTTACTCGGGAAGAAGCCGTTATCAGTATACCATTCATACAGAGAGAGCTACTTGTCCTCGGGAGTTAGTTACGGCTATATTTTCCCGTTACTTTCAGCCGTGTATCAGTATCAAAATAGCTAAGCCATGTTGAGTATTATTACAAGGCCGTATCCGTCAATCATCAAGACTGCCGCCCTTACAACTTCCGAAAATCTGTTGCCCCCTTTCCATGAACCATTCGTTAGTCTGGTCTCTCGACAGATACCCATCCGATATGGTTACACCTACGGCTTGGCTACCTTCTTCACTGGGACGCAAGCCTCCCCGCCGCTGCAAGGTCACGTGGTTCGCAGTGGAGGAACTATTATATACAGTAAATAAATATTTCTTTGCATGGAAACATGGACAGCGGATGAGCCATAATTTCAGTGTTGTTTGTTTTACCGCATGCCGTACAGACTGTAACTCTTTAATTTCTACTTCAAATTTAATAGTCCCACTCTTGAGCATCAATTGTAACTTCAAAAAAGTATAGCCTACTTGCTCCACTACTGAGGGTCAATTTTAACATTATGAAAATTGATATTAATGATAATAATAATAATAATAATAATAATAATAATAATAATAATAATAATAATAATAATAATAATAATAATAATAATAATAATAATATGCCTGCTGTCTTTTCTTGATGGATACAGTACTTTTGCATCCATCTCTCGTCACAGGCCAGAGTAAAGTGTAGCTTCCACCCAAGTCCCAGTCAACATCCATGGCTGTGACAATATGGAAGTTGCTGGGGGATGGGTAGTGCTGAGTAATGACATTCAGAACATGACTAGTGCATCTGAGTGTTATAAAAGGTGCTGCTCAAAGGGTCAGTCGTGTTGCAATAGTACTTTCTGACCCAGTGAGGAAAGCAATGGCAAACTACCTTACTTCTCATCTTGCCTAGTACGCCTTATTTTGGTGCTGCCATTGGTTTATGGGGTTTCCTTATAACCGCATAACCTTTGGTGGTGCTATTTGAGGATCCAACCAGCCTATGGGCTGATGACCTAACACAATAATAATAATAACTTTAATTCTTGTACCACAAATGAGTGTTTTTATCACTTGGTGGCTTCCAATGAAATGGCATTAAAACAAAATAAGAAGAAGAAAAAGAAGAAGAATATTAAGAAGAAGAATAATACTAATTCCCAGTAGATTAAATGTAAACAGCCATTGCTGTTTTATTTAACTTGAGAACTTTTAAGCTTTTACACAATTTTGGGTCACTTAAAGTATTTTAGCTGAACGATCTGTTGCTCTACCTGTCGTAGAGCGCGTGTAGGGAAAGCAAAGGGAAACTGCCCTTTGACAGAAATAACCAGTTTTATTTGTGTGTATGGCATGTTGGGTATTCAGCCAACTCATTCTTATTTTGATTTAATCTTCCTTCGTCCACTGACAAGCCAGCTCCTCTAAGGTGCAATGTATGTACACCACAGTGGCTAGACCGTCCTGTTTCATTTTAAAAAATCCTGACTTACTCTTTCACATGACTGGTCCGATGCTGTGAATGTGGTGGTACACAGCCCTGGAAGGAGGTGGGCATCTTTTTGAACAGGATTATGTCCTCGCATCTTTTGAGCTATTCAGACTAAGAGGGTCTAACTTTCTTAATCCTCGCTCTGCTTGAACTCTCAGCTTGCCAATGTATGAATTCGGCGCCTCTGAATAGGTAGTAATCTCCATAGAAATCTTCCTTAGTTAGTCTTTATGGAATAATATATGCGAAGCCACGTATTTATTGTGCTATACACCGTTTGAAAGGGACGAGACGCTAATATTGAAACACAATAGTATCATGAACGTCATTTAATCTTACCTTTTTTTACGCAAGAACTCCAGGGATGGTAAGTTTCCAGTGAACGGCTGCAATAGATTTCTTGTGAGAGCACTGACCTAGATTTTGAAAGAATTCTGTCGATATGTACCTCATGAAATACTTCTACTGCATCGTGAAAAAGAAACCAAGAAAGCAAACCCATGGCGCAACAGCCCAGAAGGGCCTTGGTCTTCGAAGCAACCGCTGCTCAGCAGATTACGAGTTTCATGTGGTAGCCACGACGAATCCTCTCGGTCGTCATTCTTGGCGTTCTGGACCTGTCGTGAAAAAAGAAGCGTATTTGAAAACCAGTCATAGCTGCACTCTTAACCACAAATCGTGAGAGAACAGGAAGCCAAATAGGAGTGCTCTGACTAGAGACGCTGGAGACAGCGGAATGTGGTCTTCGCCGAGGTTTTATCCATTTCACTTCAGGTGGATGCTGATACATTGTATTAAATACTAGAAAATCTATCTCAGGTCCAGTGAACATTTCTGGTGAACTGAAGAGTGCTAACATTTATCCCCACTGCTCAGTAATGGCGAAGGCCATACGTTAATTATGAATCAGTATTATTTATCTGTTTGTATGACGTTTCACAAAATTATTATCCGTACTTTTACTACCGCAGCCCGCCTCCGTAGCGTAACGGTTAGTGTTTATTAGCTGCCGTCCTCGGGGGCCTGGGTTCAATTCCTGGCACTGCCAAAATTTTAGAATGGCAGGAGGGTTGGTATGTGGTTGGAATGGTACATGCAGCTCACCTCCAATGGGGATGTGCCTGAAAAGAGCTGCACCACCTCAGGATGAGGACACGAGTTTACTTTTTTTTTTTTTACTGCCGCGAACACCACAGATATGCAAATTGCTCCATACCTTGAATATTTTTGAAACATTATTTTCACATATGACACCAAAATAACAAGCAAAGTCTTTTCGGTAGCCCTTGGAGGAGTGGAAGGTAAACACATCCTTTACCCTTTCATAACCTCGACACCGAATGTAATCGGTGATTTTCTCTATTTTTGACCGCTGTCACTGCCGGGAATTCACTTGGTATCCATTTCTATTGTAGACTAAGTAACCCCAGAACTACGAATCTCTTCAGAAGTGCAAGCCTCGATTTAGTAAGTATCTCGGATTCTAGACAGAGACTCGTCAGATGCTAGGGCTGTACATTAATAATTAAGGTCACGGCCGCTTCCTTCCCATCGTCGCAATAAGACCTATCTGTGTCGGTGCGACGAAAAATAAAACAGATTCGTCACGAAGTTCTTCCAAGTGAATCGAATACGCCTCTACCGCGTCGAAGTTATCGTACGATGCTACAAGTTTAACATACATATTTGCACAAATTGTAAGAATTGGCTACCTGACCTTTTTTGGTCACCTGACTAAAATGTACCTGTACCCTGGGGATGTTTTAAGAAACATAAGGCCGGGCTGAGTGTCTCAGACGGTTGAGGCGCTGGCCTTCTGACCCCAACTTGGCATGTTCGATCCTGGCTCAGTCCGGTGGTATTTGAAGGTGTTCAAATACGTCAGCCTCGTGTCGGTAGATTTACTGGCACGTAAAAGAACTCCTGCGGGACTAAATTCCGGCACCTCGGCGTCTCCGAAAACCGTAAAAGAGTAGTTAGTGGGACGTAAAACAAATAACATTATTATTATTATTATTATTATCATTATTAATATTATTATTATTATTATTATTATTATTATTATTATTATTATTATTATTATTAAGAAACATAACCTCAAGCAGTAGCTTTACACATTGGATTGAACGTCATCAAAGTATGTGGAAGAAGTATACCTCTCTGATGGAAACGATCACGCCTTATCGCAGTTAGAAAATAGGGCTCGAAATGTCAGTAGGATGCTTGTCAACACACATCTGATCTCCCTTTCTGTTTTCATTTCTTGATATAAAATATCTGTAGAAACAGTTATCTTTGCAAAATTGTTCTAGCGTTTGAAGGCATTTCGGCCTAATGTTACAGCGAATATTTTCAGTGTAAACGTAGGAGAAGAAAGTGCTTATTAGTTTCATACATGTTTGCCTTTCGATGGCATTTATGCTACTATCTTCCTTACAGAGCGAGTTGGCCATGCTGTTATGGGCGCGCAGCTGTGAGCTTGCATTCGGGAAATAGTGTGGTCGAACCTCTCTGTCGGCAGTCCTGAAGGTGGTTTCCCGTGGTTTCACATTTTCACACCAGGCAAATATTGGGACTATACCTTAATTCAGGTCACAGGCGCTTCCTTCACACTCCTTACCCGCTCCTTTCCCATCGTCGCCATAAGACCTATCTGTTTTGGTGCGACGTAAAGTCAATTGTCAATATATATATCTTACTTAGAATAGGATCAGTCTCGTCTTAAGTTCCTGGCCGTGGTTATTTTACAGTGAGATATATTTCTCGCATTAAGTGGACAGGAAAGATATTTTCTCTATCAATGTATCGATATACAACTGTGTTGTATATTAGACCAGCTGTCATATCCGCCGCTGAAGATTTATGTAGATGAGATAAATTTCAGCCAGTTAGACTCTTCAACTCGACTCAATAATAGATATTTTCGCCCAATTGTTCAATATTAATCGCATTTGTTGTCTCCTTAATTTACATCATACCATGCAGAGACCTGATCTCCTTTTAAAAGGTACGTATTTATTTACTACAGTATACAGACATTTTCTGAAATGGTATTACACGAGTATAAGTACCTCATCATGAACTCTTCTGGCCATTATTTCAATCATTTAAACATTGGAAAGGCCTTTTGATGAGAGGAAAGATATACGTTAACTGTGCGCATGCCCTTGAGCGAGGTAAACTCTGCGGTCTTCGACTGATTTAATAATAATAATAATAATAATAATAATAATAATAATAATAATAATAATAATAATAATAATAATAATAATAATAATGTTACGTCCCTCTGACTACATTTATAGTTTTCGGAGAAGTAAGGATTCCGTCGGAACAAAATGCTGACACCTCGGCGTCTCTGAAAACCGTCAAAAGTAGTTAGTGGGACGTACAACTATTTGAATTGGGCGTAAACCCTCCACTTCCCGCATCAGCGACCTCTTATTATCTTAAGTGAACTATGTGGTGCATTTGGGCTTGTTGTGGAATAGAAACTAATCTGATCTCCAAACATATATATATTACATGTTCGAAATATGGCAAAGTAGAGAAAATAATCCACATCAACGGCGTAATAATTGTTTTCCCCCCAATTTTGAAATGAAGTGCTGTCTGGTCTCTTATACATTCACTTCATCGAAATTATCTGTTTGCAGCGCCGTATAAACACAGTTCCACGTAATGGAACTTCATTCTTTCAACATTTAGATGTATAATTTTCTCGTCGATGGAAAAAGTTCACAAAACGCCCCTGTAAGCGAATTTTGCCGGACAATATTGCCGTCGATCTCCAAATCTGGTATATTACCTTCGACTTTCATGCACTTATCCACAATCAGCTCAGCGCCCCAGTGTCCAATTACATGATTAAGCACACCCGGAAGAAGGCTGTATTTCTAGTTGAATGTGACATCTTTGTATCTCCTGGCAGTGTTGTTTGGATGACAAGGATTCGAGTTGCACAGCTTCCAACTGCACAAACCAATCGTTCATCCGGTGTGCTTATTGCCGTGTGCATGTGTCTTTACAAGATTTATTTATCAGGATTCATAAACCAAACCAAACCCCATGGCGTTACAGCCATGGTAGGCCTTGCCCTATCAAACGACCGCTGCTCGCTCGAAGGATTGTTGATTACGAGGTGATCTATGGTCGGTGCGGAGAATTCTTTCGGTCGTTGTTCTTGGCTTTCTAGACCGAAGCCACTATACAGTTGTCAGATTGTTCCTCATTTGTTCACATGTAAGCTGAATGGACGTCGAACCAGCCGACAGATCCAGATAAAATTCCTGACCCGGTCAGGAATCGAACTCAGGTCCTCCGAGTAATAGGCAATCTCACTACCCCTAGACTGTGGGGCCGTCATTGAGCCCCATAAACATGTATAATTGCCGACAGTGGAAAGTTACGGTTAGTGCAACAGACAGCTAAATATTAAGTCTGATTTCAAGTTTTTAGCAATATCAGGCACATTGCGAACGTTTAGAGCACACCACCTGCACCTCTCATTCTTACAATATGTTCCAAATCTATTCAATTTAAAACAAATGCATAGTAGTTACGGCTAGATATCGTATAAGACAGAACAGACAGAAATATAACAAAGAAACGAAACATTTTTCCTTTATTCGAAAAGTAATATGGGTCTGAAAAGTTGGAAAATTCCGTACCTAGCACTGTCTTTATGACCAATACTTCAATACGACTTAAATTTATGGACATATTTGATTATCTGTTATACATCCCTCTAAATTACCACTCTAATTTTCCACTAAAGAAATATTTTATAACCTGTAGGATATACCATTCGGAATTTCATGAAATGTTCAATCGCTTTAATGTGATGTTTGCACACACAAATTTGCGCTTGAGTCTACTTCCGACTTCTGTCAGCCTATTCCGAGCTAAAACTCAATATGGTAAAAAGAACAGAACTTCATAGACGAGAGGGTCTTTCTATATATAGATGTAGCTCACAAAATTTTCATATTAATTTCATTATTTTACGGTTGATATTTGCATGAATTCGAGATGTACATGCATTGGTATGCTAGTCCTAACATGAGTAATTTTTGATACAAGTTATTCTTTCATAAACAAACCTCCAACTTCGTGCACTCCGGAACGCTTGCAATGACGCGAATCATAGTTAGTATGGACTGGCTTGTCCAAGGCCATGAAAATCTTCGTTTGCCTACCTATCCTGAGGAAGATGTGGGGCTAGTGCCTTAAAGAAGTACACAGAGTAACATTCTCAACTTAATTTACAACAGTTACAAGTAAACTTCTGGTTATATTACAGGATAATTAATAGAATTCACACGCAGAGAAAATTTCCTTGGCTACTGTTTCGAATGCCTCAAAATGAACCAAAAATAACACGCAATATGCCTTTAATTGAGTGTGTCCTGAGATACTTGCTCCCAGAGTGATTTCTCTGTGTGAACAGAATGGAATTCTACATGTTAGTGTGGTGGAGGATTCCAGGAATGTTTAGGAAACACCCAGCCTCTCAGCCAAGGGTATTATTATTATTATTATTATTATTATTATTATTATTATTATTATTATTATTATTATTATTATTATTATTATTATTATTATTATATGTTCAATTTGCGTCGTAGCGACAGAGGTAGGTCATATGGAGACGATGGGCCAGGAAAGGTATAGGATTGAGAAAGAAGCGACCGTACTTAAGGTAGGTACAGCCTCGGCATTTTCCTGGTGTGAAAATGGGAAACCACGGAAGACCACATTCAGGACTGCCGACAGTGGGGTTTGAACCCACTAACTCCCGCATGCAAGTTGGCAAGGGAATTCACGATTAAAATCTAACGACTCGGCCGACAATCGAAACCGAAGCCCGAAGGCGAAGACGCGACCCCTTAGCCATGGAGCCCGATAGTTTTGAAATAAAAAGTAACGTTAGTGTATTTTGGATTCCACGTAACACTGGAGGATCTTGGCTGGGAACTTCCGTGGTTTCTCATTTTCACACCAGGCAAATGCCGGAGCTGTACCTTAAGGCCACCGCCGCTTCCTTCCCATTCCTAGCCCTTTCCTATCCCTTCGTGTAATATCTGTGTCGGTGCGACGTGAAGCCAATTGTAAAACTTGGCTACGAACACTGTCAACTATCACATAAAGCTATGGATTTGCGTATTATTATTATTATTATTATTATTATTATTATTATTATTATTATTATTATTATTATTATTATTATTATTATTATTATTATTATTATTGTGTTTTAGCGGTAGTCAGAGGTGAAAGAAGGTGCGGGGTGGTGAACAGGTCTCAAACTACTACAGTAAAATTGTTTGAAAATTTAACAAGGTTATATTTTCTTTTCAAAATTCAGAAATAACAAGAATGGCAGGTACGGAGTAGCAAGGTAACAAGGTACAATTACAGTATTTACAGGATTTGGGCTTCGAGCCCTGAAAACACAATTCTTGAGCAACTAGCCCAACTTTACGATATACAAATTTCAACAACGGGGCAGAAGACCCCAATCAAACCCTGGAGCACTTGCTCCCAATTACACAGTAAAGCCTCCTCGAGGCATACAACACTCAGTTTTCGAAAAGAGCCACTCGCTCTCAACTTTAAGCCTCTCCCAGGCCACACCAAACTCCACCTTCAAGCTGTCCTCAACGGACATAAACACAGGGGTAAAATACCCAATCTACTGAGGCCTATTAAGTGAGAAAAGGTTAATTATATGGCCTCTAAAATACCAACTTGAAAGGAGGCTCTCCGCACTCCTAATACACTCTATTTAAAACCTACTTGGCACTAGGCCGTTAATGCAAGGGCTAATCCCATACTACAGAGGTGACTTAGAGATGACCAATTTACATTACATTAACGAAGAATAGGTTAAGAAAAATAAGTTCACCTCAAAACAATATGATTGGGAGCTCGAGAGGGTTAAGCACTCTCTATCCCGATACGCAGTTTAAAAGATGGAATAGATACAAGTTTCTTTACATTTTAAGGAAGGTTACATAATGGAAAAACTTCGGACCCGCCCCGAGAGTTAAACTGCTGAGCAAGCAAGAAATGAAGTAATTAATCGGCCATTACCTGGTTGTTGACCGCCGCCGAAGAAAGAGGCGCTTCCCGCCCCTGCTAGGTACTTTACACACTGAAAGATGGAAAAGAAGTGGCGCAGAGACCCAAAAATCAGCAGTTTATATGCTCTCGCGGAAGGTTCGAGGCGTTAGGGGAAAGAAAACACCCTCCCACAATCACTTTATTGGAGAAAAAAGAGAAACCCCTACACAAGATGAAGAGGAAACACATTATTGGTGGAAAATTAATTGAAGAAATTCGGGATTGGCTACATTGAAAACAAGGGGAAAGGAAGGGTTAATATTGCCAACTTAAACAATGACTGAAAGAAATTTAGCAAGGAACAAACTTTTGAAATTAAATTTTCTCCAAAAAACAGTTCTTTCACTCCGCACTAGGGTGCACTATTGTTGATCTTCAGTAGTGTCCTCTAGAAGAGAAAGTTCACACTTCTTACTTCAAGCAAAACAAAAACACATCAAAAATGACACAGTTCAAAAAGTCCAAAATTTCCAGGTAGTGACATCTTCTGAGAAAGTAGAAAATTAATACGGTCAATAAAGTTCAGACTTCCTCCAGCAGAGGAGTTTCGACTGGCGCAAATTTTAAATAAGCGGCGTGGAGGTATACCGCCCGGTACAGACCTCCCCCCCCCCCCAAAAGTTCCTCCAGGGGTGACACATGAAATCTGTTTGAAACAAAGTCCAAGTTATGAAGTGGATATGAAGATTGATTGCAGAAGCATTTATAAGATTTTCTTAATTTGGTTTGATTCAGTTTCAAAATTTTTGTTGTGACTTGGTGAAGTAAAGTCTTTATGTTTGTAGTAGTTGAATTCAGAAGATAAACTTAAGTTTTTAAAGTTGAGGAAAAATGTTCTAAGTCCACCAGGTATTGCAGAAAAATCCAAGAAAAGGTAGTAATGTTGAACTGGAATGTCCATGCAGTTGCTATTGATTAAGTTGGATGGCCAGACCGGCCGTTGCAGCTTGCGTCCAGAGGAGGCCGCTCGGACCTCTCAAGTACCCTGAGATACCGCTCGCCCGCACTATGAGGGGAGCAGTGGTGTAGAAACACGCCGCGCCCGCGGTGAAGATATACAGGCTGCGGGCAAAAAGCAGGTCGTGCGCCGCACATCAGCCTTGGCCGGGAGGAGAGCTCCGGCTCGCCGTGCACATGTCGTCCTCGCTGGGGTCGAGGGTGCCCATCCTCAAACCCAGTCGCGGCACAGCGCCGCGCGGCTGCGGGGGCACTGAAACATTAAAGCTAGGCGGCAGAATATTGTTGGACCATCATCTTTTTTGAGGGCACAGGCTTGTGGAGAGGTTGAGTGGCCAGCGGCGTGCAGATATCCATGGTATTAATATAAGCCAGCCACTGTGTGTAGTGAAGCAGGAGACGGGAGCGTGGTAATGGCCGAGGTAAGGACAGGATGGCAGTTTAGCTAATCGGGGGAGGTTTACAAAAATGCTTAGATATGAAACAAAATATTATAGAAGGGGCAGAATGCCTGAAAAATGAAACCTCAAAAAAAATATAACCTTCATATTCCTTTCAAAATAATATGAAGCAAGTTAACACCAAAATTTACACTGGTTTCACCTGTGACAGGTGAACCCTAAATATGCTCTCGGTGGCTGGATTGCTTACTAACAACGTAACCGGCGTAAGAAAATTGAGAATGATACAAGGCCCATGAAATCTGGGGGCAAGCTTGCCCGCGGGAACAAAGTTCTTGACCATAACTTGGTCACCTACCTTCAAAGGGGTGGGTCTCCGTCCACGATCATATCTTTCCCTAACCTTTTCATGAGACACCTTAAGATTGGCTTTAGCCTTCTTCCAAAAATCTTTAATGTTGTCCGGATCTATTGTCTCGGGTAGAATGTCATTCAGAGACCAGAGGTTAGAGAGCGGAGTGTTGGGAACGAACTTGAACATCAAAGAAGCTGGAGTAAACTTATGAGATTCATGAACCGCCGAATTCAAAGCAAAGGCTAACCAATGCAGGGACGTGTCCCACCTAGAATGATCTTCATGATGATAGGCAATAAGCGCGGACCTGAGATTACGATTAACCCGTTCAGCCAGAGATGGTTGAGGGTAATAAGCAGAGGTCGTCACATGAGAGATGGACAAGTCGAAACAGAATTTACGAAAAAGATTTGATGTAAACGCCTTAGCATTATCAGACACAATATATTGGCACGGACCAAAAGAAGCAAAAATAGAATTTAGGCAAGTAATGGTGGACTGAGCGGTAGCCAGCTTAGTCGGAAATAACCAGGAAAATCTTGTAAAACCATCTACACATACAAAGATGAATTTGTTGGCATTTCCCTTCGACTGGGGGAAGGGTCCTACATAATCGATATACAGGCGTTCCATGGGGCGCGACGCTTGATGCGAAGACAGAAGGCCTACCTTGGTGGACATGGTGGGTTTACTAAGCAAACAAGATTTACAAGCTTTTACTAGTTCACGGATGTCACCGTCCATACCTTTCCAGATGAACCTTTCACGAATCTTTTCACGAGTTTTAAAGATACCAAGATGCCCCCCCAATGGGGTCTCATGATAGTACTTGAAGATCATAGGTACAAGAACAGCTGGAACGACAACTTTCATCATCTTATCATGCCTCGAAGGGCAACATAAAACACCATTCCTCAGAACATAAGGGACAACATGTTCCCCAGAAGAAAGGGTTTCCATTATCGGAGCCAGCGTCGGATCTTCACGTTGGTACTTCTCGATATCCCTAAAGAGCATGGGAGCATCTGTTAAGATGGCCTTAACACCAGATAGTATGGACTCGGGAGGTGATGAACTGTCGACCGGTTCGTGGGTCTCGACGTCGTTGGAAAACATACGGCTGAGTCCATCAGCAACAACATTTTCGGTACCTCGGATATGCCTGACATCGAATTGGAAGGCAGAAATACGGATGGCCCAACGGGCTATACGACCAGTACGACGCGGCCTACCTAAGACCCAGCTTAAGGCTTGATTATCTGTCTCCAGGTCGAATTTGACGTGTTCCAGATAGAGACGGAACTTCTCTAAGGCAAATAAGACTGCCAACCCTTCGAGCTCATAGATGGAGTATTTTGCTTCTTGAGCCGATAGAGTCCTAGATGCATAGGCGATGGGTCGCCTCCCTAGTTCAGTCTCTTGAAGAAGGACTGCAGCTACTGCTGACGACGACGCGTCAGTTTGGACGATGAATTTCTTTGAGAAATCAGGCATAGCAAGGACAGGGGCATTACAGAGAGCTAATTTAAGATCTTCAAAAGCGGCTTGTTGAGAAGGACCCCACTCGAATTTGATGCCTTTCCTACGAAGAACGTTTAAGGGCGCCGCTCTATTAGCGAAGTTAGGAATAAACTTCCTGAAGAAATTCACCATACCAATGAACCTGGCGATACCTTTAACGTCCTTGGGATGTTTAAAATCACGGATGGCCTGTGTTCTAGAATGATCGACTGCTACACCATCAGGTGACACAATATGCCCTAGGAATGACATAGAGGGCTTAGCAAAGGCAACCTTGGACAACTTGACAGTTAACCCAGCCTTACGAAGGCGATCGAGAACTTCTCGCAGATGATCTAGATGTTCTTCAAAAGTCTCTGAAAATACGACGACATCATCCAAGTAGTGATATTGGTACTCAAATTTGATGTCGGAGAAGACCCTATCTAGTAGCCTAGTGAGTACAGCTGCTCCGGTGGGGAGCCCGAACGGCACGCGGTTGTATTCATACAAGTTCCAGTCCGTGGCAAACGCTGTGTTTAGACTCTTCGGCAAGGGGAATTTGATTATAGGCCTGATTCAAGTTCAAGATAGTAAAGAACTTGGCCTTACGAAACCATGAAAAACAAGAATGAAAGTCAGGAAGGGGCACAGATTGTAACACCACCTTCCGATTGAGAGCCCTATAATCAATGACAGGCCTGAAGCCTCCTTGGGGTTTCGGGACTAAAAAAATAGGCGAAGAATACGCCGACTTAGAGGGTCTAATAATACCGTCCTTCAACATCTGATCGATGATTTCTTTCAGAGCCTTCATTTTAGGTGGAGATAGCCTATAAGGTGGAAAACGGACAGGAATTGAATCCGTGACCTGAATTTTGTATTCGATAAGGTCAGTAACACCAAGAGTATCAGAGAACACCTCTGGAAACGACTGACATAATTTACGAATACTATCAGCCTGCTCCTCAGGTAGATGTCTAAGGTCTAACAACATCTCATCCTGGGTAGGCGAAATAGATGAGCATGATACAGAATTACACTTTAACAAGGGAATTTTACAATTGGACGCAAATTTGAATGTGCACGACTTACTCTGAAGATCGAGCACAAGACCAGTGTGAGAAATAAAGTCAGCTCCCAATATGATGGGGCAAGACAGGTGCTTCGCCACAAACAATTTAATTTTCCATGTAAATTTAAAGATACGAATTTTGACATTTACAGAACCGAGAATTTCTAATGGAGAAGAATTAGCCGAAACATATTGGACAGGAGATGAGCCATAGTCAGGTAGTTTACAAACAGATTTCAATTTAGAATACCATTGATCCGAAATAACAGAACAAACGCTGCCTGAATCTAATAGAGCTGTTACAGGTTCATTATTTAACTCAATCTTAAGAAAAGGAACCGGTGCGGGGGTATCCGCCGCAATCCTAAGACATTGTTTGGAGCATTCGAAAGATGGATTGGCAAACTGAACGTTCCCAGAATTCACGATCTTTTTGCCAGGGGCTGAGCCTTGAGAAGCAGAATTAATCGACTCAGCCGAAGCCGCTAGTCACATTTTATTATTGGCATTGGTGGAATTTGCACCAGAAGTTGAGCAGGAGGGGTTGCTATTTGAGTTTGGGCAATTCTTGGCGATATGTGAGAAAGCCCCACATTTAAAACAGCCTTGTGATGAACCAGCTCCATTATTTGCCCTACTAGACTTGATCAGTGGACACTTTTTGCGCAGATGGTCGGGCGACCCGCAAGCAAAACATTTACGGGGTGCGACTGATCGGCGAGGTGGAGGCCGAGTATTACTAAAGGAAGGTGGGGGTTCTTTCGCGACACGCAAGGAATCGGCGTATCTAACTCCTTCCGCTGAGACGGCCAATGCTTCAAGTTCAGAGAAAGTTTGCGGACACGCCGCGAAACACAAATATGACCTATAGGATGGTGAGATACCTTCCACAATGGCTTGTACAATCTGATCCTCAGGGAAGTGAAGAGCAAACACCCTAGTATAAAACTTAATGTCCTGTATGAAATCAGCCAAGTTTTCATCCAAGCGTTGTACACGGTAATAGTACTTCTGAATCAGAGATGACCTCGCGCGGGCGGGAATAAAATTTGCAAGCAAGTGTGCATGAAAATCTTCAATAGATGACTGTTCAGCTATGGCTCTTACTATTTTGTCAGAGAGAATACCAATTGCATAAGGATAGATAATTTGCAAAATTTGACATGGAGAAAGAGAAAACACAAGGGCATGATCCTGAAATTCAACTAGAAATCTTAAAAATGAAATTACGTCACTGGTGGTATTAACGGAAAACTTAGAGATACCTCTGAGCAACATTGCCAATGGATGAGGCAAGCTACTAAACCCGGGTGACATAGTAAGTAAAGGTTTCAATGGCAAGGAATTTAATTCAGAACGTACATTATTTAATGAGTTACGGCGTTCAGACCCGTCCAATGGGGCAGAGGTTGTTTGAGCAGCGATGGTTTTCCTATTTGCTTCTCCCTTAGGAGGCTATTCCTCACTACCTACATTCACTGTGGTGGGTAGATCGCTTTTGGGAGGAACCTCC
Source organism: Anabrus simplex (assembly GCF_040414725.1). Taxonomy (NCBI): domain Eukaryota; kingdom Metazoa; phylum Arthropoda; class Insecta; order Orthoptera; family Tettigoniidae; genus Anabrus; species Anabrus simplex. The sequence goes on along the minus strand of NC_090266.1, from coordinate 429,772,777 downwards.
CCCGTTAACAATTGAGTGACCTTGCTAGATAATTCAGAAATATTTTCTAGCAACGTACTAGCTTCCTTCTTCTGAACGTCATTCAACTTCAGAGACAACAGATCGTTAACTCTATTTGAAAAGTGATGTAGCCTGGCTTGCACACGCTTAATTTGATTAGGAGAAGGATCATTTTCATCAAAAAAACTAACTACAGAAGCTAGCCCAGTAATATTCTCGACGATCGTGGAAAGAGAGTCGTCAACTTCTTTCTCTCCCAAATTGGGGATGGAAATGGGCAATTCAAGGGACTCTCTAAGCTTGTTTGTGTCTACCGCAACCGTGCCTCCAGATTGCACATTTCTAATAGTCAATTCATAGATCAACTCCTCCTTGCGCAAATAGTTAAGATGGAGAACATCGCGAGGGCCGGGCATGGTGACAGAACAATTTTGAAAAACTCAAAAATTCCAGCAACTGAGAAAATGGTTAGAGTTCGGAACAGAACAATGTTTAGCCGTCAAAAGGGGCTAAAATGAGACCCATTCAACCACGCTCTGCTACCACTTGTTACCGTGTTTTAGCGGTAGTCAGAGGTGAAAGAAGGTGCGGGGTGGTGAACAGGTCTCAAACTACTACAGTAAAATTGTTTGAAAATTTAACAAGGTTATATTTTCTTTTCAAAATTCAGAAATAACAAGAATGGCAGGTACGGAGTAGCAAGGTAACAAGGTACAATTACAGTATTTACAGGATTTGGGCTTCGAGCCCTGAAAACACAATTCTTGAGCAACTAGCCCAACTTTACGATATACAAATTTCAACAACGGGGCAGAAGACCCCAATCAAACCCTGGAGCACTTGCTCCCAATTACACAGTAAAGCCTCCTCGAGGCATACAACACTCAGTTTTCGAAAAGAGCCACTCGCTCTCAACTTTAAGCCTCTCCCAGGCCACACCAAACTCCACCTTCAAGCTGTCCTCAACGGACATAAACACAGGGGTAAAATACCCAATCTACTGAGGCCTATTAAGTGAGAAAAGGTTAATTATATGGCCTCTAAAATACCAACTTGAAAGGAGGCTCTCCGCACTCCTAATACACTCTATTTAAAACCTACTTGGCACTAGGCCGTTAATGCAAGGGCTAATCCCATACTACAGAGGTGACTTAGAGATGACCAATTTACATTACATTAACGAAGAATAGGTTAAGAAAAATAAGTTCACCTCAAAACAATATGATTGGGAGCTCGAGAGGGTTAAGCACTCTCTATCACGATACGCAGTTTAAAAGATGGAATAGATACAAGTTTCTTTACATTTTAAGGAAGGTTACATAATGGAAAAACTTCGGACCCGCCCCGAGAGTTAAACTGCTGAGCAAGCAAGAAAAGAAGTAATTAATCGGCCATTACCTGGTTGTTGACCGCCGCCGAAGAAAGAGGCGCTTCTCGCCCCCTGCTAGGTACTTTACACACTGAAAGATAGAAAAGAAGTGGCGCAGAGACCCAAAAATCAGCAGTTTATATGCTCTCGCGGAAGGTTCGAGGCGTTAGTGGAAAGAAAACACCCTCCCACAATCACTTTATTGGAGAAAAAAGAGAAACCCCTACACAAGATGAAGAGGAAACACATTATTGGTGGAAAATTAATTGAAGAAATTCGGGATTGGCTACATTGAAAACAAGGGGAAAGGAAGGGTTAATATTGCCAACTTAAACAATGACTGAAAGAAATTTAGCAAGGAACAAACTTTTGAAATTAAATTTTCTCCAAAAAACAGTTCTTTCACTCCGCACTAGGGTGCACTATTGTTGATCTTCAGTAGTGTCCTCTAGAAGAGAAAGTTCACACTTCTTACTTCAAGCAAAACAAAAACACATCAAAAATGACACAGTTCAAAAAGTCCAAAATTTCCAGGTAGTGACATCTTCTGAGAACGTAGAAAATTAATACGGTCAATAAAGTTCAGACTTCCTCCAGCAGAGGAGTTTCGACTGGCGCAAATTTTAAATAAGCGGCGTGGAGGTGTACCGCCCGGTACAATTATTATTATTATTATTGCCCTAGTCAGCACAGAGCAGCAGTCTGGTGGTTTTGCGTATATACAAATCTTTCTAATTATCTGCCAGGCTGAAAGGCTCAAACGGTAAAAGCGCTGGCCTTCTGAGCCCAGGTTGGTGGATTTGATCCAATGGTATATGAAGGTGCTGAAATACTCCAACCGCATCTCGGTAGATTTACCGCCTCGTGAAAAAAACTCCTCCAGCACAAAATTCCAGCACATCAGCAGCGTTCCTGAAAATCGTAAAAGTAATAATAATAATAATAATAATAATAATAATAATAATAATAATAATAATAATAATAATAATAATTTTGTGTGGCTATTTCTAGCCGAGTGCAGCCCTTGTAAGGCAGAGACCCTCCGATGAGGGTGGGCGGCATCTGCCATATGTAGGTAACTGCGTGTTATTATAATGGAGGATAGTGTTATGTGTGGTGTGTGACTTGCAGGGATGTTGGGGACAGCACAAACACCCAGCCCCCGGGCCATTGGAATTAACCAATGAAGGTTAAAATCCCCGACCCGGCCGGGAATCGAACCCGGGACCCTCTGAAACGAAGGCCAGTACGCTGACCATTCAGCCAACGAGTCGGACCGTAAAAGTAATGGATAGGAAGTATGAACCAATAACATTTTCTTAGTTACGTCTTTAGTGGTGCGTACAGTATATCTGAACTGTTTGGTTTTTGTATCGTGGTAGTCGCCCCCAGAAGTTGAAATGGTATTTTCTTGAAATTAATGCGAAAAGCATGGAGAAGTATAATGTCCCGCTAATAACTAGAAGTTGCCATAGACTGGACTATTTAAATGTGACTGCTTACGTCCTTGATTGGATATGTCGTATTTTGACAGCTATAACAGTAGCTACATTATCGGCCAACTCATTATATATCAGAAGATCCCAATACACAAGGTATTCACCTCGTCCAATGCGTCCTGATGGACCTTGGAATCGCCTTTACAGGCAGTGGCCTTCATTTTCTGGAGTGCTTCTAAATATTAGGCGGAGCGAGGTTCAATGCTCTCACAGCAACAAGAGCATGGACAGTCATGGTGAGACTAGAACGAGCGTTATGGTGTGCTGCTACTTAATTCTGGTCATACTCTCCTTTTCTGTCAAGTTCGATAGAGAGGGCAGTACAGACTGAAAACGTAACTTTCGCTTATTCCTTAACCAAGTTACGAGAAGGTTATTTGGTCATCTCAACGTGATGTGTTGGTCAAGATGACAATTTTGGTTTATTTCGTCTTCTTCTTCTCCTGGCCTTGCTCTCTATTTATTAGGGTCGGCACTTGATGGGGTATTTGGTTCAGTTTTACGGTTGGAGACCCTTTCCGACGCCAATTCTATGTGGAAGGATGTATTCATTATTGACTAATTCTGTGGTGGTTTGTAGTGTGATGTGTTTCGTGTAAATAAAGGGTAGTATGTTAAGACGAACACAAACATCTAATCTCAGAGTCAGAAGAATTAACTATAAGCGGTTAAAACCCCTACATGTCCGGGATTCGAACGTGGGGTGTCTCACCCGAAATCCTGTACGCTGATCATTCAGCCAAGGAGTCAAACAAATTTAATTAATTTCTGTTTCTAGTCATTTCGAATTGAAAATAACGTTTCCAGTTGCTATCAGCACCATGAATTCACTTCAAAAAATTCAAGGTAGTCTGCGTTATCATGCGTTCATGAACTGAATATCTCTTTGGAAGAACGTTGGGTGTTACAATTTTACATTTTTTCGGGAGAGGAAAGGAACTATTTCAGTGTACGAAAACGTGCTTCCAGGGAAGCCAACATCCGGCTACAAAAATACTTTAAAAACAAATATAGCCTATCCCTTCATTTAAAACGCAGCTTGTGGAGGAATAATCTCTTACTTCCGTTTCCTGATACGGGGTCGAAGATGAGGTGAGATGAAATTGATTGCACGTTCTTTTGAAATGAATTAGTGTGAATTGAATTGGGTAACGAGTTTTGTAGGAATTGGCTGTGGTCATTGAATAGGAACTTTTCCGGCTTTTGCCTGGAAGTGAAAATGGGAAATCAAAGAAAAACCAATCACAGGACTGCTGACGGTGGGGTTCGAACCCATTCACCTCTGTGCTGCAGAGGTTTGTTCTAAAGCCGTAGCGAACTGACACGCGCGGCCTCTCCATTCGCTTTTACGAATAATAACACTATTCCACTGAAAACTCAATTTCAACCGAGATAATTCATCCAAGAGAGCCTCTATGGCCCAAGTGGCAGCGCGCCAGCCTGTCACCTCGGGGTTCCGTGGTTCAAATCCCGGTCAATCCATGTGAGATTTGTGCTGGACAAAGCGGAAGGGGGGGGGGCAGGATTTTCTCCGGGTACTTCGGTTTTCCTTATCATCATTCATTCCAGCAACACTCTCCAGTATCATTTCATTTCATCTGTCTGTCATTAATCATAGCCCCAGAGGAGTGTGACAACCGAGCTCGATAGCCGCAGTCGCTTAAGTGCGGCCCGTATCCAGTATTCGGGAGATAGTGGGTTCGAACCCCACTGTCGGCAACTTTGAAGATGGTTTTCCGTGGTTTCCCATTTTCTCACCAGGCAAATGCTGGGGCTGTACCTTAATTAAGGCCACGGCCGCTTCCTTCTCACTCCTAGCCCTTTCCTGTCCCATCGTCGCCGTATGACCTATCTGTGTCGGTACGACGTAAAGCAACTTGTAAAAGTAAATAAAAGGAGTGCGACAGGCTTCGGCAGCAGGCACAGTTCCTATCCTCGCCACTAGATGGGGCTTCATTCATTCCATCTCTGACCCGGTCGAATGACTGGAATTCATTTCCACAACACATCTAACGTTTTTCCGCGGAGGTACTGAATTCTCTAGGGGCCTATCCATCTTTGAACTATTTGCAAACGTTATCCTGGATTCCATCTTAAATTCGATTAATGTGAGTGCAGAAGGTCATGCATTGAAATTTACCCTGGATTGTCCCTTCCACATGCCCGGAATCGAACTACGGAATCTTTTCTCATTAGTCCTGTCATATTACGTGAACTAACCTGAGAATGTTCGGCGAAAGACCTCGAAATGAGTGACCAATTTATTTTAATTTTACTAGCCTCTTGTTGTACGGGAACATGCCTGCCTCTTATCTGGAGGCCCCAGATTCTTTCCCGGCCAGTCCAAGGATTTTAATTCTGGATATCCTCAGCCATATTTTACTGGTTTCACTGCCTCCCGTATTACACAGGTCCTCGGTTGGCCTCGCGAGGCTGTATGTACCCCTGTTCCAGCTTCAGCCTAGAATTAAGGTATCAGGAATGGCCAGGATTCGAACCTGGAGCCTCTCAATCAATCAATCAATCAATCAATCAATCAATCAATCAATCAATCAATCAATCAATCAATCAATCAATACTGATCTTCATTTAGGACAATCGCCCAGGTGGCAGATTCCCTATCTGTTGTTTTCGTAGCCTTTTCTTAAATGATTGCAAAGAAATTGGAAATTTATTGAACATCTCCCTTGGTAAGTTACTCCAATCCCCAACTCCCCTTCCTATAAACGAATATTTGCCCTAATTTGTCCTCTTGAATTCGAACTTTATCTTCAAATTGTGATCGTTCCTACTTTTAAAGACACCATCCAAACTTATTCGTCTACTGAAGTCCTCCCACGCCATCTCTCCACTGACAGCTCGGAACATACCACTTAGTCGAGCAGCTCGTCTCCTTTCTCCCTAGTCTTCCCAGCCCAAACTTTGCAACGTTTTTGAAACGCTACTATTTTGTCGGAAATCGCCCAGAACCAATCGAGCTGCTTTTCTTTGGATTTTTTCCTGTTCCTGAATCAAGTAATCCTGGTAAGGGTCCCATACACTGGAACCATACTCTAGTTGGGGTCTCACCAGAGACAAATATGCTCCCTCCTTTACATCCTTACTACAACCCCTAAATACTCTCATAACCATGTGCAGAGATCTGTAGCCTTTATTTACAATCATATTTATGTGATTACCGTAATGAAAGTCTTTCCTTATATTAATACCTAGGTAATTACAATGATCCCCAAAGGGAACTTTCACCCCATCAACACAGTAATTAAAACTGAGAGGATATTTCCTATTTGTGAAACTCTCAACCTGACTTTTATCCCCGTTTATCATCATAACATTGCCTACTGTCCATCTCACAACAACCTCTAACCAAGAGGCAGTGCACTCCCCTTCACCACGGGGAATTTAATCAGTTTCGTAAAATTTCTCTTATTTTCACTAAGAAAACTACAGTATTAGAACTTTCCGGACAACCCACAGTTTTCAGCTACAGAATATCTTCAGAACGACTGGTCTAAAGTTCTTGACCCCCAAGTGGACTATGAGTACTTTTTAACGAAACAAGTTTCAACTGGAAAATAACTATTCGGTGATACTACGTCTATCGCCTTCGTTCGCTCAACTGAGAAAATGCTACCGATAAGTATAAATGTGAAGCCTAATGGGGTATTGCCTTTCCGAATCAGGTGAAGCAGTAGTTTCTACGAAGTATCTTAGTCGTAAATACCTTTTATACGTCTTTTGAAGCGACGTCATTTGGTAACATATTCATCAATAATTTCAACGGGACTTGGTAGCCGAGCCCCAGTCACGGGCTTCTAAGGCAGTTGTGGTTCGAATCCCAGTCAATGCAAGTAGGACTTTTGAATCATAAATGCCACATTCCTGTCGTTTATATTCCACGTAAATCTATTATCACAATATCAACAGTCACGTGAAGATACAACGTTGCTTGTTTTTTATTTTCAGTTTTTAAAATATGACTTCAGCATACCGATTTCATTGTCACATAGTACGGTAGTGAAAGCGGGACCATTAACTGAGGGAGTTGCTTACATAAATTTTGCCCATTGTTTACCGATAGTATCCCCAGCGTTCTCTTTACAAAGAAGTATGGCCACGTTAGAACTCGTAATTTAGGGAATATAGTCAACCGAGCTATATTAAGTTGTGATCAAAGAAAGTGAAAACTGTTCGTCCTTGTGTTGGGTAGATGACATTCAGAATGTGAAGGAATGCCATGGCTCCTTGTGATATTAGCAAACAGCAAATGACAGTCAAACGAAATAACGGGCACCAGTAAATGTATTTTTTTTTTTGCTAGGGGCTTTACGTCGCACCGACACAGATAGGTCTTATGGCGACGATGGGATAGGAAAGGCCTAGGAGTTGGAAGGAAGCGGCCGTGGCCTTAATTAAGGTACAGCCCCAGCATTTGCCTGGTGTGAAAATGGGAAACCATGGAAAACCATCTTCAGGGCTGCCGATAGTGGGATTCGAACCTACTATCTCCCGGATGCAAGCTCACAGCCGCGCGCCTCTACGAGCACGGCCAACTCGCCCGGTAGTAAATGTATTGGAAGTTTCTTTGTCTTAATAAGATATTTCCTTTCTCTTCGTGCAGAATACCGGACAAATCACTCGAAACTCATCACTATAACTTTCTCATATCGGACAATCTGGTTTCTTAATAATAGCACTTATGCTAAAAGCATTCTGTGATTTTTGATACAAGTAAATCAATATATTATTTCTAATTCAGAATTGCTTGTGCAGATGAAGTGGGCTCTCTAGTTCTTATTTACTGAAAGAAATCTGTAAATTAACCGTTAGGCTGTGCACTCAGGCCGGAGTAGAAATTTGACCGTCATTCTATAAACAGCCTCAATCTGTCCTCTTCTGTAGTGTCAATAAGTCAGCCTGGCTTGTTGGAGGCTACAAAATTCCCGGTATCCGTCACGAGCTGGCTTACAATCTGTTGAAAACTTAGACGTAGGAGAAACCTATTCTGTTACCATCTCCCGATGGGAGAGTAATGTGTCAGCTTTATATTCACAAGTTTGTTGGTTTGATTCTGATCAGGGTATTCATACTTTCAAAAAGGCAGATAGACATGCCTCCCTCTGTCACTATGTTAATTTAAGCCTGGGTGATTGACTTTATTTTTCCTAATGGTTTAATGTCGCTCTAACACAGAAAGTTTTCGGCGACACGAGGGTTGAAAACTACTAGAGTCGTGACCTCAATTAAGGCTTATCCGCAGCATTTGCCTGCTATGAACATGGGAAATCACGGAAAATCATTTTCAGGACTGCCGACTATGGGATCGAACCAACCATCTTCCGAATGCAAGCTTACTGCTACGTGACCCGAACCGTGCAGCCATCTCGCTCGGTGAGTGAGTAACTGACGACAGTATTTTATTTCAGCGATCTTTCACATTGCTCGCGTTCTTATATTGATTGGTAGTTTGCAGCGAGAACGGGAAATATGATTATTATTATTATTATTATTATTATTATTATTATTATTATTATTATTATTATTATTATTATTATTATTATTACACTGAAGAAAATGGAAATTGCAACACCCAGAAGGAGTGGTCCTACATTGCTGTAATTGAACATGTAGGACGAGTGTTCGATTGTGATTCGATGATTACACTTTCATGTCCCTCTGACTGCAAGTTTGGACAACAATCCATACAGGATGTGCCCACCACGAGCTGCAATACATTGATGAATTCGTCGAGGCATGGAGTCAGTAAAGCCCTGGATCGCTTCCTGAGGAATTGTGGCCCATGTTTGCTGCACTGCATGGGTCAGTTGTTGCAGAGTTGTGGGTGGCTGAGGACGGTTGGCCAGTTGTCGATCCATCATGTCCCACACATGATCAATAGGACTGAGGTCGGGTGATCTGGCGGGCCATTCTAAGTTTATGATGTCGTGGAGACCTTCTCTAGGGATGCGTGCAGTGTGAACTCAGGCATTGTCCTGCTGAAACATCCCATTAGCAATGTTCGCCATCATAAGGACAACCACTGGATTGAGCACCCTATCAACGTACTGTCGAGTAGTCATAGTGCCCTCAACAAGCACTAATTGTGATTTCACATTAAAGCCAATAGCTCCCCAGACCATAATGCTTAGTGTTGGCCTCGTGTGCCTCTCGACAATAAGATCTGGGCGGCCCCTCTCCCCGGTACGTCGGTACACACGATTCCGGCGATCACTGCGGGCAAGACAGAAGCGCAATTCATCATTAAAGACGACCCTATGCCATTCGTCGACCCACGTCGATCTTTCTCGACACCAGGCCAGCCTTACACATCGCTGTTGTGGGGTCAGTGGAACACCTTCTGCAGGGACACGGGCTCGTAAGCCACCTGCACGCAGGCGATTACCAACTGTTTGTTGTGTAACGTGGGTTGCCACAGCTTCTCGAATTTGCGCTGCTGTTGCATGGGGTTCAATCCGGGCCATCCGAATGATGCGCCAATCCTCTCTCACAGTTGTCCGTCGCGCTGGGCCTGTGCCAGGTCTACTAGTGTGGGGTACCTTCATTTGACCACTGCTGCCATACACGTTGTACCGTAGATGTCTGTCGGCCAACACGTGCAGCGACAGTCCTTAACGATAATCCAGCCTCACACAGCCCAATTATCCGAGCCCTTTCAAACGGCGACAGTTGATAGCGTGCTCTTCTCTGTCGTCGTGACATGTTTGACGCGGAACACTTCACTGCACAGATTGCAAGTCAACTACGCTACACCAGAGTCCGTATACTGGAGTTGATTCCTCCGCGACACAAGTCAGCGCACCCGTGAAGCAATCGCAAAACTTGAGTGGACTGTTCTTCCTCATCCACCCTACAGCCCGGATCATTTACCATCTGACTTTTATTTGTTTGGACTATTTTATGATGCTTTCCGTGGGAGACGGTACGACATCAATGCGGTCATAGACGAAATCCGGACGTGGCTGAGAAGGAAACCAGCTGAATTATACTGCAGCGGTGTACTGGCAATTACATCACGGTGAACGAAAGTCATACCAGGTGTATGCATAAGTCTTTTCCAGTTTCACTAAGAAATGGACCGAGATCGATAGCTGCAGTCGCTTAATTGCGGCCAGTATCCAGTGTTCGGGAGATAGTGGGTTCGAACCCCACTGTCGGCATCCCTGAAGATGGTTTTCCGTGTTTTCCCATTTTCACACCAGGCAAATGCTGGGACTGTACGTTAATTAAGGCCACGGCAGCTTCCTCCCACTCCTAGCCCTATCCTATCCCATCGTCGCCGTAAGACCTATCTGTGTCGGTGCGACGTAAAGCAGTTTGCAAAATAATATATATAATGCTGCGAATAAGTAAACCTCGAATGGGAAAATAATTTGCATTACTTATTGCACCATGTAGTATATTATCTGACGCTAAATATTAGATAGAAAATCATATCGACAAGGGATGTCACGCTAGAGAAACTTCGGAAGTAAAAGATAGAATTGAAGAGAAGGTGGGAGAGTTTCGGAATATTGCATGTTCAAACCTAGAAGATTAGTGACAATAGTTGTGACCAGACAGAGTTAGCTCCAACAAAGAATAATTGTCTTTAGATCCTGATACAACACACCACGGTTCAGCTATTCAGGGGGCATGACGTGAAAATATAAATACTGTCTTGGAAGTGAGCTGGTACGGGTTAAATTCCGGATTGAAGAGTTAAGAGTGTTCGAAACCTTTGTTTTGTTTATGTGGCAAAGCATTTAAGAAATTTAACTTGCATGGAAACGAGAAGCGCATTGTTTGTCTTCATTTCCGTGTCCTTTGACATAGGTAGAGCGAGCAGCACTGTGGCTGAACTATGTGCATGATCATCACGCCGGTATGAATGTGAATATAATATCGTGTGGCGCCTCGAAGTCTAATGCACCATTAACTGCTACAGGTTGTTCAAACCCCCACGTGGTTCGCTCGATTACGTCATGAGTCAGATGCTAAGCTCACAGTTATTTAATTTCCGGACCAGATGAGTGGCGGGAGCTCTACAGCAAGGGCAAAGGGGAGGGCACGTGGCGGACCTAGCCACTGTATAGTCCTTTCTTGGTCTAATGTTACAAAAGTCGAACCCATGAGCGGGTCCACGTTTCGATAGCAGGCATTCATTTCCCACTTACTGTAAAATATACGGTTATGTAACATTTACCGGGCATGAATCAGCTGACTTTGAAGAACGAAGTGTAATATTACAAGTTATTGGTTTAAATTACGGCATCTCCTGAAGAAAGTAGACTTCTTGATGTTAATGATGATGATGATATGGATTTGGTGTACTGTACGTCTAGTAACAGTCCCATGCATTTACAGAGAGAGAGAGAGAGAGAGAGAGAGAGAGAGAGAGTCTTAATTAGTCACGTGGTGTAGGGACATTTTGTTGCTGGAGGCCCAGGTACGATTCCCGGACAGTCCAGATATTTTGATTTTGGCATGAGGGCATGGGTGGGTTTCACTCAGCCTCGTATGTTTGTCACGGAAGCTTATGAATGCGGCTGAGGACATCGTCACGCTGTCCACGTGGAAATCCACTGAGCGGCAATTATCTTGAAAAGGCCAAACCCTAATGGGTTGTATGTGCCACGGAACTGAGGATAAAGCAGCTCCATGTATATTTAGTACAATTCCTGCATTCATCTGGATCTAAAGGGAAAAAAACACGGGAAATCATTTTCAAGATGGTCAAGTATAGGGCTTTATAAAGTCTTGGAATTTTGAAATGGATCTTCCACTTCTGGAGAGACTCAAGGCCCGGGAGTTAACTCAGCCTGCAACAGAAATTAGTGCTAGGTGTTTTCTATTGGTTTAACGTCGCACTGACAAATCAGGAGGTTTTCGGCGACGCAGGAATGTGGAAGGACTACGTTTGTAAAGGTGCTGGCGGCCTTAGGCACAGCCCTGGCTTTGCCTGATGTGAAAATGAGAAATCACTGAAAACCTTCTTCAGGGCTACCGACTGTGGGATTCGAACTCACTATCGCCCGAATGCAACCTCACAGCTATGCGACCTGAACCATGCGGCCAATTCCCTCGGCAGTCAGGTATATGACTAACCATTCTATCCAACTTAGTGCCGAGGCTAATGATTGTGGAAGCCTTTACCTTCCACTTCTCCGGAAGTACGGATCTAGTTTTCTACTAACGAAGCTGCTATACGCCAAGAGCACCGCATCCCAATCCCCCATACCACCCATAAAACGTTGTAGTATCTGGAATTGAGCTCAGGCCAAGCGAAAGTTTAATTGAATTAATTGAAAATGTGGACACTTTAAGAACTCGAACTGGAAATTTTCCATTCTTTTACAAGTCGTGTCACTATTTTCTCGTGAACCGTTTGCTGTAACTTCGTGTAATTTAAAATTAAACTTCACCTGACATTCGCAGATGATTCCTGAAAATAGTACGAAATCAGTGACAGATCCGGTACACATTGAGAGTGGGGGTGGGGGGCAAGGATTATATTACATTTTCTTAACAAACTTGCCCAAGTTTACTTTGAAAAGGGCAATTTTTAGAGTAGAAGGAGAAGATGAAGCTGGCCTGTCATTTGTAGATATTTTTTTCCCAATATGAACACTAAAGTAGCAGATCATTTGTGATTTCATGTAGAGAACCTGCCAGAACATTTTCATGCATATGCACAGCTTCCAGAACACATTCCATACCACTAGCGGGTCTAAACATTTCATTTAAAGCCTGTGTAATACATGGACCCGATATATTTAAATTGATTTTCTCAGTTTATAACATAATGTGAGAAGGCCCCTTACCTCATCCCTTTAAATCAGCGCCTGTACAAAACAGATGCAAATGACCTCTGTCGTAGTAGATATCACGGAATCTCTCAGTTTTCTATAAAATACTCTTATAATTCTAACAGTTTTTCTTTCTCTTTGCAATCAAATGTATAGGAAGATTATACAACGTAGTTCAGTACATAATGCTGAAGGTGGTTGTTGGGGTTGTGAAATGAAGTGTTGGAGAACGACCAAATTGTGTATAGAGCAATTCTACGCTTTCCTTGGCAATACTACGAAGTTTTAGAATAGAAAGAACGTCCTAACCGGGCCGTGAGTTTTAACTGTGTACTGTTAATTCCACTGGCTCGGAGGCTGTGTGTTTGTGTTCATCTTAATACACTTATCCTGGGAATTGAACCCTGGGCTCCCTGAACCGGAGACCAGTACGCTGACCAACCAGCTAAGGAGCCGGAGCGTATCGATAATATTAATGTGAAATAAAATCGAATTTGCAAACAGCTAAAAATAAAATAAAAATACGTTAATCGTATCGAAAGTGCACATTTATTTTAAATTGATTCAGATAATAGAGGAAAAATGAAATCTATATTCATGCAAAAATTGTAATAATGAAAATAAATTATACAAAATAAACTAAAGTCATATTCATGAATTCATATCACTGTTGAAGGAAATCATAAGACATACCTGAACACTTTGTATCGTCATTCGTGTTGTAATATTTATTTAATTATATTAATGGCTTATATTAATTGCCTTGCCGTTGGGCATCAGTTTTAATTACTTGATTCTGCTTTATATACTTCACATGAATGGTAATAATTCATAATTTTCTGAAAATACAGGTAAACGGGAGACACAGATCACCAAAGGTTCCCTTAAATGTTTATAATAATGATTATTGCAATAGCGGTGGTATAGAGCATCAAAATTTTATCTCAGGCCATATACATATGCAGGAAATACGGTGTAATGTTGACTGGTTCTTACGTGATACCATCTTAAAAGCCGGGCTGAGTGGTTCAGACGGTTGAGGCGCTGACCTTCTGACCCCAACTTGGTAGGTTCGATCCTGGCTCAGTCCGGTTGTATTTGAAAGTGCTCAAATACGTCAGGCTCGTATCAGTAGATTATCGGGACGTAAAAGAAGTCCTGCTGGCATAAATTCCGGCACATCGGCGTAAAATTAGTTACTGGGACATAACATTAACATTATTATTATACCCTCTTAAAACTATAGAAAATTTATCTTAGCATGCAATTAGGGTGCTGTAAAATATTGTACCTGATTGATTGGTTAATATTTGTATTAAAATAAAATGACAAGATCATAATAATAATAATAATAATAATAATAATAATAATAATAATAATAATAATAATAATAATAATAATAGGAATAATAATAATAAATTACCAGGCACCTAGCTTTTGTTTCAAACGTCCGGATGGTACTCTAGTAACAAATAACCAGGAAAATTGCAAACTCTTACAAACCATTTTCAGAAACTTTTAAACTGTGAATCTCCTGGAGAACAACTCATCTTCGAAAAACCAACACGAAATCTAGATTCAGAACCACCTTCATCAGAAGAAATCAAACAAATTATCAGTGAGCTGAAAAATAACAACGCTCCAGGTGAGGACGGTATAATTGCCGAAATGTAGAAAATTGGTGGCGAAAGTCTTGGCTCGAATCTTCATCCTATTCTCACCGATATTTGGATCACGGAAAAGATTCCTGAGGACTGGAAATGTGCACTAATTCGCCCATTGCACAAAAAAGGTGATAAAACTGACATCAACAACTATAGAGGTATCTACTTGTATCAGTTACGTACAAAATTTTCTGCAAAGTTCTACTGAGAAAATTTGAAAGACAAACAGATCACCTCATTGGAGAATACCAGGCAGGTTTCAGAAAGGGCAGATCATGCACAGAACAAATTATAAATCACAAAACTCTATTACATATGCGCAAAAGTAGACAAACAGTGATCACCTTCGTAGACTTTAGAAAATCATATAACTCCATAGACCGACAGACACTTTTCAAAGTACTCGAAGAATTTAAACTAGACAGAAAAACAAGACAATTGATCAGACAAACATTAACTGACACTACTTCCAAAGTTAAATTCTTAGGAGAAATATCTGAGCCTTTTGATATCAACACAGGCGTTCGAAAAGGAGATGGACGGTCACCTCTCTTGTTCAATCTTGTTCTGGAAAAAGTAAACAGAACGTGGGAAAATGAAGTTAAAGTAATACTGTAACTCTTGGTATACAATTGAAAAACATCATTCACGTGAAGTGTCTAACTTTCACAGACGATCTGGCAATTATTTCTAATAATAGGCAAGTAGCAATCCACTCTCTCGAAAACATACATGAAATTGCAGCCAAAACAGGACTTCAAATATCATATGAGGAAACCAAATATACGGAAGGAGCCTCTCTGTTTCTAGATGAGCAAACTATGACGAATGTATTTGGACGAATTTCTCAAGAAAATAAATTCATATACCTTGGAGAAATTTTTCAGTCTTCTGGATTAAATCGTGAATCAAATAAGGGGAGAATTACTAAATTACAGCAAGCATATCGAATCACTTGGAATACATATAACAAAAATCATTATCTAGAAAACAAAACTAAGATATTATAATACAGTAAAAAACCTGAAGCATTATACGCATCGGAAACCTTAATCATTGGCGGTACACTCATAAAAGATATAGAAGAGCAACAAAGAAATATTTTTTGGAAAATTTTCGGCCCAGTCTACACAGAGAAGGAAATCTCATGAAATTTATTGCCATACTGAAAAAATCTCAAACACTATCAGGAAAAGGTAGTTGAAATTCTATGGTCACATTATCAGAATGAACAATGGTAGACTAACCAAAATATTTCCAAATCTTGCCCTCAGACTGAAAGTCGAGAACAACTGGCTAAATGAAATAGAATCAGATCTTCAGAAAATCAGAATAAACCAGAAAACTGTGAAGAACCGATCTGCTCTCAGAACATTGATTATTAATTATTAATGATTATAATAATTATAATCACCGAGCTCGATAGCTGCAGTCGCTTAAGTGCGGCCAGTATCCAGTAATCGGGAGATAGTGGGTTCGAACCCCACTGTCGGCAGCCCTGAAGATGGTTTTCCGTGGTTTCCCATTTTCACACCAGGCAAATGCTGGGGCTGAACCTTAATTAAGGCCACGGCCGCTTCTTTCCCATTCCTAGGCCTTTCCCATCCCATCGTCGCCATAAGACATATCTGTGTCGGTGCGACGTAAAGCAAATAGCCAAATAGCCAATAATTATAATCATTGTTTAGCGTAGCCAAAAGCTAGAACTAATAAAACCTGGACAGAAGAACGTAAAAAAAATTCAGTGAGAGGATGAAGAGATTTTGGGAAGAGAAGAAATATTGTCATCAGCTAAATAAGTTCAAGCGTGCTCCTCAGTTGGGCATAACGATGTGAAGAAAAAATTGCGTTAATCAAAAGAGCCGTGTTTTAAACTTGAAAATAATTTCTTCGTTGTATATACAACTTACAACTATTTCTCCTAGTAGTTGTTAACCAGGAAGGCCAAATGATTATATCTCATGGATTGCCTCCCTCGGATCTTCAGCCTACTACATGACGCCTGACCTCTTAACGGATAGTGCCCAAACATATTTGGTACTCATTACGACCGACGAAATATTAAGAACCAGTACTCAAGACAATTAGCACGACCAGTCGACCACACATCACATCTAATCTGCACGACCACCGACAATATAATGAGCCATGCCCAATACTGATACAATCGAATAAAGACAGCTTAAGAACTCGCTTCCTTGTTCTCATGTATTTGTATATCCTCTTCAACTTAAAATTTGTTACGTTGATCGAACTATTCCTTGAGTAATGGCAAAGTGTTGCTTCTTTGGAATTATTACACATTGTGACTGTTTAATTCGTCTAATCGCATCCTCTTTACATAACTGTAAAGCTTGTAGCTTGTGGCCACGGGAAACTACCTGAAGATTTCTAGCTTAACGGCTGCGTACCAAAATAACTGGATTCCTAAAGTACGATATGGCACAACGACCTACCTATTCAGATTGTCTGATTTAAATCGTATACCCAAAATATAGACATAATGATATACCGGGTGGTCCACCAGCCCCTTGCCATCCTGTTTTATGCATCCCTTCACATTTACAACAATTCTGAAAGACATCGACCCCTATCCCTAAACCGGGGTAATATAACGAGATGTGCTTTTAAGGGCTAGAAGACAGTAGGAATCGTTAGCGCCACTTTTAATTCATTGTGGGTATCTCGAATGAATCTTTAAAATGAGTACAGATACGCAGAACATGTACTTCAAAACAGGAGGTGGACGCACAGACCGGGAGCACGGTACTGTATAGACTGGGAAGTGGGCGCCGTTGGTCTAGTGTCGCAGTAGGTCCATGACAAGTGGGCGGGGAGATATGTGATAGTGAACAGAGCTCGAGTTAGGAGGTTCGAATCCCACATAGGAATTTTTTAACAACAAGTTGCCTGGGATGTGGCAAGGTTGTATACTTAATACCGGTATTTTTCACAGACTGATTTGTTTACTTGGCCCTGAAAAGGGCCGTTGATATGGAGCTGGGTTGATAGAGGCTAGGAAACATGTGACAGGATTTCAGTTATCCGCGTCGTTTAACGCAGCACCTACTCGAACTGATGACCTCCGTGGATGATACAGAGCTGCGCGCGATGTTGTAAGGACCGTCTGGCCCTTCCGTCTGGCCCGTTGCAACATCTCTGGCGAAACGGATCGGCATGCCTCGGTGATGAACTGTCTAAGGTGACAAGGACTGGCCGGCTCCTGTGCACACACCAGTTATTTTACATGGCCCCACAGAAAATATCCAGGGGCGTAAGATCGGACGATCTGGTGGGCCAGGGGACAGGTCCTCACCATCCTATCCATTTATCAGGATACGTCGCTTGGATATTGTTCCGGACGACCACCGACGCGTGCGGTGAAGCTCCGTCATGTCGAAATCACATCCTGCAGCGGTCAAGGAGTGGCATATATTCCAAAAATGGTGGTAGTTCATCTAGGAGAAACCGCAGATAGCGTTGGCTGGTCAGTTGACCCTCAAGGAAATGGGAACCGATAAGGTGATCACCCATGATTCCATATCACACATTCACGCCCCAGTGTACCTGAAAGGCTGTCTGTCGCTCCCAATGGTGATTATCCCCACTCCAGTAATGTATGTTATGGCGATTAACGGTTCCATTATTGTGGAATTGGGGTTCGTCCGTAAATAAGAAAGTTACTAGAAAAGCGGGAACATTGATCACATGCTGTAGGATCCATTGACAGAACGCCACCCGGGCATCGAAATCATGACCATGGAGCTCCAGGTGTAAGTGCAGATGGTATGGTATGGTATGGTATGGTATGTTTGAAACCGGTGGGTATGCAATATCCGCATAAAAGACTCTCGGCTGATGTCCGTCTCCTGTGCAATGGCCCGTGTGTTGTGAGGGTTACGCCGGATAGCGTCAAACACGACCTCTTTATTGTCAGCAGACATCACGGGATGACCTCGAACAGGCCGTGTCCTTCCCAGGGATACAGTATCCGCAGGCGTCTTTCCACACACCGAAATGTCATGCTCGTCGGTTGTCGTCTATCCGGATAGCGTTAGCGTTCTTGGTACAGACGTTGTGCCTGGTATACATTCTGTCGAACTTCTCCATAGATAAGTAATATATCCACATACTCGTCGCTGGAATACATCTCGATGCAGTGAATAAACTTTGTTTGCGAATTGCTTCGAATGAGGGGAGTTCGCGCAGCTACATACTTACCTGCCATCGCATGTTGTTATCGTTCCAATGGGGCATACATTGCCCTACCTGTGGTCTGCGAAGTTTGGAACATGTATGACGTAGCTAACTGGCCACAGACCATCATCTCCTCATCCTCATCCTACCCAGCACCATACCCAATGCAACGATACATACGGTCTTTTACAGGGCCAAATAAACTAATCAGTCCTAGGAAGCTATCAAGTATGCAACCTTACTAAATCCCAGGCAACTGGCTGTTAAAAAATTCTTATGTGCGATTTGAACCTCCTGCCTCGAGCACTGTCCACTATAACATATCTCCCCGCCCGCTTGCCATGTGAGCTACTGCAACCTTTGACCTACGGCGCCCGCTTCCCAGCCTATACAGTACCGTGCTCACGGTCTGTGTATCCACCTCCTGTTTTAAAGTACGTGTTCTGCGTATCTGTACTCGTTTTACGGGTTTATTCGAGATACCCATAATGAATTTATAGTGGCGCTTTCGATTCCTGCTGTATTCTAGCCCGTAAACACACATATCGTTTTATTACCCCGGTTTAGAATTGTAATAAATGTGAAGGGATACATAAAACTGGATCGCAAGGGGCTGGTGTACCACCCGGTATAGTAATCTCAACCTACTTAACAATTTGTTATTTCATTGAATATAAACAAGCCTGTGTGCCTGAAATGAATCGCGACTTTATAACTTTAACATACATATAATTCGCCACTTACTAAGTACATAGGGGCCTATAGAAATGAAAACAATTGTCACGTATTTCACATTTTACAGAGGTGTAACACAACACATGTTACTGTGTTCTCCTATCACTTACAGTGAAATTGCATTTACTAAAATAACTTTCAGCGTCTACAGTCTTGGTAATACCTCAGTACATTGCTAGAAGCGGCTTGGGCAAACTATGGGTATGTGAATGTAGTCGTCAACAGCATTTGCAGCAGTTCAGTGTAACTATAGAAATCATACTGTTTTGGCTTTGCGGGTAGCTATTTTGGAGAGTTAGGAATAACTGTGTTCGAGTCTGGAGGATTTTTGCATTTTCAACTCAACCTGGTGTAATGAATTTACGTTATAATTTCTATCTTTGTTTGTCTCTTTCTTTCCTTCTTTCTTACTTTCTGGTAATTTAGAGTCTTAACACTGTTGTTTTTGATATGTCACGTTTGTTTACATAAAATCAGCTTCATGGTCCGTATCGCACTTCAATAGATTCACAATTAAGTATTTATTTATTTTCCACCTAGTCGATACAATGATTGCTTAAGGCAATTTTTAATGGTCAAAAGTGGTATATGTTTCGTATATTATCAACATCTTCAGCCACATAACACTGTTTAGATGGAAAATATATAAAATTGACAAGGTAATGCTTTAGAGGAAGTGTCCTTAAAATGAACATAAGATTGACAAGATTAAAACAAACAAATAACTCAAGAGAAAATATATATATATATATATAAATTGCCTTAAGCAATCATTGTATCGACTAGGTGGAAAATAAATAAATACTTAATTGTGAATGTCACGTTTGTCTCAAAGTGAATCTTATCCACAAGAGTGAAGAATGACATTCATCTGAAAGAGGGAACATAACTTGCTACCCATTCCATCCAGTCATTGACGCCGTTTTCAACTGTGAATTGATAGTTTCACCTCTCTTTGGACCACTTCTATACAACGCCCTATCAGATTTTCTCATAACTAGCTTAGGATGAACTTTTACAACAAAATTCACCGCAAACAACGTTGTTTGGAATTACTCGATAGGTGCCAGGCACCTCCCTGTTACAATTTATGGAAATTAAAAGCCTCAACGATTCAAGAGGAATCGTTCAGAAATCACGTGAGATGATAATTTATGGGATGTAGTCACATTCTTTTATGTGTAAGATAAGCACCAAATATTACTTAATTACGTATGTTATACAATTTATTCCTCGGCATCTTGGGACATTCTTGTAACAACTCGTTTATGCAGAAAAATTAATCTATGATTGTTTTTGAGAACAGCCGTTTAGTCATCACGTTCACATTTGAGCACCTTGTAGGTCGAGAAAGAATGGGCGCATAGTATTGCATCATTTCCTCGCAGCTGTACTTTTCTCAGAAACAGCTGAACCTGTGTATATAATGTTTGTTTTTGGGTATCCACAGGGCTCAATATCTACATGGGAGGTAAATTATATATTTATTAGCAAAATCCTGTCTCAATGGGGTAAATATTTCGTGAAGGACTTCCATATATAAGACACTCTTCGTACAATTACATTTTAGCAGTGCTGCAACTTTTCAGGATGTCAAAAATTCGTACTCTTGACATTGCAACATATGTCATACAATCCTTCGGGTTTCCATGACAGTAAATTTTAACACGGAGGATCGACTCACTTTCCTAACTATCGGAGCGGAGGAAGTTCACAACCTTAGTGTTAAAATACGACATGAAGGAGAGGACATTTACATTTCTCCGACTTCATTTCAAGTTAGCAAATATAGGGAGGCCTACAAAGAGACGGTAACATTGCGCTGAATATCTTATTCTCGACTAAGCGACTGTATGCAACACAATGTAGACTGGAACAGCTGACCAGGAAGACGCCTGACTGTGCATGCGTGGTTGCCGCCTTCTACCAACCCTCTCGTATGTCTCAGCGCTCCCGAGTCCAGGTTGCCTTGTAGTACTGGCGAATGCTTTGGCCAGTCAGAAAGCTGCATTTTTCTTTACAAATTTAAAAATATACGGCAAGAAATGTTTATGCTTTTAAAGATAGGGCCTGCACTGCAAATCTGCAGACAAAGAGCTTTCGTTAAAGTGCTTTACGATGCCGGTAGGTTCAGCCGTTCTCTCAAACTCGCGTCCACAAATATCAGCCTAGTGTTTTAAATATATAGATAATTCTGAAGACACTTTTCTGTGCTTTCCCATTTTCACACCAGGAAAATACTGGGCTACACCTTAATTAACACGATCATTTCCTTCCCACTCCTAGCCTTATCCTATCCCATCGTCGCCGTAAGACATATCTGTGTCGGTGCGACGTAAAGCAAATAGCAAAAAAAAAAAAAAAAAGATACTTTCTTCTTTGCTTTACGTCTTTTGCTAGGGGCTTTACGTCGCGCCGACACAGATAGGTCTTATGGCGACGATGGGACAGGAAAGGCCTAGGAGTTGGAAGGAAGCGGCCGTGGCCTTAATTAAGGTACAGCCCCAGCATTTGCCTGGTGTGAAAATGGGAAACCACTGAAACCGATCTTCAGGGCTGCCAACAGTGGGGTTCGAACACACTATCTCCCGAATACAAGCTGATAGTTACGTGACCAAAACCGCGCAGCCACTTCCCCGGTTCCGAGATACTAAATTGTATGCAGATGTTATTTACCACTTGTCTCTAATCCTATCAGTAAGGCTTTGCCGCTTTGCTTGAAAGGAGGCTACAGTTGAATAGCGGCAGATTGTAATTCATGAACCATGTCCCACATGATAATCAGCAATTGGAAATTAACCTTCTTGACACATTTCAAAAAGCATTTCATCATGTGTGTTCTAACACGCCGCAGTGGAGAGTAATGAGGAAGTAGCAGCCAGACGCTGGCTCTGAAAAGAGTGAATGATGCGAGAGAGAAGAACTGTAGCAGTGCGTAGGATTTAGTCGACTGCCGCTGCGTTTATCCACACAGGTGAGATGTAGCCGACTGCAAACCTTCACAGCTGATACAAACTAAACAGGGGGGGTATAATTATAGACCTGTGAAGTAACATAGGGTAAACATAGCCAGCAGAAGAGGACAGCAAGGAAGCACATCGAACGCCGTGTATTCTACTGCTACTGCACTCTAGATTTTAAAATGTACTCTCTTTAGTTCGGTACCAACAAGATGACTTTAGTTTAGTTCACCGTAGCTTACTGAGCGTTAAGGAAGGGCTGAGAATCTGTGACATTTCGATTACTTAAGATTCGAAATGTCCGCCTCCGTGGTGTAGTGGCTAGTGTGATTAGCTGCCACCCGCGGAGGCCCGAGATCGATTCCCAGCTCTGCCACGAAATTTGAAAAGTGGTACGAGGGGGTTCACTCAGCCTCGGGAGGTCAACTGAGTAGAGGTGGGTTCGATTCCCACCTCAGCCATCTTGGAAGTGGTTTTCCGTGGTTTCCCACTTCTTCTCCAGGCAAATACCGGGATGGTATCTAACTTAAGGCCACGGCCGTTTCCTTCCCTCTTCCTTGTCTCTCCCTTCCAAACATCCTATCCCCAACCAAGGTCCCTGTTCAGCATAGCAGGTGAGGGCACCTGGGTGAGGTACTGTTCATCCTCCCCAGTTGTATCCCCCGACCTAGAGTCTGACGCCGCAGAACACTGCCCTTGAGGCGGTATAGGTGGGATCCCTCGCTGAGTCCGCGGGAAAAGCCAACCCTGGAGGGTAACCAGATTAAGAAGAAGAAGAAGAAGAAGAAGAAGAAGAAGAAGAAGAAGAAGAAGAAGAAGAAGAAGAAGAAGATTCGAAATATGATGTTAACAGCGACGATTTTGATTTCATTCAACGTTCTCTTCATTTGACTAAAAGTACATTCTGGGACAGGGCCATATTTATAGTTCCGAGTCACTTTTTCCATCCCCAGACCTGCGTGATTGCAGTTGAAGACTGTCGCTGACTGCACTTATCACAAGTTATCACTAACAGAGTCCGGCTCCATGGCTAAATGGTTAGCGTGCTGGCCTTTGATCACAGGGCTCCCGGGTTTGATTCCCGGCAGGGTCAGGAATTTTAACCATAATTGGTTACTTTCGCTGGCACTGGGGCTGGGTGTGTGTGACGTCTTCATCATCATTTCATACGCATCACGACGCGCAGGTCGCCTACGGGAGTCAAATCAAAAAACCTGCATTTGGCGAGCCGAACTTGTCCTCGGACACTCCCGGCACTAACAGCCATACGCCATTTCGGTTTTTTTCATCATTATCAGACAGGCGGAGCTCGATAGCAGTAGTCGCTTAATTGCGGGCAGTATGCAGTATTCGGGAGATAGTGGTTTCGAACCCCACTGTGGGCAGCTCTGAAGATAGCTTTTCGTGGTTTCCCATTTTCATACCTTAATTAAGGCCTCGGGCGCTTCCTTTACACTCCTAGCCCTTTCCTGTCCCATCGCCGCCTCGGTCGATACGACGTAAACCACCGTGTAAAAAAATGTTATCAGACATTTAAGAGCAAGCGAGTTCACAGTTTGACGTGATTGTTGATATCTTAGTCATTTCCACGGGACCTCTTATTTTACATGAAATCAGTGAGTCGTTACCTCTCATTTAAAAAATTCCACTGGATGCAAAATCCAACTGACCGGCTATATAACTAGTTGGTTAGACACTCACCTCCTATACTCGAGGTAGCGAGGTAGCAGATCGTTTTGGCATTCCAGAATGTTTCAGTGTAAGAGACCCTTGGCAGTGATAGTAATTAGAGAAGTAGTAAAAGTACTTGGTAAATAGCAATATTTTTATTCAGAATCATAGTAAACAGTTTTGACATGTTTGAGTAAAATGATTTTGAACGGCTACGAGGGAGTGTGCAATACTTAAAGGAAATATCATGAATACCCTCGTAGCTCTATATTTCAAACATTCACCATGAGACAAAACTGGCTAGGAATTGTATATTTTAGAGATCCGAGGTTCATAATTTCTTCACTGGTGACGGCTGTCGTGAGTGTGGCTAATCTCATGAGCCATGAGTTTTATACTCACAAATTGTTGGGAAATGCTGGGGCGGTGCCGATTTCAAATTCTGGGAATGCCCAATGCTCCCTATTGCTACTTCGGCAAAGCCCTGAAAGTGTGTGATAGGTTTCCTCAACCGATGAAATGAAATGTCGTATGGCTTTTAGTGCCGGGTTTCCCAGGACGGGTTCGGCTCGCCAGGTGGAGGTCTTTCTATTTGACTCCCGTAGGTGACCTGCGCGTCGTTATGAGGATGAAATGATGATTAAGACAACACATACACCCAGCCCACGTGCCATTGGAATTAACCAATTCGCTTGAGCCGTTTTCTCGTGATGCGTGTAAAGACGGACGGACGGACAGACAGACAGACAGACAGACAGACAGACAGACATTACGAAAAATAAGAAAGTGCATTTCCTTGTTACTGTGGACATGACCGATTCAGATATACAATTCTTTTCAAATTCTGAGCAATGTACAGAAAAAACTCTTATTTTATATATATATATATTTTCACACCAGGCAAATGTTGGGGCTGTAACTTAACGAAGGCCACGACCACTTCCTTCCCACTCCTAGGCCTTTCGTCTCCCATCGTCGCCATAAGATCTATCTGTGTCGGTGCGACTTAAAGCAAATAAAAAAAATGAAATTTCATGATAACGGAAGAATACGTGAAAGTAATGCATGTCAATTGAACATTACCTACGAGTAGTGGAAGATAATTACAAGCAATCGCGTAGGAATTCATACGAAATTCAGAGAAAATAACATAAAACATACCCTTACCTATAGCATAATATAATATAATTAAAAATATTTTCCAAGTTTTTTAGTGGTTCGTATTCTGCCTAAAACTGCAGGTTCCGTTGCTATAATAGCAATCCCAAGAGTCGCGTTAACCTACAAGCTTCCTTCGTTCGTTCGTTCGTTCGTTCGTTCGTTCGTTCGTTCGTTCGTTCGTTCGTTCGTTCGTTCCATCCTTCCTTCCTTTCTTCCTTCCTTCCTTCCTTCCTTCCTTTGGTAAATGCGACACAACGACAATACAGGTTAGCGGACTGTTATCGTGCGTACGTTGAGTACACGCACCTCCTAATTGAAGAGCAGTATGTTTAGGAATATATAATATGTAATATTCAATCTTCTTTTGCACTGGGTGATACTTACTGCACTCTTGTTGTTCCTACAGTAAACATTCACCGCCTCAACCATGGCTTTTATGGTATTTCCGAGACGAAAATCCAGAATGTGGGATGGCACGCGCTAATTATAGAGGGGAGGCAGCACACTTTCAAGTCTTTATTATGATCAAGATAAAAATGACAGGGGAGACTAGTAAGTGGTTATCATCTGTAACAAGAATCTTGCTCGAACGTGGCTGTTCCCTTCATCTCCTTTCAAAGAAGTGGGTGGGCTACTTTAGAGGCTGTAATGAGCTTTGCCTTCGCTGGAAGAGTGGACATGGAGGTTTTGGTCCCCCTGTCATGACAAGGTAATCGTACATATACACGTCCTAATGTTGAGTATTCAGCTCAAAGGCTTTTTGAACCTCAACAACTCCACCATCAGCTGTCATGGATGGCCCAGGTGTCACTGAAGATGTATACTAGAGAAATGAGGAGTGAGGTAGATTCATGTTGCTTCCTTCACCGAGCCAGATGTTCTTATTGCAAATGTCTTCTAAGCCTAGTGAAATGTATGCACCAACCAACCCTATGAGAAAAATTTTCTCACCATTCATTTCAGTGCTGGCTGCATAAGCATCACTCATACCTCACTCACTTTCACATTGTCAAAGCCAATGATGAGATTGAGAGAGGTCCATGGAAGTAAAATATATTTTCTAGCCCACCAGAAGACGTAGCGACGTCCTAAAGTATCCTCAATATAATTTTATTTATTATTTTGAGTTATTATGCTAGTGAAATTGTCACAATCTGAGGAAAGAAGTGTTGATTTATTTCTTCTATTGAATTTATATTGTACCGACTCGAACAGGTGTTATGGCGACGACGGGAAACGACAAGGCTAGGACTGGGAAGGAAGTGACCGTGGCATTAATTAATGTACAGCCCTAGCATTTGCCTGATATGAAAATGGGAAACCAAGGAAAACCATCTTCAGGACAGCCGACAGTAGGGATCGAACCCACCATCTCCTAAATGCAAGCTCACAGCTACGTGATATGAACCGCGCAGCCTCACTCAGTATTGTTTGTATCTACTTCTGTTTTGAACGTTTTTTTAAAATATTGTAATGTAGAAGGCTAAAGTGACCTCGTATCAAGGTTTAGGGAAGCTAATACAGTGAACTTGCATTTACGATCAACTATATTTCTATTTCATCGTCGCCATAAGACCTAGATATTACTTTTTAAAAGTATAATTGTATTGGTATCTATTCTTTAGACTAAAAAGCATTTTTTTCCTAATGGAAAATTGAAAATAAATAAATAAATAAATTCCGTTTTACTTTCTGCATAGCACATCTTAATGTAGAGACTCTATAAATGCCTAGTTTTATTGAATATGTTACGGCAAAGACGTGGGTTTCCTTCCGTCTTCCTTTAATCTGTCTGTTACTGCACTCAACTTAGTTCGTGTAATCTTCTGATTGTGTTTCTATTTTCAGTGGCCTCTCTTCATTGCGGGAAAGATCTGTTTCAAAGAACATGAACTACTACTTCTTTTCCTTGCCTATCAGCAGCTAGAAGCTAAAATGCTGCTATGGACGCGCGCTATTCTTAGAATAAACGTAATATCGGAAAGGTTCCGAAACACGAACTCAACAGGAGATCATGATTTTGGAACATATCCGACAGACGAGTGCAAATAGTTAAAGCACCCTCAAATGTCACTGATCTCTGTAAGGTTCACTTACGAACAGGAGAACGAGTAACTGCAGTCTGCGATGGCCTGGCAGAGATAGGTATTGGGAGTTCACCTCAACTATATTTTTATTTAATGATGTGTAGATGCTCTTGACGTGGTCCTTAGATGAAGGGTCAGCGAACTGGCCTTCGATTTAGATGGCCCTGGGTTCGATTTCCGGCCGAGTCGGATGAATTTTATGAGCGTGTAGTTAATTCCTTTGGCTTGAGAACTGGGTGTATGTGTTCGTCTTAATACACTTACAGTACATAAAGCACGCCACACTACCAAGAACCATTGAAATACTCAATAGTGAATACATCCTTCCCCATACGGTTGGCATCAGGAAGGGCATCCGACCGTAAAACTGGGCCAAATCCCCAATACATTGCGAATAAGGTCAGTAAGAAGTTGCAATGGTGCTGTTGTAAGCCGTGATCATTTTCTTACTAGTTATACATCTTTTTTCTTGTAGCTTTCTGATAACGAGTGATGTTCTGATAGCGACCATCTTCAAGGTAGATCTACTTGGCTCCCTGTCTAAGACGAGGCCCTCGTATTTCTTTGTGTACTGTAGGTTTTGTTCCACCATTAGTCACACTCAACTCCCTCTGACTTCCCTCACGTCTCATCATGCAGGCATCAATTTTCTCTAAATCGATCATTCTCTGCCTCTCCTTAGTCCTCCCTTAACATCAAACATTCCTTTTCCCTGCAGCATCACAGAATGAGTTTTTATCTCATGCCATATTCCCTTCTTTGTTTCACAGTACTCCTCTCCACCCCTACGAAATCAGATGCCTGCCTCGGGTGAGGCTACTGTTTTGGCACATGCAATTTTGCACACCTCACGTGAGAGATACAAGTATCCCAAGCCAGGATGAATGGTTCAGACGATAGAAGCGCAGATCTTCTGCCCAAGTCATAGGGTTCGATCCGGAGGTATCCGAAGATGCTCAAATACGTCAGCCTCGTGTGGGCAGATTTACCGTCACGGATTCCGGCACCTCAGAAACCGTAAGAGAATGTTGGTGGGATGTAAAA
This sequence comes from Anabrus simplex, assembly GCF_040414725.1. NCBI lineage: Eukaryota > Metazoa > Arthropoda > Insecta > Orthoptera > Tettigoniidae > Anabrus > Anabrus simplex. Next base: position 429,744,584 of record NC_090266.1, on the reverse strand, counting down.
CCAATAACATTATTATTTACAATTACAATTTTCTTTTGGGGACGATGAGATAAGCAAGGGCTAGGAGTGGGCAGGAAGCGTCCGTAGCCTTAATTAAGGTACAGCGCCAGCATTTTCCTGGTGTGATAATGGGAAACCACTGAAAATCATTTTCAGGCCTGTCGACAGTGAGGTACGAACCCATAATCACCCGAATGCAGGCTGATAGCTACAGACCCAAACCGCGTGGCCACTTGCTCGGTAGCACGTATTGTTATGAAAGATATCCCTACAAATGCTTAAGCTCTATTATTTTGTTGTTAAATTGCAGCAAATATGTTATTTTACCTCCTCTGCTTCCTCACATATCGTAAACACTTAATCGGTTTGCTTTGAACAGTGTCATGTGGTCAGCGTGTCGTATTTCTGTCCGTTAAGTCTTCGACCTGATGGCTGGTTGAATCCTCAGATATCACCACCAAAAAGTTATGTTGTTAAAGAGAAACCGCAAAAACTGATGGTGGCACCATGAGAAGCGTGAGGAGTGAGGTGGTGTGCCAGTGGGCCATGAAGTGGTATTGTAGCACGACTGTCCCTATGACATCCAGATGTAACACAGTCTGTGTCAAATGGGAAGACTTTTGGCCTCGAGGGCTACAGAGTACTGTCCTAACTACGCGCCTGCTATGTTGTCGTGTTATCCCACCTACTCACTGGGCGGAAACTTTATTTGCATTATGTATCACTTGTGCCAGGCCTGGATATTTTACTTCATAAAAATGACTCCTATAGAAACAGCTTTCCATTTGACGCAGACTGTAGTTGTGTTCCAAATGTCTTCATTCAGTACCATTCTTACAGGTTGTATATTGTCACAGCCGTAAGTGAGAATGAGATTTCGGTGGAAGCTTCATTTTGCTCTTGCCTGTTCCAGGAGACAGATGCAAAAATACTGAATCCATCAGGATATAGCTACTGTAGATATCAATTCCATCGCGGGTGATATCGGTGATGGAAACTGGAGTCACTAACTTCCAGATCACGTAAATTTGTCCTTACGAGACTTCGAGAACCAATGTTGCGGAAAATCGTACGTAAGGCGATGAATTGAACACTTGGCCACGTGGATAGCCGTCGTACACTCTAACCATTAGACCATGGTGGAGGTCCTTCTCTCACCAAGGAGTCATTGTTAAGTGCTGATCTGTTCTCTTTTGAAAACAGTTGGAACACACCCTAAGTGCTTCTTTCATGCCGAATTGACTTCATTAATTTTTCACTCTAACACTTCCTGGACCACCGGTGGATTGATTAGTCCGAGTTGTCTGTACACGAGGAGGGTCATGACTCTCTGTACGTGATGTCCTGACCCTCTTTTTTGTCTTAAGGGACTTTGAACATTGTGCTTAACAGCTCCAGCACAAATCAGACACAAACTATCTCGTATTCCTAGCTTTAAATGTTCGGCACTTATCTGAATGAATCACTGAAGAATTCTCATGGCACACTCAGCCGTTAGGGACCTTGGCTTGCTATGATGACCACTGCCCTGCCAGTTGGGCAGCAGATATTGGAATCACATCTCCAGTCGTATTGCTTGGCTCATGCCAGACAGTTGAGTGAACGACGTTTCCGCCCCGTTCAGAATGAAATTCTTAGAACTGGCCGGAAATCGAACTCAGGATCTCCTGATGAGAGGCAGGCACGCTACCTCTACACCCAGAGACTGGCGACTGAATCACTAAGTTTAATGAAAAGAGTTCGGAGTATCGTAAAAGGGATTACATTCCAATTTCTTAAATCTGTCCACAACTCTATTTCCTACAAATTATGCATCCAGTCAAACATTAACCACAAAATACGCTAATGAACTTTGTATTTTCCCATTAGTTTCATGCAACAGAAGCGTCTCTAACATCAATTTCTACTGCAAATTTTGATCAGTTGATGTGAAGTCTTGTGGAAGCGGAGAAATGCGGAAAAATAAAGGTAGCGTTGAAACGAGAGCAACATCGGAACGTAGAGAGTAACATTAAATTTTCATTAGGTTTGACTAATGAAATTGGTCGAGTTCGTCTTTTTACATTTCTTGCATCTTTCATCACAAACCCCTATTCTCTAAACAGTATACAAAGGCTGACAAAAAGTGTTTGAGTTTTCAGATACATATACAGTAGTAAAATTCCACTTTATTTTTGTTACTTCAAAACTCCACGGATATGAAATTCCTCTGTGGATCAGCAGTAGTGTGTCAGTCTCAGTTACGGAAGACTCCATGTCATATGACAGCGGGGTGTAAGATATCTCTGATTAAACATTTGGGACCCATTGCAGAAATGGTGTTTAGACGATGTCTACGATTAAACGATGTCTAAGTATGGCTGCCGCATTGCAGAGACGTTATTTCGTCGCTGTTCGGGCAAAAGGTCATATCTCCCAATCCTCTTCCTATCCAGTAATTTCCTTAAGACTGGTGACACCTCTCAGCCACATATGGATATTTAGTCCATCAGAACAATGTTCGTTGTGTTCTTTTTCCTATGCTCAGGTGTAAAGGAAAATGAACCTTAACGTACCGCACTCTAGGAATGTATGTTTGCATGACTTGTTTACGCACTCCTACAGTGTGATGTACTTAAGGTTAATTGTCCTTTACACGTTAGCATACGAAAATGAACACCACGAAAATTGTTCTGATGGACTGCATATCAGTATGTGGCTGGGAGGCGTGACCAGTCTTAAGGAAAATAATGGATAGAAAGAGCATTGTGAGATATGACCTTTTGCCCGAACAGCGACGGTTTATCACTTGGACATTGACTAAATCCGATGTTCAACCGGTCACGTTTAAACACTGCCGAGAACACTGTTAACCTCAAATGTGAGGAGTTAATCACAATCAGAGGTAATAATTTTAATTTCGTGTGGCTATTTCTAGCCGAGTGCAGCACTTGTAAGGCAGACCCTCCGATGAGGGTGGGCGGCATCTGCCATGTGTAGGTAACTGCGTGGTACTGTGGTGGAGGATGGTGTTATGTGTGGTGTGTGAGTTGCAGGGATGTTGGGGACAGCACAAACACCCAGCCCCCGGGCCATTGGAATTAACCAATGAAGGTTAAAATCCCCGACCCGGCCGGGAATCGAACCCGGGACCCTCTGAACCGAAGGCCAGTACGCTGACCGATCATCCAACGAGTACAATCAGAGGTTATGTACCATGAAACATATAAGTTGTATTATCATGTTGAGAAGATTCCGGAAAGAAAGGTTAGTCCGACGGCCTCTCTGTGGGCCGTCTGCTGCTAAATCGCAGCAATTTATTTGAAATGTACGGGGAGCTACAGCTTCAAATACGATTTCTCTTTTCAAGAGACGTGTTTCTTGACACTGGCAAAAGGACAGTCCGGTAACTACAATTCTTTGCAACATATATATTTTATTATACATGGGATAATTTCCATGGAATTATAGGTCACTTCGACTACATAGACTACATATCAGAATAAATTGTTCCGATCGTCAGAGGGCTGTCACAAACCACATACTTATGTTTATTGCCAAGTAAGCACACATAATAGTGGCAACTAAACTGTAGGTTGTAGTTTTTAAATAATCGTCGCGCTAATTCAGATAAGATTTCGGCAACTATAAGATAGGGAAAAAAACGAGGACTGGGGAAGAAGAGGCGTGGCCGTAATAACAGCCCAAGTGTTTGCCTGGTGTAAAAATAGGGAAACTACGGAAAACAATTTTCAGGGCTGCCGCTGATGCGTTTCGAACCTATGACCTCCATAATGCAAGCTACATCTATATGGCCCGTGCAACTCATTCGGTTACGCAGTACTATTGTTACACCGAGCGAGTTGGCCGTGCGGTTAGGGGCGCGCGGCTGTGAGCTTGCATCCGGGAAATAGTAGGTTCGAACCCCACTGTCGGCAGTCCTGAAGATGGTTTTCCGTGGTTTCCTATTTTCACACCAGGCAAATGCTGGGGCTGTATCTTAATTAAGGCCACGGCCGCTTCCTTCCCATTCCTAGGCCTTTCCCATCCCATCGTCGCCATAAGACATACCTGTGTCGGTGCGAGGTAAAGCAAATAGCATTAGTACAATGGGGTTGCCACTCCCAAAGTGATTTATTAATGACTAATAGATGCTATGAAATGACAATAGGGAGTGTTGCTGGAATGAAAGATGACTGGGAAAACCTGATTATCCGGAGAAAAACCTGTTCCGCCTCCACATTGTCCAGCGCAAATCTTACATGGAGTGACCGGGATTTGAACCATGGTGTCCAGCGGTGAGAGACCAACGCGCTGCAGTCTGAGCCACGGAGGCTTAGTGTCGATAATATTATGGGATTTAATTTCCACCGAAAGCGATATTCTTATCCGTGGGCAAGTCATGCTCATGCTTAGCCATATTTGACTAATGTGTAGGAAGAAAACAGCTGATTAATGTCTGGTGCACGCACCGACGAATTTTATTGGTTGCGACAAGCAAAGAGTTGCATGAAAGATAATTGTAACTTATTTCCATTTTTGAATCAATATTGAAACTTTAAACGGTGTCTAATTAAACACTGGCTGAACATTGTTTATGCAATGGAAGACCGTGCGCAACTTAGACGTTGTGTAGGTAGACGTTGTCTAAGGCTTAGAACTAGTCATAGTTTCTGCAATCGGCCCCAGGTGTTCGCACGACGAAATAGACTACTGTACCACCCAGCCATATAGCGCCCAACAGAGTTCCAGTTTCTCTGGCATCTTGTACTGTAGAGCAGTTATGGCAAGCTCAAATGCCAACTGAATTTAGGACAGTGCAAGCAGAAGTTCCAGGCAGATGACGCAAAAACAGTTCGTTTGCAACGAGTACAGACAACGCATAGTAGAGCAATAGGCATGGTTTATGTTGGCGACCTCATGGCTACTACACTTCTTCCATAAGTTTTCAACATACACTAACGTTTTCCGACAACGGGCACATGGAAAGAAAAATTTTAAGTCGCTTGTGGTGTTGGGGTAGAAATCGTAGACGGGCGAGTTGGCCGTGCGGTTAGGAGCGTGCAGCTGTGAGCTTGCATCTGGGAGATAATGGGTTCGAACCCCACTGTCGGCAGCCTTGAAGATGGTTTTCCGTGGTTTCAGAAATATATTCATTTCTACAACATATCTAGATATCGCCTTCAGATGTGAAGACAAGCACTAGGAAGAAGAAGAAGAAGAAGAAGAAAATCTGTTAAAGAAGTATGGGAATAATGATGAAGAGGAGGTAGGAGGAGGTGTTTTCATGTCAAAACTTGATTATTCATGGGTGTTTTCGTAGTAACTTATTTTGACACAGGCATGTTTAAAAGCTGAGCTGCTGGACATGCTTCCGACGTCCACTGGTAAGAGATTCCATTGTCGGGCTGCGGTATCGGTGAACAACTTCATTTAGATTGTTGTTCTTTGTACAGGAAGGGATATACACATGGTGCTGCAGAATCGGGTACTTTTGTTGTGGTCTGTGGAGAGGAGTTTGATGCGATCACGGAAATGGGCTGGTTGGGAAGTTTTAAGAACATTATGCGAAAAGCAAAGAGTATGAAGTGTGCGTCATTCTTGCAGGCGAAGCCACACAAGCCGTGTGTACGATAAGCTTGATTTTTCGGCATTAAAGGAAATCAATTATTATAGGCACCAAAATCTGAAAATAATGTTAAAGTAAATAAGCGTATAGTTTTATGTGATCGTTGATATCGTGACCATATTCACGGGACCACCGAGCCATAAAGATGTGACTCTTCATTTCAAAAATCCTACATTCAGTAGCTAGGATTCGAACCGCGGCCACTTTGGTGACAGGCTAGTAACGATTCCACTCGACTACCACGTCCCAAGAACTAATGTTATTCTTTGTGTTTGTGAAGTTGGGAAATCGCATTGCGTACTTTAAACGGTTCCGAGTACGGCAGCTTCAGTAAGGAATTACATGACTGTTGTTTTGGAGAAATGAAGGGTGTCTCGGTTCAGTCGAGTTGACAATGGCTAGTACCTACGTACCTTAATTACAGATACAATGACACACTTCCTGTGACGGAAGTATTTAAAACCACAAGGTCAGCCTGCATTAAACTGTTCTTTTGCGATATTAGATAACAAAGGGAATTTTATTTCACGTTACACTCGCATTAAACAATTCCAGAGCACCAAGCGTTACTACCCTGTTATTGTTATCGGCGTGACAGTCGAGTGGCATTATCCCGAGCATCCAAAAAAGCGTGGTTTAAATCCGGACCAATGAATGAGGGATTTTTGAAATTAAAAATCACCTCTATATGATTGCCAACGGCCGTAGCCGTGTTGAAACACCGGATCCCGTGAGATCTCCGAAGTTAAGCAACATTGGGCGTGGTGAGGATTTGGATGGGTTGCCACGCGCTTTTGGTGGAGGGGGGGTAAGGGAATGGAGGAGCGGAAAGGAACTGGCCACCCTACCGCACGTAAACTCCCGGCTCAGGAACACCTCTGCGGAGGTTCGGACCTGCCTTCGGGCAGAATAACCCTTACCTTTTCTATATGATTCGGCTTCCACATAAAAGGAGGCGTTCCAGTGACTATAATCACGATACCAAAAGTCACGTCTAAACTGCCGACTTGCTCACTTATAATAGAGTAAGTCCGGGAGAGATGGCGCATGGTAGGCCAGTGCGGCATTCTCCCGCTAGATCGCACGACACTGCTTCCCGTGTGTACAGAATGTACGTGAGAACTAAAGCCATTTGTTGGATGTCACATGGTGCAAAATCCGCGCCATTTCTGGCAAGTACGCCTTCTCTACCTTCAATGTTTTGCTAATGCATGATATAAAAGCCCACTGATTGGGTTGTTCAAGCTAAATAAACTTTGCATTGCCACAGGCGGGTGACTAGGTTAGTCAACGACTATGCTGGAGTGATATGCGCCATGTTGGGCCAACACAGTTCCTGGAGCTGGGGCGCGGCATCTCTCCCCAAACGTCGGGTGAAATGGCGCACTACATTTCTGGGAGAGATGGCGCGGTATTCTTCGAATTTCCAATTATGACTAAAATTTGTTTTCATTCACTGATCAGTTTGTTAATAAAATATACAGTATGTAGCCTGTATGTATTTTGTGTAATTCTGTGCCAATTTATGCTAATTATGCAGAAGAGAAAGCAGCTATAGCCAAACCGAAATTTGTGGTAATTGCCTTTAATGCAACTGAACTTAGGAATATTTCCAACAAAAGAAAAATCTCAATGAACAAAAAAGAACAAAGTGCAAAAAAAAAAAAAGTTGCAACCACTGCCACAACGGGAAAGAGTAGAAAAGCAGAGAAAATCTCATTCAAAAGAAGCAGCTAAAATGATTCCAGATGGACAAAGTAATGCAATATCTGATGATTGCAACAAGTGAGTGGAGTGTTGGGAGAACTATTATTTGACAAAAAAGAACGCCGATTGGATTAAGTGCACTGACTGCAAGAACTGGTTGCATGAATCGTGTTGAGCGTATAAGAATGTGTGTAATGATTGTGGACGAGAGTGAATAAGGCAGAACGTACCCAAAAAGGGCTGGGGGTTAAATAATTAATTGATTCATTAATGACCAATGAATAATAGACAAGTGAATGCAAATAAGGTAAAAAATGTAGTAAAGTTGTAATAATAGTTTACTTCAAAATTACTTTCCTCCTAAGCACATGAAGTACATAACACCATCTCACTCGGACACTAGGGGAGAGATGGCGCAAGAGATACACCTTCAAATAAAGGAGCTGTTTCGGTAATCTACTTACATTAAGAGACTTTGCTTCATAAGGCAGTGAAGAGACATATAAGCAATGACGTCCAGCATAAAAATAAGTTTGTCGAAATCTTGGCGAAGATTTGCTGCATGATCATTACAAAATCTGCGCCATCTCTCCCCGACTTACTTCAGGCTCGCTTGTATGCATTTTAGCTAGCGTACGGTACTAAAGGAATACGCACATAGTTCAGTGCCATACCCATCTCAGTATTTTGAAGTCTATAATCAGTCATCCTTGATAAGAATTTCTGTGATTTTGATGTGTTGCAGTACGCATGGGTTCATCCGCTTTTCTTTCCAAGCAAGCAAGAAAGAAAGAACGAAATGTAGCTTCAGGTTTAAATGACTTTCATTTTCTTCCTTTTTAATATCTGCTTTACGTCGCACCGACACAGGTACGTCTTATGGCGACGTTTTGATAGGAGAGGACTAGGAGTGGGAAGGAAGCGACCATAGCGTTAATTAAGGTGCATCCCCAGCCAGCATTTGCCTGGCGTGAAAATAGGAAACTACGGAAAACCATCTTCAGGGCTGTCGACATAGATATTGTAACTGGACTACAATCAGTTTGCATTTTACATTTTTGAATGTACTTACTGTTTGTGGTCACGTGACGGCATTCCAAGAAATGAGAGCAATTACAACTGAATCACAGCAGATAATTCTTCGAATGGAAAGCATAACCCTCATTGCATACTGTGAGTGCTGTAAATGACCTCGGTAAACGCCATTGGTTATTACAACTGTTGTGATAGAGGAATAATTCCATGGTCAAAATGTTTGGAGTAATGATATCTTGAATTTACTTCATTCTTGTGGTATATGGATATAAAACCCCTGCGAAAAGTATTTCAAAGCTCAGCAGTTGCTGTGTAAACTTTACTCGGATGTCGTCACCTCTGGTGCTAATCAAAGCAGCGCTGCCTCCAGATAATAATTACAGACTACACATTCTGTTTGCTGTGAAGAAGTTTGTTTCAAATCGTATTGTTTAGTACTCATAATATGGAATTAGTACCAGGCCGGAAGTCTTCCTCTGGAGCAGTAGTTTGTTCTGCGAGCACCTGTTTAGAGCAGTCAATATATCTCGGAGAGCACCTGCCCAATCACGCCCACCTTAAGGGCAAAATTCATGGTCGACTGCTTTTCGATGTAACGTAACGGAATCACTTACTTCCATTCCACTCGTGGCCAGATGTGCTTCATCTCTCTTCAAGCACAAGGAGCAAACGATTGGACTTCAACACTCGAACGGTTTCAATTATAGCCTGTTCTCGGAATGACTTCTTTCCTTGGCGTAACCAAGCCATAAATATTTGCGGATGTGTGGATATTATCGTGCAGAGGAAGCAATTAAGGAACGCTATATTCGTTGTACGTTCGGGCAACAAATTAGCTGCAGGCAGGAAATACTTTCCCCAGAGCTAACGTTGGTGTCGTTGCGTGTTGTGTAGCTTTATCGCATCATCATGGATTTTATTTTATGCATGGCAAATATCACAGCAGTGCCATTTAGAGCATGAACTTACGTAACAGTGTTCACAGGTATGATGTAAGTTATAGATCACGTCGTAAACAGAGCAAAACAGACAAATAAATCGAATTCGTACTAAAGTTGGTAATACCCGTAAGTTAACTCATCCGTATATTTTTACAACTTGCTTTACGTAGCACCGACACAAATAGGTCTTACGGCGACGATGGGATAGAAAAGGGCTACAAGTGGGGAGGAATCGGCCGTGGCCATAATTAAGGTATAGCCCCAGCATTTGCCTGGTGTGAAATTTGGAAATCAGGCAAAGCCATCTTCAGGGCTGCCAACAGTGGGGCTCGAACCCACTATCTCCCGTATGCAAGCTCACACCTGCGTGTCCCTAACCACACGGCCAACTCGCCAGGTTCCATAAAGTTAGAGAAACTGTATAATGTGTTCACATTAATACCTGGAGCCTTCCGAAAAGCGACTTTGTGTTAAAAGAGGAGTAAGATTTCTGTTGTTCGCCACCTTTCGTTCTGGTCACACTGCTCGGCTTGCAGGGTGTAACAAAAAGTACGGTCAAACTTTCAGGACACATAAATGAAATGGCGTACGGCTTTTAGTGCCGGGAGTGTCCGAGAACATGTTCGGCTTGCCAGGTGCAGGTCTTTTGATTTGACACCCGTAGGTGACCTGCGCGTCGTGGTGAGGATGAAATGATGATGAAGACAACACATACCCCCAGCCCCGTGGCAGGGAAATTAACCAATGATGATTAAAATCCCGACCCTGCCGGAAATCGAACAAGGGACCCCTGTGTCCAAAGGCCAGCACGCTAACCATTTAGCCATGGAGGACACATTCCTCACACATAAAAGATGAAAATTTGTTACATAGCCATGGATCCGGAAACTTCATTTCCATGTCAGAACCCATTTTCTACAACTGTACACAGTACATTGATAATGGGAAACACATAGGAACAGAATGTACCAGCATACCACATGAAACTCTTTCTTACATGAAATGTACAGAATGCTGGAATTAGTACATGCATTAACCCGCCGTCTAATTGAATTTCGGATGCACTGGTGCGGGATGATTCATGTATCATTGCTAACAGTGATAGAAGTTAGTTCCAACACAGGATCGCGCAGCTGTGAGCTTGCATTCGGGAGATAGTGGGTTCGAACTCCACTGTCGGTAGCTCTGAAGATGGTTTTCCGTGGTTTTCCAGGCAAATACCGGGACTGTACCTTAATACCGGCCACGGCCTCTTCCGTCCCACTCCTAGCCCTTTCCTATCCCATCGTCACCGTAAGACCTATCTGTGTCGGTGCGACGTAAAGCAAATTGATTAAATCGAACATGGAAATAAAGCGTTTCCAGACCCATGTTCATGTAAGGCATTTTCTTCTTCTACGTGTGAAGACTATATCCTGGAAGTTCCCCTCAGGGATCATTGTAAGTACCTAGGTCTTAATATAAGGAAAGATCTTCATTGGGGTAATCACATAAATGGGATTGTAAATAAAGGATACAGGTCGCTGCACATGGTTATGAGGGTATTTAGGGGTTGTAGCAAGGATGTAAAGGAGAGGGCATATAAGCCTCTGGTAAGACCCCAACTAGAGTACGGTTTCAGTGTATGGGACTCTCACCAGGATCACTTGATTCAAGAACTATATAATTTCGTGTGGCTATTTATAGCAGAGTGCAGCCCTTGTAAGGCATACCCTCAGATGAGCCATTTGTAGGTAACTGCGTGTTATTGTGGTGGAGGATAGTGTTGTGTGGTGTGTGAGTTGCAGGGATGTTGGGAACAGCACAAACACCCAGCACCCTGGCCAATGGAATTAACCAATTAAGGTTAAAATCCCCGAACCTGCCGGGAATCGAACCCGGGACCCTCTGAACCGAAGGCCAGTACGCTCACCATTCAACCAACGAGTATTCAAGAACTGGAAAAAATCCAAAGAAAAGCAGCTCGATTTGTTCTGGGTGATTTCCGACAAAAGAGTAGCGTTACAAGAATGTTGCAAAGTTTGGGCTGGGAAGACTCGGGAGAAAGGAGACGAGCTGCTCGACTAAGTGGTATGTTTCGAGCTGTTAGTTGAGAGATGGCGTGGAATAACATCAGTAGACGAACAAGTTTGAGTGGTGTCTTTAAAAGTAGGAAAGATCAAAATATGAAGATAAAGTTGGAAATGAAGAGGACAAATTGGGGCAAATTTTTGTTTATGGGAAGGGGAGTTAAGGATTGGAATAACTTACTAAGGGAGATGTTCAATACATTTCCATTGTTTTGCAATCATTTAAGAAAAGGCTAGGAAATCAACAGATAGTGAATCTGCCACCTGGGCGATTGCCCGAAATGCAGATCAGTATTGATTGATTGATTGATTGATTGATTGATTGATTGATTGATTGATTGATTGATTGATTGATTGATTGATTGATTGAAGTTTGGCCATACATTATTGTTACGCTTTGTCTAGAGGTGGTCATGTCGCAGCTTTTTTCAATGACATGCAGATCTGCCTAGCGAATAGAACTTCGGACATACAATTTGCGTTTGAATGCTAATTAATATCAATATCATTAATGTGTTGTTGTTACAGTGTCACTGTAAATTAAACATCCAATAGGCGTGCGAAATTTTGTTGCATACAACATTTTTGAGATTATAGTTGGCCTACAGTTCTTTGAGAAAGAAGACATTGATATTTATTTGGTTTATGGTGATTATAGAATTAAGCATCCTCATTTAAATATATGTAAGTAAAACTATTTTATCACAGCATTTGAACGATTGGCATTACAATATTTAATGAATTAGGACTTCTTGTGTGCTGGAACTCTATCCTTTACCTCTTCTTCCGTAGCACGGATTTCGCTGTCGTCATCATTGTGTTTTCCTGTCTCTTGAGTAGCACTTATAATTTTTCAGCATTTTATCATGAACGATGCGTTCTGTATAGTATGACGCAATATTTTCAAAAACTACTGTTACAATAATGAAGTTCACGGGTGATAAGTGCACAAAATATTACCAAATTGTGGATAAGATACAAGTTAGACACGTAGTCAACTTACAGAGCATTTGCCAGTTCCATTAATGTTGTGTTATTGTCGATTAAAGTAGATGGTCGATTAAGGCAGATGGTAATGTTAGAGAGATCAAATTCACAGGCTTTATTGTATAGAAATTTAAATTATGACCGGAAGTAACGTAGAAGGTTTGAATTGATTGCTAAAGGACGGTTAATACCATACAAAGAACAAATCTTTTTTTTTTTTTGCTATTGGCTTTACGTCGCACCGACACAGATATGGGACAGGAAAGGGCTAGGACTGGAAAGGAAGCGGCCGTGGCCTTAATTAAGGTACAGCCCCAGCATTTGCCTAGTGTGAAAATGGGAAACCACGGAAAACCATCTTCAGGGCTGCCGACAGTGGGGTTCGAACCTACTATCTCCCAAATACTGGATACTGACCGCACTTAAGCGACTGCTGCTATCGAGCTCGGTGAACAAATCTTTAAAACTGTTTGAATGTTTAATACATTCCTAAGGTTCAATATTTTATTTTAAGATAGTGGCTTTCAAAAGTGTCCTCTGAAACAATTCTAAGGGAGCCTGGATAATTATTGCCCATAGTTGGCACCAGTAGAGAGTTACGTTAACATCGAACGGTGCTAAGTTTATTAGGGAAATTTCCCGTCTTCGCACCAGGCAAATGTCGGGGCTGTATCTTAATTAAGGCCACGTCGCTTCCTTCCCACTCTTAGGCCTTTCCTGTCCCATCGTCACCATGAGACCTATCTGTGTCGGTGCGACGTAAAGCAAATCGTATATATATATATATATATATATATATATATATATATTAGGAAGAAGCGGCGTGAATATCTTTCCGTCAGGAAGAGTACGATGACTATGGACATGGCCATATTGCCTGAAAATCTTCATTTCAACTTTAAGATGCTTTCAAGTAGTCTCAGGTCATTTAAGTGTCTGATCTAGTGTTTGGAAGGAAATCTCAAAATGCAGTATCTTCCAAGATGTAGCGTAAAATCCGTAATGTATTTCATTGATTACTTAATTCGTCCGTCTAAAATTTCCCAAAATACGTGTTTAGATGTAATTTCAATGTATGCGTAGCTCGGACGTTTGGTGACGCAGCGAACATAGTTTGACCTTCATTATCAGTAATGAGAAGCTAGAATAGCTATGCTTTGATATTAGTAGAAATACGTGTGCGTTCAACTCTGTTTCAACGAACGAGACGGGGGCAAGTGTACGTTAGTACAACGATCACTCGTTTTGGCAAGTAGCCTGGTGTGCTACAGATACGGCTACCAACGAGCGGTGTCCGTTGAGTGGTACTCTCTGCACATTGGGATGCACATGTTGTGTTATTCTAATGCCCTGTCTCATTGTCTACGGAATATCAACCCAGTAAAGTTACCCTGGTATGTCTGTAAGAGTTGCGCTGTATTGTGCGGTGGATCCACCTACCTTGGCTTCCTACTCGTAATCGCGCTGCCTGAAGACTCGCTCCTGCGTTGGTCTGGAAATCCAGAGCTCCGTTGTTCGATTGCAACCGACTGCGTCTACTAGGAGTTCATCTTGAGTATAGTTTTTCCACGTTTCCTCTGAGTAAATGCAGTAAAAGTACCTTCTATAGCGGGCGTGATAGCCGAGTGACTTCGACGCTGGCCTCTTACTAAGACGGCCATGCTTGGAATCACGCCCAAGGCATGTCGACTATTTACATGAAAAGTTACGCGCTTGTGGCACGGATAGAATGTAAACAGGAAGTGCTGAGGCTATAACAACGATATCATTGGTCACGCAAAACTACAAGTTTCTAGTTTAGAACCATACTTACTTAGGAGCAAGTGATGTTATCGGCTCATCAAGGCACCCGTGATTCGAAACACGGGTAATACATATAGAAATTTGTAAATGTAGAATTGCATCACCTGATTTAGTTTACACGTAGAATTGGATATCCCATGGCTAAAATCATGATGACACTCACATCAAGTACAGGCTACAAACATACTTAACTTCACGACCTACTTATCTAACATAGCTAATATACCATTTACACAGTTTGACATCCAATAGTCATCAGAATACAATCTAACACAGATCAATAGTAGTTATCAGTCAGTTTCCGTCTACACAAGTTCATGAAACTCATGACCAACGGTGTCGCTAGTATGGAACAGAATAGAATACCCCCATCTCCCAGTTTCGAATCACCTTAAACTGGGGAGGGAGTGATCGTTAATACAATCAGAAATGTGTTTTGATGCTTGCATGTTGTTCCGTATTACTATTTGTTTATCTACTACTACACTAAACATTAAAATTAAAGTTATCAACTACAACCTGTGACAATAAAGTTTGGTGAATGAAGTCAGAACGGTCGATCCGGCAACACTGGCGACACACAACGCTGCACCTGCGTAGCAGCAGGTTTTGACCACCTGCTCCCACCGTTGTTCAGTTGAGCATCGTGTATGTGCCGTGTAAGACCTGTTTGACACAGTGCGTGCTTAGTGCGTTGGTTCTGAATTGCGAACAGGAACAAAAATGACCAAAAGATCAATGTACAGCTTTGTTTTAAGCTTGGCAAAACAACGAAAGAAACACATGCGATGCTGGTACGTGTTTATGAAGATTGTGTGTACGAGTGGTTCGTCCGTTTTCGAGGAAGCCGGGAAAGTGTTTCTGAGAACCCCCGTAGCGGAAGACCGGCGACGTCAGTGACGAAAACATTGAGAATGTGAGGACATTAATCACGAGCGATGGGCGATTAACTGTGCGCATGATAGCCGATGAACTGCAGATTAACCGTGAATCCGTGCGACAAATCGTTACCCAGAAGTTAGGGAAGAGGAACACGTGTTCTCATCTTGTGCCACATCACTTGACTGACAATCAGAACCAGGCACGTTTAGAGGCTTCACAGGATTTTGTCGAAAAGGCGGCTGCAACACCAAATTTCAAGGAAAGTATTGTCACTGAGGATGAAACCTGGTGTCTCAGGTACGACCCTGAAACGAAACGGTGAAGCATGGAATGGCGTTCTCCATGATTCCCTCGTCGGAAAAAGGTCAGAGCCGAAAAGTCACGTATCAAACTCGCTTTGAAAGGAAAGAGATTTGACGATATTCCTGACATCCAACGAAACGTGATGAGGCTTTAGAACACCATCCCAAAGGAAGCCTTCTTGCAAAGTTTCCAGGACATGTATCGCCGATCTCAGCAGTGCATAGTTAAGGGAGGGGACTATTTCGAAAGACAGTAATATCACTGTCGTGCATTGTTCATCTATGTTGATAGTACAGGACTATTCACCGAACTTCATTGTCACAGGTTGTATTTCCACCCAATTTCTGATTGGTAGAGTTTTTTAAATCTGTTTATTTACTTTTGTCTTAGACTTTAACAGTGTATCTTACCCTTCGTAAGTTGAATTAGTGCTCACTTTTGTGTTACAAGACTTTATAGAGTTATCTTACAATTACTACACACAGTATGAATTAATGAATGTTGCATGAATTTTGAATGAATTATTTCATGATTGAATTATGTTTGTGCATGAATGAATACATTCTCTTCTCACCCAATCACGGATAGCCACCAAATGGGGAGAAAGCATTCATTAATGAATGAGTGACTGACCGAATGAATGAAATTAAACGAATGCATGTTCTAAGCCTACTGATGCGGAACCCATCAGCTAAGGAGAGAACATTCGATTCTGTATGGATGAACGAATGAATGAATGAATGCGTGAATGATTGAGTGAATGAATGTATAGACTTAATTCCTGCACGGATAACCACCAACTGGAGAGAGCGCTTCATGAATGAACGGTGTCATTCAATTTACATGCAACTTAATAATTAAATTCAAGAAAAAAGATAACGACAGTGTCGCTAGTACCTAATGCGATGCCGACTGACTGGGCACAGATTCCATCCTGCAATCGAGACCGTGAAGACGGCCGCCTTACCAACAAGCTACTCCGGTTTGCTGATAAAATTAATCATGCTGGGATGAGTAGCTCAGGAGGTAGAACGTTGGCCTTCTGAGCTCAGGTTGGGGCAATCGATCCAGGCTCAGTCCGGTGGTATTTAAAGATTCTCAAATACGCCAGATTCTTGTTGGTAGATTTACGGGCACGTAAAAGAGCTACTGAAGGACAAAACTCCGGCACTTTGGCTTCTCCGAAAACCGTATAAGTAGTCAGTGGGACGTAAAACTATTTTTATAGTGTGCCTGGCTCTTACCCCGGGTTCAGTTCTCGGCCAGATCAGGGAATTTTATCTGGATCTGGAGGCTGGTACGAGGTTCACTCAGCCTACGTGATTACAATTGAGGAGCTATTTGACAGTGGGATGACGGCCCTGTTCTAGAGAACCAAGAGGATTCGTCGTGCAGACCACACGACACCTCTTAATCTGCAGGCCTTCGGTCTGAACTGTGGTCGCGTGGTAGGCAATAACCCTTCCGGGATTTTAGGTTTCTTTATTAATCAAGTTACCAGACAATTCCTGAGAATGACCATCACAGTATCTTATATTATTTCCATGCAAATTGAGGATTCGTATACCTTCAAGCGAGTTACAGAGCAGATCTCTAGAATACGCTGGAACGTAGGAGAGATCTCCAGACTGCGGGCTCAGCTCACTGCCCTTACGCGTACCAAGTTCTTATGACCCCTACTACCTTCGTCTTGAGCGCTTGTAAGGTGTCTAAGCCGTGTCCATTTAAGCCGATTAACTTGGAACTGGAAGGGAGTGTCTTATCATTTCTCTCTAAGATTCTTCCGGATGCAGCGTGTTTCATTACGGTTCTGTAAAATAATGTTTCTGAACGTTCTATCGTTTTATGTGCAGGATTTGAAACTAAATTAGATTTATACGAAGATACAATTATCACTAATACAACTTTCCTGAGGGACGCCCTTTATTTCTTTCGAGTGGCAATTACATCTACCTTTTTGGTCTTTCGATATAAAACGCCATATTCACTGTGATCATTCTAAAGGTATTCCTTCCTGAAATGTTTGGTTGGAAAATATGTGCAATATGTGTATTTTAGTGATACAAATTAAAAGACTGAATAGATAGGATTCCTTGAAATATTCGTAAATAATAATTATTTTTCTGACAATTTCCAAACTTATTGGGGCTGACACATGTTTATCCGGCCCAGATTTACTGCCAGATACCCTTCCTGACGCTATCCCTATGTGGAAGGATGTATTCACTCTTATGTATTTCTGTGGCTGTAGTGCTAGAAAATAGATCTCAGACAATTAGAGTAAGCGAGGCATTATCCGCTCCTGTAATCATTAAGAAGTGTATTCCTCAAGGCAGTACATTATTATTATTATTATTATTATTATTATTATTATTATTATTATTATTATTAGATCCTTGCTTTCTTAAATATGTAAATGTTTATGAGTAAAGAACTGGAATCAGAGATGAGGTTTTTTGCGGATTATGTTATATTTTATAAAGAAATAAATAAGTTACAAGATTGTGATCACTGCAAAAAGACCGCAACAATCTTGTGAGAGGATCATCAGGCAATGTTATGATGATAAGTGGGGTTAAAAGTCAGGCTGTGAGTTTCGCTAATAGGAAAAGTCCTCTCAGTTTTAATTACTGCGTTGATGGTGTGAAAGTTCTTTATACGGATCACTATAATAATAATGTTATTTGTTTTACGTCCCACTAACTACTCGTTTACGGTTTTCGGAGACGCCGAGGTGCTATAAGGATCACTGTAAGTATATCTGTGTTAATATGGGAAAAGATATTCGTTACGGTAATCACATATATGGGGTTGTAAATAAAGGGTACAGATATCTGCACATGTTTGTGAGGGTATTTAGGGATTTTAGTAAGGATGTAAAGGGGAGGGCATATAAGTCTCTGATAAGACATAAACTGTAGTATGGTTCACACGTATGGCACCCTCAGCAGAATTAATTGATTTGAGTACTAGAAAAACATCCGAAGAAAAGCAGCTCGATTTGTTCTGGGTGATTTTCGATAAAATAGGATGGTTACGAAAATGATGCAAATTTTGGGCTGGGAAGTCATGAGGGAAAGGGTACGAGCTGCTGGACTAAGTGGTACGTACCGAGATGTCTATTCAGAGATCGCGTGGAATGACAATTGTAGACGAATAAGTTTCAGTGGTCATTTTAAAAGTAGGAAAGATCACAATATGAAGATAAAGTTGTAATGCAAGAGGACAAATTGGGGCAAATATTCTATTATAGCAAGAGTAGTTAGGGATTGGAATAGTTTACCAAGGTACATGTTCAATTAATTTCCACATTCTTTGAAATAATTTAAGAAAAACTCGGTAAACAACAGATATCGAATTCTCCACGTGGATGACTGCCTTAAATGCAGATCAGTGGTGATTGATAGTGTGGTATGTAGACGAAGAGAAGTGTATTAAGGTAAACACAAACACCCACTGCCAGAGCCAGAGGAATGACTCACACTCAGTGAAAAATCCGTAGGCCAACCGGGAATCGAACGTCGTTGTACTGAATCCATTCAATCCCGGCTCGGTGTGGTGGTATAAAAAAGTGCTCAAATACGCCAGCGTCATGTCGTTAGATTTACCGACTCGGTACAGAACCATTGCGAGACAAAATTCCGATATTTTGGTGCCTCCGGAAACCGTAAAAGCAGTTAGTAGATCTGATATTATTATTATTATTATTATTATTATTATTATTATTATTATTATTATTATTATTATTATTATTATTAGCTAATGGCTTTACGTCGCACCCACACATATAGGTCTTATGTTAAGGATGGGATAGGAAAGGGCTAGGAGTTGGAAGGAAGTGGCCGTGACTTTAGTAATTAAGGTACAGCCCCAGCATTTGCCTGGTGTGAAAATGGGAAACCACGGAAAACCATTTTCAGGACTGCCGACATTGGAATTAGAACCCACTATCTCCCGGATGCACCCTCAGAGCTGCGCGCCCCTAACCGCACGGCCAACTCGCCCGATTATTATTATTATTATTATTATTATTATTATTATTATTATTATTATTATTATTATTATTATTATGGAATAGTTTTATTGTACAGTGGAACGGAAGACTAATTTTAAGTCTAATTATATCACGCAGTCGCTAAAAGATCCAAACTTTTCCACATTTTTCAATCTACTGTGTGTGTGTGTATTCTTCGTTTCCTCATGCTTATTTTAGTGATCGCCATTCTGAACAAAACACGAAAAACGACAAGGAGGTTCGACTTAAATACTTCTTGAAGTGGCCAAAATGTCATTGTAAGAATGGTTCAGACAAATTAATGTGCCTTTAACAGTTCCAACTTACAGGGAGCGTTTGGAAAGGGGGAAATTTCTGTTAATGACTGGATCATTTCTAATTGTAATGGTGTGTATAGGGGAAGATCAGTTACTTAATTTGTTTAACAATCAAACCTACTGATGATTTATGATTGTGATGCTGGCATTTAATTAGCCATGGAAGCTTAAACGGATGTCAGTTCTTTTGTAGAATGGTCCGAAAATCATCGTAAAAGAGGAAACTGTGTTTGGACGAACACTATTTAGAGATGGAGAGACGGACACTGAAATGGCGTAGGGCTTTTACTGCCGGGATCACGAGATGAAGGTCTTTTTAGACGCCCGCAGGTAACCTGCGCATCGTGATGAGGATGAAATGATGATGAAGACGACACATGCACCCACCCCCTTGCCAGCGAAATTAACCAATTATGGTTAAAATTCCCGACCCTGCCGGGAATCGAACTCGGGACCCCTGTGACCAAAGGCGAGCACGCTAACCATTTACCCAATGAGCCGGACATGGACGCTGAAAATTAAATTAGGTAATAATTGAACGAACAAATAACTGGATATGAGATACGTAAAGAAATGATGTAAGTAATAAATGCACAGACTGCTAAATAATCTAGACGTTCATTAACCTAGACTGTAGTAAACATGTTCTTAAAATAGTATACCTGCTTTAGAGTATAAACCACTGTACAATCTGACGATAAAATTAGTTTTGGTTTTGGCGCTGTATTCTTTGTTTGTATAACTCGTTCATGTATCGGCCAGAACACTTTGCGATATTATTATTATTATTATTATTATTATTATTATTATTATTATTATTATTATTATTATTATTATTATTAAATATTTTAAGTAATTTTTGCACATTACGATTTTTGTTCGTCTTTACTGTCACTTCCTTCAAGGGCAAGGGATATCATAGTTATCAGTATCGTGTACAATCAGTACGAACTGTGTATTTGCGACATCTGGTATTTACATTACCGTAACATAGGCTATCTTTAACTATTTTGGAAGTATAACTGGGAAGGGTACCTTTATGTCCTAAACATTGTTCTGTATAAACATTTAACCAAAGTGACTGCAAAAGGAAGCAGAAATGGAAACACAGCATCCTCATCGACAAGTCACTATTCCAGATATCGAGCCTCACAGCTTAGGCTTCTTAGCTCTGTTATGGAACATTCAAGAATTCCTATCGGTTATTTAGAATGTGAAATAAGATACTATCTCAGAACTTCCTTGCAGGGAATACTTCTACTGTATTGTCAAAGACGGAAATTCATCAGACAGACCCTAGAGCG
Source organism: Anabrus simplex (assembly GCF_040414725.1). NCBI lineage: Eukaryota > Metazoa > Arthropoda > Insecta > Orthoptera > Tettigoniidae > Anabrus > Anabrus simplex. The sequence continues at coordinate 429,723,613 of NC_090266.1, read as the reverse complement.
TTTAGCCTCTGTAGTAGCATGCAGAAAACTCTAAAGAACTACCGCCACTGCGTTCACAATTGCTATAGATGCTCCTTGATAACACATTTCCATGCATTTTAAGAAGTTGCAATCATACTATAGTTTATGCTTGATTTTCTGGGGTGACAGCCTTGTACTCCACGAAGGAATTATGACTTCATTATCTGAAGGTGAAGAGGGTATTGCGATCTGTGGTCGAGAATTTGAGCGACGCTCATTAAAGGAAACAGAAGGAAATGTTACGGCAAGATTAAGCGTCACATCACAAGAATACTGTAGCTGAACGAAATCATTAGCCTCTACACTCTGGACTCAAGTAATGTTCACTGGTGGAAGATATGCCTGGAAAGATGTAATAATAATAATAATAATAATAATAATAATAATAATAATAATAATAATAATAATAATAATAATGTCATTTGTTTTACGTCCCACTAACTACTTTTACGGTTTTCGGAGGCGCCGAGGTGCCGGGATTTAGTCCCGCAGGAGTTCATTTACGTGCCAGTAAATCTACCGACACAAGGCTGACGTATTTGAGCACCTTCAAATACCACCGCACTGAGCCAGGATCGAGCCTGCCAGGTTGGGGTCAGAAGGCTAGCTCCTCAACCGTCTGAGCCACTCAGTGAGACTTGGGAAGATGTAGCACTGCGAAAAGCCAGACTTACATGCACCAGCATTCTCAATGAATTCGTGCATTTATGTAATAAATCAGTAAGCAGTGTGCTCTTAAACAGGTTAATTGCTCCAAACTACGTACGGAAAGGACTTTGATGGGCTTTTTAAAATTATTAATGTTTTAAAAATCCTATTTATTCGGGGCGTCGACCCATGTGGATCTTTTGCCCCTACTGGCACCATATTGGTATGAACCTGCGTGTAATTGGAACGGCGGTGTGTTGTAGAATGTTGTGTGTGAGGAAAGGAAGATTAAGGACGTCACAAACACCCTGTCCCCAGGTCAGGGATATTAATCATTACAATTAAAAACCCCTGACCCGGCTGAGAATCGAACCCGGGGCCGCCGAGTGACAGGCGGACGCGTTGCCCCCTACACCGTGGGACCAAACGTGGTGGGCTTAATACAGACTTACTACATAAATTTACTGAATCCAATTACTGGTACGTGAGAACATTTATTAATAAGATCAACTCACAGAAATATAATCTTATTTTTAATTTTTATCTCTTTTGTAATTGCTCATTGATCCCGTTCCAGTAAACAGTTGCATAATTTTTGAGGGGCGATTTCCTTCTTCACATTTGCACCTCTTCTGGAAAGCACGGCAATGAAATGAGAAAGCCCATAGTTTCTTTCCGTTGAGAACTAACATGGTTCAATCTCGTCCGACCGAGCTCGATAGCTGCAGTCGCTTAAGTGCAGCCAGTATCCAGTATTCGGGAGATAGTAGGTTCGAACCCCACTGTCGGCAGCCCTGAAGATGGTTTTCCGTGGTTTCCCATTTTCACACCAGGCAAATGCTGGGGCTGTACCTTAATTAAGGCCACGGCCGCTTCCTTCCCACTCTTAGACCTTTCCTGTCCCATCGTCGCCATAAGACCTATCTGTGTCGGTGCGACGTAAAGCAAAAAAAAATCTCGCCGACTCGTTGGCTGAACAGTCAGCGTACTGGCCTTCGGTTCAGAGGGTCCCGGGTTCGATTCCCGATCGGGTCGGGGATTTTAACCTTAATTGGTTAATTCCAGTGGCATGGGGGCTGGGTGTATGTGTTGTCTTCATCAGCATTTCATCCTCATCACGACTCGCAGGTCGCCTACGAGCGTCAAATAGAAAGACCTGCACCTGGCGAGCCGAACCCTTCCTGGGATATCCCGGCACTAAAAGCCATACGACATTTCATGGTTCATTGTCAAAGGACTTACATTTCAATGATCATTGTGAAGTGAAAATATCTATCAATAACTGCTACAATTGATATTACGTATTAAATACATATGTAGTACAAATTACATATGTAGTATAAATTAAATACATATATGTATTACAACTCTAACCCAATATATTTCACGTAGTATGAAAAGGAAGTGATCTTCCGAGTCTAAATACTGTCTTTATCTTTAAAATTACGAAGGTTTGCACTATGTAAAAATCCACCCTCTACATATAATCGTATGAAGAGATTCAAATATTTGATGGGGCAGAATGATGGAGAGACATTGTGCGTCCACAGAGCATTCGATGCTCTTTTGCGCCTGTGATAATCATTTTGAAATGCGAGTGCTGTTGTTTGCTTAACATCATTGTAGCTCATTTCAAGGTATTTTGGCAACAAATATTGAATTTAATTGTGATATTATAATAGTAGCCTATATCTTCCGATTATTTTGTTTTCTAACAAAATTTTCTCTCTTTATACTAGTACGTGCTATACAAATGAGAATACAAGGAACAAATAGTCGCATAGTGTTGACTTTTAAGACCGTGACATTGAATAAGGTACATCCCGGAATTTGCCTGGTGTGAAAATGAGAAACCATGGAAAACCATATGCAGGGCTGCAGAGAGTGGGGTTCGAACCCACTATCTCCCGAATGCAAGCTGACAGCCACTCGCTTGGTTTTCCCGTTCTCACGGTACATTGATAAATTAGAAACTTTCCTCACATTACTGTACTCAGTGTACAATAGACTACAGTATTTATCATACATCTATAAGCATAGGCCTAGGGAGCATTTTATATGTACAGTATATGGAGCTCGCCTTTTTCACTAGACCTTCCGTATTTCTCTACAGAATTATGGTAAATAAACAATAATAATAATCTTGAAAAGAAAATTTTGATACTGACAATGCAAGCAGCCCGTATAGACATTCAATTACATTGGTGAAATAATTTTGAAGAAGCACAATCGCAAGCATGGATTACGAAATTGGCTGAGTCACTGGTATTGATACTTGACATACTTCAGTGTTTATTCATCTTAGAGCCTGTGCCGTATTTACTAAATATCCTTCTGAACATAACTTATTATTTATCCAAGAATTGTTTGAGCTTCTGTTCAGACCGTTCTAAGTGGAGTAGGACAATCTAGGTCGTTACGGAGAGAGGTGTGTCTGAAGGAACGCTTTATTCGGTTATTTGACTTTAAAGATGCCTGAAGCGTTGTGCAGAGCCACTGGTTGAACCAACCCACAGGAATAATAATAATAATAATAATAATAATAATAATAATAATAATAATAATAATAATAATAATAATAATAATAATAATAATAATAATATTATTATTATTATTATTATTATTAAGTAGAAGAAGAAGAAGAAGAAGGAAAAAATGATTGCACGCTCCAGTATCCTTTACGGTTTCCGGAGATGGCGAGGTGCTGAAATGTTGTCTTGCAAAGTTCGATTACGTGCTGCTATCTGCCTATACGAGACTGGCCTATTTCACCACCTTCAAATACCTCCGGACTGAGCCTGTGTCGAACCCCTGCTAAGAATCGAACACAGGAACCTTTGGATCAAAGGCCAATACGTTAACCACTTAACTATGGGGTTGGACCGTCAATGGGATAGATAATGAATCTGCGATCTTCAGAAACGAAGAAATGTAACACCGATAGAGTATTCACTCATCCGGACTTCCCTTCTTGATCACTCCCATTAAGTAAAATACCTCGTATGCTTTCTGAAACAAATCTTCAGCATTTTGGTTGTAAACTATCACGATTTTCGCTGTTTACTTGTAGGTTTGATTTTCAAGGTTCCTCTGGAATTGAAGGGTAGAATTAGACTTAATAAGTTCGGACCACAGAGTTATGGAATTTATGGTCAGATGCACACAACACGTTTTCCCCATTATTCACCTCCACACGCGTACCTCCATTTGGGCTGTCCCATACAAAAGTGATAACCACCGACAGTCGCGAAACTTTCTAGGTATTAAACAATAGTTTCCCTCCAAATTTGTTGAAAGTCAATGAATGTTTCCAGCTCTCAATACAATCTGAGGATCCTATAGAGAGCATACATACTTGTATGCACGTTACAATCTGTTCTGACGTGCATGCATCCCACAAGTTCTCCCTTCCACTTGATGAGAGTGTCGACGGTATTCAAAGCTCCCTTTTCAGGGATAGGGCACATCCCCCACACATTAATGTCCTAGCTGTCACATTGTTTTTTATTAGAATGTGAGCCATAATCCATCACCTGGTTATTCCTCATGATAGGCCTACTCTATTTTATTACAGTACCATATCACAGCGACATTTAGCTTAACGGTGTTTATATTTTAAGTGTTCCGTGGTGATGCGTCATCCTCATTTAAAAAAATAGAATGTGCTGATGAATCCTGAGCAAATATAATAATAATAATAATAATAATAATAATAATAATAATAATAATAATAATAATACCAAGCAAACTGACTACATGATTTGAGGTGTGCAGCTGTTAGCTTGCATTCGGGAGATAGTGGGTTAGAACCTCATTATGGACATCCCTGAAGATGGTTTTCCGTGGTTTTCCATATTCACTCCAGGCAAATACTGAAGCTACACCTTAATTAAGGCCATGGTCGCTTCCTTCCCAGCCTCTAGCCCTGTCCTCTCCCATCGTCACCGTAAGACTCATCTGAGCCGGTGCGACGTAAAATAAAATGGCAACAAAGTATTGTTACTGGATTAATTCCCCAATAACAATTTCTACGGTTATCGGAGTCACCAATTTTCCGGAAATTTACCCCGCAAGAGTTCTTCTACGTGCCAGTAAATCTACTGACACAAGACTGGCTCATTTGAGAACTTTCAATTACCACCGGACTGAGATTAGATTGAACCCACCAACTTGGCCTCGGATGGCCACCGCTTCTACAGTGTGAGCAGCTCAGTCTGGCTCAAACGGAATGGCTGTCTATGAATAAGCCACCACATTGATTTTAAAAAAAATATTTTTGTAGCACCGACACAGATGGGTCTTTTGGCAACGATGGGATAGGAAAGGTCTAGGAGTGAGAAGGAAGCGGCCGTGACCTTCAATTAAGGTACAGCCCCAGCAGTTGCCTGGTGCGAAAATGGGAAAACACGGAAAACCTTCTTCGGGGGTGCCGACAGTGGTGTTCGAACTATCTTCCGAATGCAAGCTCACAGCTGAACGGACCTAACCGCACGTCCAACTTGCTCTGTTCACATTGATGCAAGGGTTAGAATGATTAGTTCCCACCCAGTTGTACAGGATTTCAGTTTGGGTTTTGAGGGTGTAGGTCTAAATACAATAGTTCGGTGCCTTTAGCTTCTGACACGTTTGAGAACTCTTGTGAGACAAAATTCTCTTCAAATGTATAGCAAATGAAATGACATTAAATTTTTTATTATTATTGTTATTAACCATCAACACCACCACCATCATCATCAATTCCCCTTTTCAGGCTGACACCGGGTAAGGGCAAATGTGGTTCCTCTCCACTTCGTCCTGTTCCTCCACCACTCCTCATCCAATGCTGTGATCCAGTCCCGGTTCCCGTTTCTTATGCTGTTCTTCAGAGTCCATCCATCGTAACCTTGTCTCCCTCGTCCTCACTTCTCTGTCATATGTCTTTTCAGTGCTTTTCTTGGCAGCCCTTTTTCTTTCAACCGCATGACATGTCCAAATCAGCCCAATCTCTTTTGTTCTTGTTTGTCATTTAATTCGTGCACATTTGGTTCATTTAGTACACCTTCACTTCTCACTCTATCCCTCCTTGTCTTCTGTACCCAAACATGTTCTGTACAATACTCCTCATGACTTGCATTTCAGCTGCCTGTACTCTACTCTCATCTCTTTGAGTCATTCTCCAGGTTTCTGCTGCGTATGTCTTTATAAGAAAGTAATATCCCTTGTACGTGACCTCTTTAGCCTCTATTCGTACATCATTATTCCATATTAATCTCCCCAGTTGTGCCTTACTAATTTCCATACCCAGTCTTCCATTTTCTGTCAGTTCACTTCCCAAGTATTTGAAGTGTTCTACTATTTCCAGTTTCTTGTCTCCAACTTGCCTTTTCCTTGTTTACTTTCTCTGCACATTGCCATTGTCTTGCTCTTCCCCACATTGATCCTCAGTCCCATTATTATTATTTATTATTATCATATATATTATTTCAGCAGTGTACTGTAGATCCCTTTTGCGCGCTCAGAATTAACCGATCGTGACAAATGAGCATTCAAAAGAAAGATAATAGACATTAGCAGTGATGAATTGCACTCTCATTTGATAAATATCGATAATTTATTTAAAAATCCGTTTAAAAGATTGTACGAAGTGTGCGATTTGCAAATAGTGTTGCTGTAGGAAAATACGCGCCATCATTGCTGTCCACTTCACATTCTGGCCGTTGGGACGCCTGTTTCATATCATCATAATCTGCTGTAATTATCAGTTAAGAAAAGAATGATAGTAACACCAAAAATTACTTCCATAACATTAGTAAGTATAATAATTTACTTGCATTTGCTTCCGTTCAAGTGGATACCATAAATGTTAAAAAATTAACGACTGATTTGTGCATTCCTTAGTTCACCAGTAGTTCACCAGGGGGCTACTCCACCACATACTTTATGAATAAGCGAGATTTCTCACACGGTTCCTCTAGTCATTATTCCTAAATTTGATACAAAATTAAGGCTATATTAAGAGTTTGGAATGGATACCTTCAGCCATGTGAACACAAGTAAGGGAAGAAAGATCTCGCTCTCAGCCACATGTATTCTGTGGTAAACCACCTGGAACTCCAAGCGAATGTTGGATTAGTGTTAACATACAGACCTCGGTTGAACTCTCAATTAATTACAGTTACTCTCATCAGAACAGACATCTCGGCTATTCAGATTACAGGTACACTTCACTCGAAATATGTATACGGGACTGACGATCACAAATGTTCCAATCACCTAATATGAAATAAACATGTCTAAGAGTATATCGTCATCCATTTCTGGATCCAGCTAATTGGTGGTGATTATCACTTACGATCATTCAAGAGAGGTACCACAGGATATTGTTAGAATTCTTGATTGTTTTCAGTTGCCCTAATCAGAAGAAAATAATGTAAAAAGTTTTACGGCACTCTAACTACGCTTATGGTTTACGGAGCCACCGAAGTCCCTGACTTTGGTCTTGCAGGGGTTATTTTACGTGCGGGTACCTCTACCGACATGACGCTGACGTATTCGAGCTCCTTCAAATCCCACCGGACTCAGTCGGGATCAAACCGACTACCTTGGGCTCAGATTGCTGACTAGTAGAGGAGAGCTTCGTAATCACAAGTGAACGTCAATGCTCCCTCCCCTGTCTGCCAAGTGTGTTCGCTCTCTCGCTTCTGTGACGTATGCTTGTTACGTAAGCTACCCGCATTTACGTCACGCCCGCCCGGCTGCACTGGGCTAGCCTCAATGGGCGCCCTTTTGAGCACCTCTGGTCTACACGAAGCATAAAGTACTATCATTGAAGTCACTTGGTGGTAGTGAGCGAATGGCACACGAGTCACATACAAATGCTTGATTTTCTACACTAAGAAATACTTTGGTTTTAAAACAACATAACGCTAAATTTTGGTAGAAATACGTGGTGAAAGCTTTATTTAAGAAAAAAACATGTTTTGAGTTAAGAGGTGAAAGAGTTTCTAGCTTCCAAATATTTTGCTGTATCAAGCCGTTTTACGCAGGATTTCTTGTTATCAAAACTTTAGTGCCAGCCTCGTAGTGTACGAGTAGCGTGCCTGCCGCTTGTTTCATTCCAGCCAATCTAGGGATTTTAATTCTGTACAGAGAGATGGAAAGGGATTCACTTAGCCCAGTAAGACCAACTGAGGAGTTGTTGATACAAGGCAGAGGACTCAGTCAAGAAATCCAAGATACGGCTGAGGATATCGTTATGCTGACCACGAGTCACTCCACGTTTACAGGCCATCTGGGCGGCAACAGTCGTCTAGGCATATGAATTCCCTAATGACCTATTGCACCACAGAATTTTCCTTTATAATACCTTACGCCTGAGAGGATCTGAATTTCCAATTCGGCATAAGTATAAAAGTGAAGATATTTGGAAAATAAAGAAACCCCCCATGGCACTACAGCCCTTGAAGGGCCTTGGCCTACCAAGCAACCGCTGCTCAGCGCGAAGGCCTTCAGATTACGAGGTGTCGTGTGGTCAGCACGGCGAGTCCTCTCGGCCGTAATTCTTGGCTTTCTAGACCGGGGCCGCTATCTCACCGTCAGACAGCTCCTCATTTCTAATCACGTAGGCTGAGTTGACCTCGAATCAGTCCTCAGGTCCAGGTAAAAATCCCTGACCTGACCAGGAATCGAACCCGGGGCCTCCAGGTAAGAGGCAAGCTACCCCTACACCACGGGGCCGCCAGAGAAATAAAAGAGAAGCCTATCTTAATGCTATTAAAGTTAACGAGAAATAGCAGATTAGAACCATCAACATTAGCTAACATATTTTAAAGTTTGAAATGGCATGAATTCGCCCACTTTGGTACCCAAGTATTGTCAGTCAAGATTTCAAACATCATTAAGGCGCTGCACCATTCGGAGGATCGCGTTTCAACTAGTGGTGTTTATAATGGCCATCCGAAGTCTAGTATTTCCTCAAAATTGTCCATATTCACTCCGGAATAGTACCATACTACAAGTTGTGGGTTATTAATCCCAACCCCGAGACTAAACAGGAGTTAACGTTAACGTTATCGTATCGAGAAATTTACTGTAGGAAATACCAGTAGAAAGCAATAAAGTGGCAAGTATGTCCAAATTTTGGTTATTTTCTAAATTAATTATAAGACATATTCCTTGAATGAATTTCAAATAAACGCAAAATCGAAACCTTCTCACTTGGGAAAACATGTCACTAATTCATTAACAGAATTATATGTCAAGCGGCTGTAAAATATTATCAGAGTTGATCCCTATCTGAAATAAGTGAATAACAAATCTCTGTCAGGTGTTTATCAGATAGCTTACCATGGTCACGTTAAGGCTCTGTTTTGCCACTCGCTATCATGGATCCTCCCTCAGTTGTAATGGCCCCGTATAGCAAGACTGAAAGCAGTTACATGGCAAGTTCAATCTATTCTGGGTGGCTGGAACATAACAACAGCCTAAAACTATCTGAAATCGCCCAGAAATTTTCATTGTAATATCATTGAGTGTTTTAAGGTCAGCAATATTTAACTAAATAATGATCATGGTGAATGATATTGATAGCGATCAAAACCCATGTATCTAGAATTTACTATCATCCTTCTTATTCTGAAAAGTTAGAGTTGTCATGGTAGCTCATAACATGGGCAACCTTGAGGTGGGTATGTGATGACAATGCTTAACTACGCGACAGCGTGATGGGCTACTTGTTACTTTGCGATGAGTAACGCTCCTCCCCAATCCAGCAACCCCTGCTCAACTCTCTGGAGAACAGGAGTCATCTAGAAGTGTGAGGGAGCGCAATCTGGGGCAGTACTACAATGAGACTAATGTAATCTATATGTTAATGTTCTTGTGCGTGCCTATGGAGCTGGGGAACATGTTTAATATTGGATACCGATACTGAATCACGCAATGACGTCACTTCACACAATTCTACCATCCCCTGTTTCAATATGCTTTCCACCCTCGTGATCACCGTCACCATCTTAATGGTGTCATCATTTATATTAGGCTGTTCCACGAAGCTCAACCTTGATATTACAGTACTTCGCATAATACTAGCACAACGGAATATGCAATAATAATAATAATGATAATAATAATAATAATAATAATAATAATAATAATAATAATAATAATAATAATAATAATAATAATAATAATAATAATAATAAATCTTATAATGTCTATCTGAGTATCAGAACATATACAGGAAATGAGTGTCCGGTGATTGTCGGGCTGAGTGGCTTAGACAGTAGAGTGCTGATTGGGGTGCGGTATATAAAACAAAGCGCTATAATCGCAAAAAAAACCTGAGCTTTCCAAGATGTTTCGGATTGATGAAACTCACTGCGTTTGGCATAAACAGTCTGTTTTATTTTCTTATATGTATTCATTCAAAGAAAACTACAAAGTTACAGGGTTTAAGCGTACATTTCCATGGATGGACATGGCATTTTTCAATAAAAAAGTAAAACTCTTGTTATTCATCAAGCAAAAAGTATTATAATTGCATAATTCAACAAGTTTACTGCTTGATTTCGCACAGTGTAGTAGTGTTGTGTGACTTTCTCTGTTCACAGAATTTCTAAAAATAGTATTTAAAATTTAACAGGCGTCCATTTAAAATAGCTAGCCTCTAAATGGCGAGAGGGAGTTCCTTCACGGTAGCTATTTACTATGCAAGATTATTCGTGGTAAGCATGATTGAATTTTTGGTGAGTTTATCAGGTAATTTAAACCCAAACAACCACAAGCGCCAGCTTGTTCACCGTAACTCCATATTATATTAGAAATGTTTCTAAAGCACCTCTTAAAATTTAATAGTGAAAATTGTAATTCATTACGTATATTATAAACATATTAGAGGTTGTAGGCCTAATTCTTTGTTTCCGATCAAAATATTTTTTTCTAAGTTGCTTTACGTTCTACCGACATAGATAGGTCTTATGCCGACGACAGGATAGGAATGACTTAGGAGTAGAAAGGAAGCGGCCGTGGTCTTAATTAAGGTACAGCCCAAGCATTTGCCTGGTGTGAACATAGGAAACCACGGAAAACCCTCTTCAGGGCTGCCGACAGTGGGGTTCGAACCCACTATCTTCCGGATTCAAACTTACAGCTGTGCGGTCAAAATACATAAACTTCAATGAACGTAAATAATTTAATTCTTACAACGTAAATTGAAAGTGACGTGGATATCTGCCCTCTTTCTTTCAATGTTTTCTGCCTCCATTTCAAACTCGGGTACTGTCGCAGTGATCAAGGGTGACTGGGAGAACTTCGCCCAACTTTCACGGCCTGTGACGTAGCCACAATGTCACCGTTGTTGAATGGCATGCGCTGCGCTCATCGCCTGCCAGCCCGTCCACGTACAGTATTGCGCGCCCGCTGGACGGAATGCCCAGCGTGAGCGCCTCTTGTGTAGACTATTCTGCGTCACTGTTATATTCTTAGAAAGAGAAATTAATTTATCTTAAAACTGTTCCTATCTATTGAAAATGGGCTAAAAAGTGACTATTCTCGGGGTCAGCGGTTTCTTGTTCATTTTGTTGACAGTCGACCAGATTTATGTGATAGAGGAGTAGCCTATCATTGGTCAATTTTTCACAATACGATTCCCAACTCATCTTTTTTTTTTTTCCTTTTTCGTTAAGCGTTTGACTGCCGTGTCTTTTTTCATGTATTTGAGGAAATTCTCCATTGTATAAGCACCGAGCTCGATAGCTGCAGTCACTTAAGTGCGGCCAGTATCCAGTATTCGGGAGATAGTAGGTTCGAATCCCACTGTCGGCAGCCCTGAAAATGGTTTTCCGTGGTTTCCCATTTTCACACCAGGCAAATGCTGGGGCTGTACCTTAATTAAGGCCACGGCCGCTTCCTTCCCACTCCTAGCCCCTTCCTGTCCCATCGTCGCCATAAGACCTATCTGTGTCGGTGCGACGTAAAGCAACTAGCATTGTATAAGCTCGTTTAAACCTGCTGAGGGCATGGTTTCTCTTCGCTACCTTTCAGATGCATTCGCAATTCCACCAGGGGTGGGTGTCTTTTTGAGAAGTTTGTTTGCCTTCGTTCACGAATGGGTATGATGGCATCTAAATTAATGGTGTTCACGAAAGCATTGTGTTTATCACGCGTAGTTTTTTACTTTAATGAAGAGTGTATATTTGGCTAAATTATCCTTCTGTATTTGACCCAGTCTGCGTTTCAGACGTTTGCCTGGACAAGGACGAAATGGAAAAAAAACAGTAGAAATGATGTTAACATTGTGATTAGAACCTATTGAATGCGGCAGATTTTCCAGTGAAAGTCCGTCGAGATATTACAAGACAAATGGTTATGTCAATAGCGGGAGGGATAGAGGTGGCGAGAGGGGGGACGTTGTGCCGGTACTCGTAACAGAGTAGCCGATCCGTCCTTCAACACAAATAAATTAAACTCGTCTACTATTTGTAGGATAGTGTCACCAAAACTATTCCTAATGTCGCGACCTCAGCTATGTGCTTTTAAATCGCCACTATAGTGGAAAGGTGGCTCTATCTGTTGCGTAAGCCGATACCATTCTTGAACTTGAATTCCTGTTCGTGGTGGGCTGTGTAGTGAGACCACTGTAATTTGTCGGTTGTAATTTAATTCTTACAACGTAAATTGAAAATGACGTGGATATCTGCCCTCTTTCTTTCAATATTTTCTGCCTCCATTTCAAACTCGGGTACTGTCACACTGATCGAGGGTGACTGGGAGAACTTCGCCCAACATTCACGGGGAAATCTTGCAGCAAACTTGCAATCTGCGAGTAGTCAATAACTGTTTCTACGCTCGGAACTGAATTCTTTATTAATATAGTTACACCTCGATGACCGTTTTCTCGGTTCTGGCGAATGGGATGATAACAGGGAATGGTTAGATTAGAACAGTTTTTAACCGATGATTCGCTCAAAGTAAGTAAAACAATATCTTCATTGCATAAAACTCTTCGTAAAATCTCATTATTCACAAGTACAGATCGTGCGTCCAAATGCAGTTCTTTTTTAACGATTTGCTTTGCGTAGCATCGGCACAGGTAGGTCGCTTGGCGACGATGGGATAAGAAATGGCTTGTAGTGTAAAGGAAACGACAGTGGCCTTAATTAAGGTACATCCCCAGCTCTTGTCTGGTATGAAAATTGGGAACCACAGGAAACCATCTTCAGGGCTGTTGACGTTGGGGTTCGAACCCACTATCTCCCGAATGTACAGTATTTTATTCATTATTATCTGAAGTAAATATGATTGTGATCATCTTATGCATTATAGTCGGATTACAGGCCTTGGGCGATGTAAATTGCGCTCTAATAATCAAGAGCATGATAAGGTAAAATATCTTCCCGATCTGATGCTCATAACCTTGGGAGGCAGTTGTCATGATGATGTGTGATTGGGAGAGCTAGGGTTTGAGGGAAAACACTGTTACAGGCAAGTGTTAAGGAATATACTGACGCTGTTGAATCGTTGGATAATTAGGTTTCAGTGTTGATGGGGAGGAATTTTCTGCGGGATGCGATTGAGGTGTCGCGCGAGGAGGCGCTCTCATCGGCGTTTGTTGTCTTTGAGGAGGCACTAATATTATTGTTGATGATGGTGCTGTGAGCTAAATGCGATTTGGTCAGTTTGTTTACTTGCTGAGAAGACTGTTCTGGCTGCCAAGACTGAAAGTTAGCCCGCGAGATACAGTACCTGTGCACGGTAGGTGAGGTTGGGAGTCAGCTGGAGGCGGACCAGCTGATTGTGTGAGAGGAGAAATTATTCCCTGCTTTGCTAATTGAAAGCTGGAACCATTAGATCGGTAGAATAATTTATGTTAGAGTGCATATTGATCGCTACATTTTGAGATACATTATTCTGAGTCATACGGTATTTGATTTCGGACCACTTCTTGTACACGGGACAGTCCACGTTCGGATACTGGGGAAGGTGTTGGGCACGAAATTTTATGAGACAGATTGAAATTGGTCGTGTGTCTATATTTGGAAGCTTCTTTGTAAATCGCTTCACTGGGTAAACGGGAACATCGCAATGAATTTCCTTTCGAATTTCGTTTTTAACTAAACGTTGTGTCAACATTTATGCTGTCAATTTTCATCAGAGCTTTAATGTCCAGAATGTGTTGATAGGGAATTAATTTCTCACTAAAGATCAATCGTCCTGTTAGAATCGGATGTAATTTCCCTGCAGTATCCTTAGTTCCTCCAACAACAAAATATTCAGCAAAAATAACAGCAAGAACGAACGGTTCAATATCTGTACGATTGTTCCCATTATTTTGACTACGACAGGACGACGGCGGTGTACCCACGTAAGCAGTTTTTGGAGCAACTAATGAGGTTTTTGCAGGAAGTTGGTAAAATGCATCTGTGTCACTAGTAGTCTATCTGAAGAGTCAATTTCGTTCCCAATCTATACCTACTGAATGTTCCATGTGTAAATTCGGATCGGCGCGGAAGTGCTTAGTTTTATAGTTCTATTAAAACAACGTGCGTGTTCTGACAGCTTCCAGAGTGGTAGTAAGAGGTGGCAGTTATATGGCAACCAGTTCACACTTCAGCCAATCCCAGCTAGACGCGCACTCGGCCTTTTCCTAACCCTCTGTCTTAAAGCTCCTTGAGGCGGTCGGTCTCAGTTCCACGTTGCCGATTAGTAACTGATACCATAGCACATGTGGCTGAACTATATAACAGTGTCTGCCTTGAGTGATAGCATCATTACCTGTACTGTGCGTTTTTGAAATCAGCTAAATATTTGTAGTGCTATTGTGTTAATAAGTGTTAATACGTGTATGGTTATCATGATGGCCATTTTAGTTTACGGTAGTGGAAATTTTGGACAAAGCATATTATATTTTAGAAATTAAAGATCACGACCTGTGGTTAGAATACATAAGGTTTTCATCTTGCTTCGAATTTCAATAAGAAAAATTCCCATGACTGTTGATCGCAAGTTCAAAGGCATTTGAAGGGACAAGAAGAAAGACGGGATCTGACCTATCACAACGCTAGTTTCAATTGTAGCTGGCATCTTCAATTGTGCCGACGCCTATGGTAGGATCCGATTTCTTCTCATTACATACAAAAAATCTCGTAGATATTTCTCCCATTCTCACCCGGATTTGAACCCAAAATATTGAACAGGCTACTCAAAGTGCCATTCTGATTCTGAAATCTACCTCAAAACGAAATCAATCGTCCGAAGGTAGACTGACAAAAGCCTGTGAGAGAGGAGAATGAGGAGCATGTCGTAAGATGTTTGAGCTGATAAAATTTCTGCTGAGCCACGTTGGAATAATAGCAACAATATTTAATGTTATTCTCACGCTCTCATGATCCCCATACATGGATATTATTTACCGCAGCGCCTAGCATAGAGCGAGAGGCTTTGATTGTAATTGTAGGAACTCCAGCCGGATCATGTGGCAACACACTGCTCCCGCTCCTTTGCTCGGCGCGACGTGCTGCGAGCTGTCAGAACACGCACGTTGTTTTAATAGAACTGAAATTAAAATCCACAGCCTGTTTCCAGTCATTCGATCGGGTCAGGGATGGAATGAATGAAGCCCCCATATAGCGACGAGGATAGGAATTGTGCCGGCTTCCGAAGCCTGTCGCACTCCTCTGAGCATTGTTTAATGAATGACTGATGCAATGAAATGATAATGGAGAGTGTTGCTGGAATGAAAGATGACAGGGAAAACCGGAGTACCCGGAGAAAATCTTGTCCCACCTCCGCTTTGTCCAGCACAAATCTCACATGGATTGACCGGGGTTTTGAACCACGGAACCCAGCGGTGAGAGGCCGGTGCGCTGCCGTCTGCGCCACGGAGGCTCCGTTAACAGAACTAAAGGGTTTAAATCGTCGTTCACGTCCAAACTGTTATTTCTATGAATATCTGTACTTGATTCTTGTTCCTTTGCCATGTTGTTCGTTTCATGATGTCCACTAAATACGGGGTGAGGTTGCTCAATTTTGAGGGCCTATTGCTATTGATCATGACGATGCGAAGACAAATGGAGAGGATTTACTCATACAGATGTACGATCTGATCAGCGTTTCAAGTCTGCCAGGAAGAATTATTAATAATTTGTCCCGTATCGGGCGGTTCATACATAATCCAGTTAATAATGTTGCCTGCAGCTGATATGTACTGCAATGAAAGATAAATATCATAACTAACACTCTAGTCCATTTGTATTCGGGAGATAGTGGGTTCGAACCCCACTGTCAGCAGTCCTGCAGACGAACTTCCGTGGTTTGCCATTTGCACACTAGGCAAATTCTGGGGCTATACCTTAATTAACACCATGGTCGCATGCTTCTAGCCCTTTCCCATCCCGTCGTCGCCAGAATACTATCTGTGTCGGTGTGACGTAAAGCACAAAGAAAAGAAATCTAGTCCGTAAGGTTGGACCGTTAGGTTTATATGGTGAGTGACACGTAGTGATTACACAAGCCACTGAACCCCACGAAGGATGCGAACGAATTGTAAACCACCATGTTAGAAAGTGACTTATTATGTTGGACTATACTAAGAGTCAACTTAAGACCTTAACGGTCCCTTTGATGTTAGTCAGACTTCTGGTCGGTGAAAAGGCTTCCGCAGCGCCAAATAGTTCCCTAGGTTTGTTACTTGTTCCTGAAGTCAGGAGCTTCCTTCAGTTTGGTTAGACATTCTGGTGAACTGACTTGACGAATTTAAAAATATCCCTGTATAAATATGGAAAATATATCACAGGTTGTATATTATTCGGGTTCGTTACCAACTCTTATATTTCATACGTAGATGGCTATGAATAGTTATTGTTCTCAGAGGTGTATGTAGCAAAATAATAATTATTTAATATGATATTGGTATCTTAGTGCGCTGTGTACTTAGTAAGCTTTTTTCTAGTTCATTCCATTGCTGATAAGTTCGCATAATATGTGCGACGTTGAAGAACTGTTGGCAATACTGGCTGCAACAGCATGTTGAGTATTGATAATGGCTGCCAGCTGTGAGCAAGACGTGTGTGATGCTGTGACGCTTGAGTCCCCTGTGAAATACTTTAAAGCTAACAAAAGTGGGAAAAAAATTAAGTAGGAAATCTATACCAAATTGTTTTAAACGTTTACAGTAGCCTACGAGATGAGAATCCGCTGTGGACTGTGGAAGACGTGGTGAAAAACACCGCGCAGCTGACCGGCGTTTCTGTGTACAGTGTTTGCGCCGCTCACTCGCGTGGAATTTAATCTCCACGGAAAATCCAAGTCTCCAGCGAAAGGTCGATGTGTCAGCTCAGCACTCCCCGTAAATAAAATAGGAAGGGCCTTAACACGGTATGGGAATAGGATCCTTGGCGTATTAGATAATAATAATAATAATACTAATAATAATAATATACGAATATAAAGCACAGTACAAATAATAATAATAATAATAATAATAATAATAATAATAATCATATGGAGAACGGAGACGGGAAGGAGGAACAGGGGACGTGCTCACGTGCGGAAGGATACTTTTCCTAAGCTCTTCAGTTGAATTTCAGTATAGTACAAGTGATTCTAGGAATAATTTCTCTTAAAGCGGCCATTATTTTATGTGAAAGGCGTTACATTTTGTTGTTTTATTTAATGTAGTAGTAAACTCCATCATCTGCTTCAAGTCTTGAAATCTACGTTCGGATTGTATCACTACTATCTGCTCATTTTACACACTGGCGGAAAAAATATCCGAACACCATGAAATAAGGAATGTAGAATACGGAAATTTTGGCAATATATTTCTTGAGTTAACATATTTAATTGATTAACAGTACAAGACTACAGGTTAATATCCGTACGAGAAAAGCCATCGCAAATGTGCCATGCTGGTCCATTAATAACTGGTGTAATCGCCTGACTGTTGAATGCAGGCATGCAATTGTGCATGCAATGTATCGTACAGGTTGTGGGATGGAGTTCCATGCCTGTTGCACTTGGTCTGTCAATACAGGGATGGTTAATGCCGGTTGTGTATGACGCTGGAGTTGTCGTCCAATAATGTCCCATACATGCACGATTGGTGACAGATCGGGCAATCGAGCAGGCAAGGCAACATGTCGATACTCTGTAGAGCACACTGGGTTACAAGAGCGGCATGAGGGCGTGCATTATCCTGTTGGGAAACACCCCCGGGAATGTTGTTCATGAATGGCAGAGTAACAGGTCGAATCACCAGACGGACGTACACATCTGCAGTCAGGGTGCGTGGGATAAACACGAGAGTGCTTCTACGGTCATAGGAAATTGCTCTTCCCATTTTCACACCAGGCAAATGCTGGGGCTGTACATTAATTAAGGCCACGGCCACTTCCTTCCCATTCCTAGGCCTATCCTATCCCTTCGTCGCGATAAGACCTATCTGTGTCGGTGCGACGTAAAACATATAGCAAAGAAAGGAAATTGCTCCGCAGATCTGAATTCCCTGTGTAGGTCCAGTGTGTCGACGCCGCAGACAGGTGAAATGCAGGCGCTCACCCGGTCACCTTCTAACCAACACACGGCCGTCACTGGCACCAAGGCAACTCCGACTTTCATCGAAAAACACAACGGACCACCACTCTATTTTCCAATGAGCTCTCGCTTGACACCACTGAATTCGCAGACGGCGATGGTTTGAGGTAAGTGTAATGCACGCCGCAGGGCGTCTGGCTCGGAAGTGTTCTTCAAGTAACTGATCTCAAACAGTTCGTTGCGTCACTGTGGTGCCAACTGCTGCTAGAATTGCTGCTGCAGACGCAGTCCGCTGCACCACAGTCATACGCCGAATACGGTCCTCCCTCTCGGTGGTGCCACGGGGTCGTCCAGAGCCCGGTATTCTTGCGAGCGTACCTTCTCGAGACTACTGCTGCCAGCACGCAAGCACGGTGGAGACATTCCTGCCAAGTCATTCTGCAATAGCGTGGACGGAAAATCCACCTTCACGTAGCCCTATTGTACGGCCTCGTTCAACCGCAGTGAGCTGTTGATATTGGCCTCTTTGTCGTCGTAAAGGCATTTTTGACCCACTCACATTCACTCCGTCCAATCTCACAGGTAACTAACGCTCCCACATAGTACAGCCCGTATTGAAAGCAAACCTGATGTGCAACGTCATGGGGCCGCTACTTGCGCCACGCTAATGCGATTTGCGGGAATTTTGAATCATCTTTCAGATGTATAAACACGCCTACCAACGTTCGTTAATCTAGTACGACCCCTTTTTGGTGTTTGAATAGTTGTTTTTCCCCGCCAGTGTATGTCACGGATGAGCTTTACAATGAGTTTTATCTATGGGCTGTTTGAAATGTGCTTTCAGAAATTATTAATATGGGCGAACCTAGTTGTGCAGAGGTTGGATGTCTGCCTATTACCTGGAGGTCCCGGGTAATTCCTGGGGCGTTCAAGGAATTTAATTCGAGACTGAGGGCTGGAACGAGTCTTACTCAGCCTTGTGAGACTAAGGAGTTGTTTGTTATGACAGGCGGTGCTCAGAAAGCCAAGTAATACGGCTAGGAATATCCACACGCCTACCACGTGACACACTATCTAGCCGGACAGCAGTCCCCTCGGCTGGCCAGATATTGAAGTTATTAATATAATTTCCTGCAAAAACTACTTCCTTGAAGGAATATATAGTGCAGTGCACAACCCAGCTAACCCTGAACTTTATAGGCCCTACTGAGTTTCGACAAGATCTGTTAAGTCGTTTTCCCGTGATATCGTCACACATTCGAATTTAGTGTACCGGTACATAATCTGAGTTTTAAAAAAACGCAGTATGAGGCAATATGAGGCAAAAATGCTGAAGTGTACAAACAGAATTATAATTTTATGTTTATCAATAACTTTTGAATTACGTCCGGGTCCTTGACTGAACTGTCAACGTACTGGTCTTTGGTTCATGGGTTCGGGTTTCGATTCCCGACCGGGATTTTAGCCGCGTTTTTTAAATTCCTCAAATTCTGATTCTGGGTGTTTTTGTCATCAATGCTCATCTTAGTACACATCTTCGGTCACACAAAACACAACACTACAAACCACCACAAAAACACGAAATAGTGAACAAATCCCTTCACATAGCGTTGACGACAGGAAGGGCATCCGACGCTAAAATGGCCTTAACCCCTCATAAGTGCAAACCCGTGATAATTAAGACCAAAAAACGGAGAAAGAAAGAAAAATAAGTACTAAATAAATGAATAAATATATAAATTGCCGCCGCGCGGTAGGCGGTAGCGTGCCTGCTGATTCCAGGCTAGGACAAGGACTATTTACCTGAATTTGAGGGCTTTTGCGAGGTCAGCTCGGCCTACTTGAACACAGTTGATGAGCTATTTGACGGTGAGATAGCGGCTCCGGTCCAGAAATGCATATGTTTTTATCGGTTTCTGTGGTGAATAAAACACGTAATTATCAAGGGAAATTCATTTTTCTTTGTTCAAAATATTGGTCATCGGCTTCTACAGACTTAGCTCATCTTTTAGGTAAGTTATGGATACCATGCCAGAAAAAAATGCTTGTCTTTTGCGGCAAACCATTCGTCGAGCCATTTTCCAATTTCCTCGAAATTGCTGAAGAGCTGCTCCGCGAGCGCGTGCTCCATTGATGAGAAGAGATTGCGCCAGATCGGGGAAATCGTACCCGGGGCCCCTATGATCAAAGGACAGCACGCTAACCATTTAGCTATTGAGCCGAACTTTCGATCTATGCGTGATGTAAATTGATCATTTGTTGGCGGTAGCGTTGTGCGTTAACGGTTTTGCCGGGCTTCAAGAGTTCATAATACATAATACTGCTACCAGAGCGTGCACTGCCATTCGTATTGAAATCACCACGTTTAAATTGTCTCACATGTTCTAATCGATGGAGCGTGTTCACCACATGTTTCTACCAGCAAACGATGACTTTCCACAGCCCTTTTCTTTTGATTAAATAAGAAAAGCAATGCGTGCCCAAATGTTCTTTTTCAGGTACAAACGTCGACATAATCACTGAACGATACAACACAGACGCTAGTGTTTGGCGGACTCAACTTGTGTGTGTTGGTAGGTTAATGTCAGACGTACAAACTGACGTATGTGTCAAATTCATATGCTGCGATCTGATAACTGGCGTCATCTCTTGGTTAAACCGAAAAAGACTTATGCATACATTTGGCAACAATCGAAAGGATTCATCGCGACGACCACGCGACACCTCGTAATCTGCAGGTCTTAGGGCTGAGCAGCGGTCGCTTGGTAGCCCATGACTCTTCGTGGCCGTTTATCCATGGGATAAAAAATAAATAAGAAATAGTATGGTTTACAGTAGCATATAGGGCTAGAATAGGAACATTGGATTAGTTGGAGTGGAACTTAATAAAAATAATATGCTATCTCTCTACTTCACAGTTTGCCAGAAACTTAAGGATAAGACGAACACTCCGAACAGACTGCTTTCCTCGGGATCGAACTTTTGTTTCATTTTAAGATTCCTGGTTATGAAATAAGATGATCGTTAAAAGACCCGAAATTTCACCTTTTTACCGAAAATTCTGTGGGGTTTGGCGGGTATACGCATGGGCGTTCATTCGTACTGTTTGAAACTCAAACTCAACTCAACACAACTGAAACTCCATTCCTAAACACAAGTAAATATACTGTCTGACAAAAAGAGTTAAGCACCCAAAGGGGGAGGGCCAACATTATCCCATTTTGTTATACATGCATACTATTGATGTGTGAGTAAATGATTAGGTTTACAAGGATCTGTAATGTGTAGAACGCCCACCAGAGTGCATTCGTAATGCCACCGTCCTGTTGTTAAGTTGTTACCAGTCAGCTGCTGTGAGGAAGACAGTTAAGCAAGACGTGCAGAGAGGACTACGTACAGTACGAAGCACCCGCAATGCCTCGCAGACGCGTTAGACGTCCTAACCACTAATTTACAGCATTTTACACAAGCCGCATTGTGGGACTGCATGAGGCTGGTTGGTCGTATCGTGTAATTGCCAGGCATGTGAGCCATTCAGATGTCACAGTGGCCCGATGTTGGACTCAGTGGGTACATGGGGGGCACCCAATCACGTCGTGCAGGTTCGGGTCGACCAAGAAACACCACCCCGAGGGAGGACCGTCGTATAGTGCGCCAAGCATTGCAGGATCCCGTTACTTCGGCACCCACCATCCTCGAACAGGTACTGGAAACTCTACAACATCCTGTGAGTTCCCGCACAGTACATCGACGAATCGCATCCTCCTAATTGGGGTTCAAACACCCCATGCGTCGGTTGTCATTGACACCAGAACACCAACGTCTGCGTTTGGAGTGGTACCTTGCCCGGTAGGCATGGACAGAGGACGACTGACGTCGCATCATATTCGGTGATGAGTTCCGCTTCTTCATAACCTCTGATGACAATCTTGTGCGGGTTTGGCGGCGTCGAGGGCAGATGACAGATACTGCCCATGTTGTGGAAAGACTCACAGGTGTAAACCCTGGCATTATGGTGCGGGGAGCGGTAGATATGCGTTAGGTCACCTCTAATAGTGTCTCGGCAGACTTTGACGGCACAGAGATATGTCGCAGACATTCTGCGACCGCACGTCCTGCCCCATATGGCAAAGCACCCTGGGACAGTGTTCCAACAAGATAATGAAAAAGCACGTCTACGCACAGCACATGCGTCTGACTGCCTAGAGCGTGTTGAGGTCCTCTGTGGCCCCGAAACCTCTCTAGCAATGAACATGTGTGGGATGACATTGGAAGGGGACTCCATCCCAATACCAACCTGCGGGATCTGGAGGGGCAGCTGCAACAACTGTACACCATTCCGAACCGCATAAGGGTATGCATTGCGGCCAGGGGGTTGGGGGTTTGCGACACCCTACTGACATGGCGCCAACATTCCATCTGTTAACTGCCAACGGCCTTGTCTCCTTCATCCCATATTGTAATTAGTTCAATAAAGGCACGTGGTGTTTTAGTATATGTAATTTCATTCACTTTCAACCACTCCTTCTTGTGCTTAACATTTTTTGTCAGGCAGTGTAGTAATTCTCCCTGTGAATGAAGATGATAACTTGACAGTCGGAACATGTAGCATTCCTTTCCCTCTTTGCATAATATTGCAGCGTATATTCTCTTTCGGACGCTTATTACTTTCGTCACATATTTCATGTAAGTTGTCACATTCCTTTATATCTTACATTAGTGTCTCTTGCTGGTTATTTTCACAATATTCGTCATTAGTTTTTGTTTCATTTCTATCTAACAATTATTTTTACGTTGTTTAACCTGCCCAAGCAAATTTACAGATATATTGTGTTTTGGGCAACCCAAGAGTCAAATTGTACCAACTCTACGAAAAGAACCATGATCAAACAGCCCATCTGAGCCTTGGTCTGCCCAGGCAGATTATTGGAGTACTACGTGGTCAGCATGTTGCTTCGCTTACCTAACCAAGTCTTCTGTTTCTCATATCAGACAGTTCCTTGGTTATCACGCTTCACGTTATTAGGTGAGATACATGTACATACCAGCCCTCCTGCCAATCTTAAAATCTTTCCAGGACGGGTAATCTTAAAATCCTTCTAGAAGGATTTTAGGAAGCGTACGTAGGAGAGAAAAGGCAGGCGAATGGCTATGAATGGCGTCCACGTCGCCCGACGATCGCTCAGGCTGAATGTTCTCACATCTACAGTAGCTTAGTTCTAAGGAATATAGAAAGAGACCTTATCGGTGAAGAGTAGGCGTAACTGAATTTTATCATGCTACTTGCCAGACAATTGTGCTTGAATAGTTGCCTATGAATAGCACGACAAGGGGTTATTCATGTACCCGGAAAGTGAAGCACCTTCCGTGCCTCGTCGCCGGTTCAAGATTTGGTTACAGCTTGTGACTTGGATATAAAACCACTAAGTGTCAAAGAATTTTAATCGAACCTCAGGGGATAAAAATGGTGATGAGTCCTTTAACTTAATGTAGTAGCTGATATAATATCGTATATGTCAATGAAGATAACATTTTTCATTCAGTTTGAAAACCACCATTAGAGCGAATTGAACAGTTTCGTGCATTCCAACTTGGAATTAAAGGTAACATTAAGGTTACCTTTTATGAAGAAATTATCTTAAGACTTGTTTACTTATAACACTAAAATTAGTTTATAAATCGTTATTATTAAGATCGAAACGATTTTTCCATATTTTCTTTCGTGCGCTCTGTCAGATTTGCCACATCCCAACATTTAACAGATGTTTTGCCGCGGGCTATTTTCCTGTTACCTGGAAACAGGCAAATATTGTTCCACTTCTCAAATCAGGCAACAAATTTAATGTTTCATCTTACCGACCAATTTCTATTCTCCCCACACTATCCTTTATCTTTGAAAAAATTATACACCAGCGTCTCCTCGCATTCACTTTGCCGTATATCTCAACCAAGCAGCATGGTTTTCTACCAGGTGGCTCTTGTCTAACAAACCTGGCCACTCTGCACAGCTTTGCATCACACGCCATTGCAGCTAAATCACAGCTGGATATCTGCTACGTTGACATTTCGAAAGCTTTCGATTCTGTTGACCATACTCTGTTGCTCCATAAACTCTCCGAACGATTTAATATACATGACAGTCTTTTGACCCGTCTTGCTGACTTCCTACATAACCGTTGGCAGAGAGTGGTAATATCAGGCACTTCATCCTCATGGTTACCAGTCACCTCCGGTGTCTCACAAGGCAGTACTCTTGGCCCCTTGCTGTTTTCTTTGTTTATGGACGATCTGCCGTCCGAACTCAACGAAACAGCGAATACCCTACTCTTTGCTGACGACTGCAAGATATTTAGGGAGATCAGGAATCCAGTAGATGCAGCTCTGCTACAGTCCTCACTTAATGCCCTCTCGAACTGGTGCCGTACTTGGAAACTTATCCCCAATCCACAAAAATGCAGCCACATGACCATAACACTGCGTAAATCTCCTCTACCGACATCATATTACCTACTCGACAAGCCCATCACCGTGGTTACGCAACAGCGTGACCTAGGTGTAATATTCGATACAAAATTACAATTTAAGACCCATATAGAAACATATACAACCAAGGCTATGAAATTACTAGGCATTCTCTATCGCTTCACAGACATTTCTGACCCCATTGCTCTTCGTCACTTCTTCCTCACGATCGTTCAACCTCTCTTAAACTACTGCTCTCCGATTTGGACAACAGCCGCCCCCTCCAATACTAAGCAGTTAGACAGAGCAGTGTCCTTCTTTGCTGCAATTGTAAGGAACAGAAAACCCAAGCTCAGAAATCTGTCTACGCAGCAGGTATTAATGGCAATTAATGTGTCACCGCTGCACATCAGGCGACAGGTAGCTGACCTGAGTTTCCTCCACGAGATCTTAAATGGACATTACCGCTCGAAACATCTTGTTTCTCTCTTCTCTCTCCGCGTTCCTTCCCGCTCCACCAGAACCAAAGACCTTCTCCACATTCCCCACACTCAGCACTCAATACTTCAACGATCTTTCCTAATCCGCCTCCCAACACTCTTTAACCATATTAATAGGAGACAAGAGCTTGATATAGCATCAAATAAAAGTGAATTCGAGAGGTGTGTAAATAGTATCTTAAAGATAAGTTGATGTGAAGGGATTATACCGCCATCTTGACCCACGACGACTCGGCTATGAACATGGACATTCTCATGGTTTTCGATTTGGACAGTTATTAGTAGGATGTGTACCTGATCTTGTTATATTTTGTTATGTTTGTTATATTTTATTATGAAAGTTTACGTTTGTTAAATAGTCTGTTGACAGTGCAAGTGAAATTTGCTCAGTGTAGCTGTATCTTGCGCTTCGTGAATAAATTAAAAAAAAATCAATCGGCGGCCATCTTGGATGTATTCCGTCACCCCAGACACCACTTTTAATTAATTACTTATTTGTAGGCAATGCAAGCTTGTCTCTTAGGAGACATCATAGATTATTCAAACATCAAATCTTTAGGTAGTACTCTGACCTGTTGTTCTTCAAGGATGCCTCTGGGTGAGCTTAATTCTTGTTGAATCAGTATTCAAATGAATTCTTTTCTATAGGAGCCAAATAAGGCGACCTCCATATAGGCTACAAGGGCCGTAACTTCGGCATTAAGTGGTAGAGAGTGCTTAGCTCTAAGCTCGGTCACCATTGTTCCCGCCCGACTCGTTGGCTGAATGGTCAGCGTACTGGCCTTGGGTTCAGAGGGTCCCGGGTTCGATTCCCGGCCGGGTCGGGGATTTTAACCTTAATTGGTTAATTCCAATTCCTGGGGGCTGGGTGTTTGTGCTGTCCCCAACATCCCTGCAACTCACACACCACACATAACACTATCCTCTACCACAATAACACGCAGTTACCTACAAATGGCAGATGCCGCCCACCCTCATCGGAGGATCTGCCTTACAAGGGCTGCACTCGGCTAGAAATAGCCACACGAAGTTAAAAACCGTTGCTCCCAGGAATTAACCTGGCACTGATTTTTGGTGTAGGGTGAGTGAACCCCAAGGCCTCCCAAGGAATGGAAGTCTCGTTTCTAAATTTTTGACATCCTGACGGGGAATCGAAACCATGTCTTTCCAGATGAATTAATTGCACATTTACCACTTTGGTTAAGCAATACCGTTTTAGAACATATACTTCATAGGATGATATTCTACGCAATACACGTAGGTATTTCGAACAGGTAGAAAATTTAATACATTGCTATCAGGGTTTCAGAAAGTGCATTAGATAGTTACTAAGGAGGTAGGTATATATCTATCTATATATATAAAGTAGCTTGTCCTGATTGACTGACTGACTGACTGACTGATTCATCATCGCCGAGCCAAAACTACTGGACATAAAGAAATGAAATTTTGGGGATATATTCATATTATAATGTAGGTGCTCGCTAAGAGAGGATTTTTGGATATTCCGTCGCTAAGGGGGTGAAAAGGGGGGTGAAATTTTAAAATGAGTGTGTCTATATCTCAAAACTTTAAAAGTCTGCAGATGTGAAAATTGGTATTTAGAATCTTCTTTAAAAATAAGGAAACACGTATTTTTTTGTTTTCAGACAATCCCAATAGGAGGGGTGAAAAAGGGTGAAAAATGGGTTGAATGCCTTTAATCAGGATACCGCTACTTATATCTCAGAAACTGAAGATATTACAGACCTCAAAATTGGTACTTTCGATCGCTGTCAAAAATAAAGAAACACGTATATTTTCGTTTTTGGAAAATCCAATTAATGCGAGGGTGAAAGGGGGGTGAATTTTTAAAATGAGTGCATCTATATCTCAAAAGTTTTAAAGTTTAGAGATGTAAAAATTGGTATTTAGAATCTTCATTAAAAATAAAGGAACACGTACTTTTTTGTTTTCGGAAAATCCCAATAGGAGGGGTAAAAAGGGGTGAAAAATGGGTTGAATGCCTTTAAAGAGAATACTTATATCTCAGAAACTGAAGATATTACAGATCTCAAAATTGGTACTTTTGATCGCTTTCAAAAATAAAGTAACACAAATTTTTTTGATTTTGGAAAATCCAATTATTGCGAGGGTGAAAAGGGGGGTGAATTTTTAGAATGAGTGCATCTATATCTCAAAAGATTTAAAGTTTAGAGATGTAAAAATTGGTATTTTGAATCTTCATTATAAATCAAGGAACACGTAGTTTTTTGTTTTCGGAAAATCCCAATAGGAGGGGTGAAAAGGGGGTGAAAATTGGGTTGAATGCCTTTAAAGAGAATACTTATATCTTAGAAACTTAATAAATTACAGGCCTGAAAATTGGTATTTGAGATCTACTTTAAAAATAAAGAAAGGTATTTTGTCGTTTTGGGAAAATCAAAATAATGGGGGGGGGGGTGAAATGGGGGATGAAATTTTTAAAATGAGTGTATCTATATCTCAAAACTTTTAAAGTTTATATATGTAAAATTTGGTATTTAGAATCTCCTTTAAAAATAAAGAAACACGTATTTCTTTGTTTTCTCTAAATCCCAGTAGGAGGGGTGTAAAAGGGTGAATAATGGGTTGAATGCCTTTAATGAGGATACATATATCTCAGAAACTGAAGATATTACAGAACTGAAAATTTGTAAACGGGATCTCCTTTAAAAATAAAGAAACACGTATATTTTTGATTTTGGAAAATTCAATTCATGGCGGTTAAACAGGAGTGGCAAATTGGGGTGAATTTTTTGAAAGACTATATCTACAGAATATCTGGGAAGCGTAAAATGTTACAGACGTAAAAAGTGGGTATTTGGAATCTCCTCTAAGTGTAAAGAAACATAGGTGATTTGTCTTTGGAAACTCCACTTAAGGGGAACTAAAAAGGGGTGAAATTTTAAAATGAGAATTTATACAGTATATCTCAAAAAACTTAACATGTTACAGAAGTGAAAAATGGTAATTTTTTTATTCTATTAAAAATAAAGAAACGTGTATTTTTAGTTTTCGGAAATACCACTTGGGAAGTGGGGGGGGGGGGGGTAAAAGTGACTGAAAATGGTGTTGAATTCTTTTAATTAGGCTACTGATATCTCAAAAATGAAGATGTTACACACGTGAAATTTGATTTTTGCAATCTGCTTTAAACGTAAACAAACACGTATTCTCGGAAAAGGGGGTTTGGGGGTTAAAGGATTGAAAAAATTAATTGACTTAATTGTATGAGAATACATACATCTAATAAAAACTAAAGTTGTTACAGACGTGAAAATTGGTATTTTGATCTCTTTTAAAAACAAAGAAAAGCGCGTTTTTGGGGGGGGAAACAATCTTGGGAAGGGGGGCGGGAGTGAAAAGGAGCTGAATTCCTTCCATGAGGACACATAAATCAAAAACTAAAGAGGTTAGAGTGGTGATAATTGGTATTTAGAAGATCCTTTACTATTAAAGGAACAAGTATTTTTGCCTTAATATCACTTTGTGAGGGGGGGGGGGGAAGTGTGAAAGGAAGTTAAAAAAAGTGAATTATTTTTAAGGGGATACTTATATCTCAAAACTGAAGGTAATAAACGTGAACATTGGTATTTGGAATCTCCTTTAAACATAAAGAAACACACCTTCTTTTAATTTTTTGGGGGGTGGGGGTAAATAAACTTAACGGCGGTGGGGTGTAAAAGGCGGTGTGACCAATTGATTTTACTGTTCATAATGTACTTATAAGGAGCCTCCGTTGCTCAGGCGGCAGAGCGCCGGCCTCTCACAGCTGGGTTCCGTGTTTCAAATCCCGGTCACTCCATGTGACATTCGTGCTGGACAAAATGGCGGCGGGACAGGTTTTTCTACGGATACTCCGGCTTTCCCTGTCATCATTCATTCCAGCAACACTGTCCAAAATTTCATTTCATTTGTCACTCATCGATCATTGCCCCAGAGGGGAGCTTCGGCAGCCGGCACAATTCATATTGTCGCCGCTAGATGGGGCTTTATTCATTCCATTCCTGATCCTGTCGAATGATAGGAAACAGGCTGTTGACTTTCGATGTACTTATTCTGATCATAAACCGATCGTTTTTAATCTTTCCTGGGTTCTTTTTCAACAGCCATCTTTTCCTTCGGAGAACGTTCTTAGATTAGAGTAGATTCTCCTGGCAAATAAATAAAAATTTAAACACATTTGAAATAAACGATAGGAATGATATTGACCGTCAAATTGTTCACCTCTATAATAAGGTCACTAATACACGGAGGTATGTCATTCGTATCGCCAGAAATCCCGCACACTTGCCTACGCGCGACAATGGTGCTGGTCACATTGTCAACAATGACAATGGCAGCAGATGTAATTTACCGCCAAGTAGCGGTCTTGCATATTGCTGTGGGGTCCAGAACGTACAATAATAATAATGATAATAATAATAATAATAATAATAATAATAATAATAATAATAATAATAATAATAATAATAATAATAATAATGTTCTGGACCGTCGTCACATGTGCGGACCACGCTGGAAACGGGTCCTGGACGGCTAATGACTAAGAATGCAGTTCGGCCGCGGGTTCAGTAGGCTACCGCCAAGGCACCCAAGACGACACCACGACAGATCCCCTGAAGGATTTGATCCATATTAAAAATGCTTATAGGAAAAGATGGCAAAGATTTAGGGACCCAACTAACTGGGTGGAATACCTGGACCTAGCCCGGGAAGTACGAAATCGTTTGCTGGAAAGAAAGATTGAAAAATGGGAGGAAACTTGCCGTAATCTATTAGAAAACGAGTCAGATCGCGAATTTTGGCGGATTCTCGCAGAAAACGGGTCAGATCGCGAATTTCGGCGGATTATATATCTAAAACAATAAGCATTCAATTATAAATTTCCGTATAATACCGTAGCGAAGCACGGGTATCTTGCTAGTATATATATAAAATAAGAGTTTTGTCTTTACATTGCACAGAATTTTAAAAGAATGTTATTTCTGTATCGGTCATGTCCACAGTAACAAGGAAATGCATTTTTTTACTTTTCCGTAATTTCTGTCTGTCTGTCTGTCTGTCTGTCTGTCTGTCTGTCTGTCTGTCTGTCTGTCTGTCTGTCTGTCTGTCTGTCTGTCTGTCTGTCTGTCTGTCTGTCTGTCTGTCTGTCTGTCTGTCTGTCTGTACACGCGTCACGTGAAAACGGCTGAAGAGAATTTAATGAAAATCGGTATGTAAAGTCGGGTGATGAACCACTACAATCTAGGCTATACATTATTTTATTCACGCTGAGGGTAATTGTAGTTCAGGGGAAGGCCTTAAATGTAATTCTCAAATACGTTATTTACGTTATTAGTGGTCGTATCGATAAATACTACATAACTAGCATAACTTTAGTTATGTCGTAAGTAAGTAGTAATTATGTAAGAAGTTATTAAATTTCCTATCACTTATGTCTTATACATTGTTACCGTACCGCATATAATCACAGAGATATTCATGAATTTGGATTTTTGTTACTAAGTCCATATCAGCGCCGAGTCACGAGAAAATGGGTAAACAGAATTTAGTGAAAATAGGTGTGTAAAGTCTGAAAATAAGGAACTACAGTCTACGATATAAATAATTTTGTAAGACGCCCTAATATTAAAGAGTCGAAAGAAAACTAATGTGAAGGCCTTCAATATAGAAAGCTCATAAACTTTATCAACAGTAACATTACATTGACCATTGTTCTTCTGTTTCCACTCATTCCCGATATATAGGATTACTGCAGCGTAACGAGGTTTTTTAATTTGTTTTACGTCGGACCGACACACGTAGGTCTTATGGCGACGATGGGATAGGAAAGGAATAGGGGTTTGAAGGAAGTGGCCTAGGCTTTAATTAAGGTACCTTCTGGTGTGATTGGTGTGAAAATGGGAAACAACGGAATACCATATTCAGGGATGCTGGCAGTGGGGTTCGAATCCACTATCTCCCGGATGCAAGCTCACAGCTGCGCGCCCATAACCACACGGCCAACTCGCCCGGTCGTACCGAGTGTAACAGCCTGCCTGTATATTGGCGGGAAGTAGCTGGGGAATTAGATAACTTTCTTCTTTAGCATGCCATTCCTCTGGTTCATACATTTTCTGATATTACTGGCACGTAACACACTGGTTTATCATAGCATTCGAGCTATTCAATCCCTACTCTGAGGCACTGATTGGAATGAGTAGTGTGAATATTTAACGGAATAATGACAGAGGAGTATTTACGGCAGTCTGCGGCCTGGTCATCCCAGCTCTGGAATTTTGGACTGTTAGATCGGCACTGTAGTACTGTTCGTTGAAAGTGAGAAACTGTGCGGTGTTTCATTTGATCGAGTATTTTATATGATAACATTGCTTTCAATCGCTACATTCCTACTGACGTTTTTGTAATGACCTATGTTGAATTCAGTTAGGAAAACCACCAAGTCAGTCTTTCTGAGAATCCCGTAGCGAAGCACGGGTACATCAGCTACTGTAGTCTTCTATATATATAAAATAATAATTTTGTCTGTATATTGCTCAGAATTTGAAAAGAATGGTATTTCTGTATCGGCCATGTCCACAGTAACAAGGAAATACACACTTTACTTTTCCGCAATTTCTGTCTGTCTGTCTGTCTGTCTGTCTGTCTGTCTGTCTGTCCACACATCACGAGAAAACGGCTGAAGATAATTTAATGAAATTCGGTATGTAAAGTCGGGAGCCGGTGCAATCTAGGCTATAAATAATTTCATTCATGCTCAGTGAAATGGTAGTTTAGGGGAGGGCCTAAAATGTAATTCTCAAATATTTATATTATTAGTGGCCCTGTCGATAAATGCTATAGAACTAAAGTTATATATAATTGCTTTTCCGGTCGTTTATGTCTTATATATATTTACCATACCGGCTATGATAAAAAATATTCAGGAATTTGTATTTTTGTTGCTAAGTCCATTTCAACGCCGAGCCACGAGAAAATGGGTTAACAGAATTTAGTGAAAATCGTATATAGATTCGGGGAATAAGAAAATACAGTTTTACAATTTTATTCACCCTGGATGAAATTGTAGTTTATGGGGAAGCGCCTAATATATAATTTTTAAATACCTATGTTATTTTTTTTTTGCTAGGGGCTTTACGTCGCACCGACACAGATAGGTCTTATGGCGACGACCTATGTTATTGGTCCTATCGAAAAGTACTACATAACAAAAGTTATACAGAATACAATTTCTGATCATTTGTTTTATTCAGTTTTACCGTACCGACTATGATAAGAGTGGTATTTTAGAGTGCGAAGAAAACTAAATTTGAGGGCCTACAATATCGAAAGCGCATAATATTGATCAACAATAGCATTACATTGACCATTGTGTGTAGTGGTGTTCTCTGTCTCCTATGCTGATAACCAGCTCCGATAGATGGGATTACTGCTGCGTACCGAGTATAACCAAACCCCATGGTGCAACAGGACCCTGGCCTACCAAGCGACCGCTGCTCAGCCCGAAAGTCTACGGATCACGATGTGTCGTGTGGTCAGCATGACGGATCATCTCGGCCGTTATTCTTGGCTTTCTAGATCGGGGCCGCCATCTCACCGTCAGATAACTCCTCAGTTGTAATCGCGTAGGTTGAGTAGTCCTCGAACCAGCCCTCAGTTGCAGGTAAAAATCCCTGACCTGGCCGGTAATCGAACCCGGGGCCTCGGGTTAAGAAGCAGTCGCGCTACCCCTACACCACGGGGCCGGCACCAAGTATAACAGCCTGTCTGAATATTGGCGGGGAAGAGCTGGGGAGTTAAATAAAACTTTCTCCTCTAGCATGTCATTCCTCTGGTTCACACATTTTCTGATAATGCTGGTACGTAACACAATGGTTTATCATAGTATTCCAGCTATTCGACCCCTACTGTGACGCGCTGTTTTGAATGAGCAGTGTGCACACCTGCCACCCCCGGAGGTCCGGGTTCGATTCCCGGCTCTGCCACGAAATTTGAAAAGTGGTACGAGGGCTGGAACGGGGTCCACTCAGCCTCGGGAGGTCAACTGAGTAGAGGTGGGTTCGATTCCCACCTCAGCCATCCTCGAAGTGGTTTTCCGTGGTTTCCCACTTCACCTCCAGGCGAATGCCGGGATGGTAGCTAACTTAAGGCCACGGCCGCTTCCTTCCCTCATCCTTGCCTATCCCTTCCAATCTTCCCATCCCTCTACAAGGCCCCTGTTCACCATAGCAGGTGAGGCCGCCTGGGCGAGGTACTGGTCATACTCCCCAGTTGTATCCCCCGACCAAGAGTCTGAAGCTCCAGGACACTGCCCTTGTGGCGGTAGAGGTGGGATCCCTCGCTGAGTCCGAAGGAAAAGCCGAACCTGGAGGGTAAACAGATGATGATGATGATGATGATGATGAATGTGCACACACGTAAGGCAGAGGCTCCCTTATGACCTGGCCTAGAATTACAAATTTAGGCCTGTTCCAAATTATAGCACCTCAATTCACTAAGTAACTAAAAAATTCAACCCTGAAAAGGGCTGTTTCTTAAGAAAAGCTTCTTCCTCTTCACTTTTACTAAATTCTGCATTCATTTTATTCCAAATTAGCAGTGAAGAGGGGGTTTCTCCTCTGGTTTGAAGGAAACATTTGCCTCCAAGTCAGATAGATTTTTCCGCCGGCAGTGCTGTGAGTTGAGATTTTCTGGCTCATCGGGTACTCCTAGGAAACAGATTAGTAAAAGTGCATAGTTTCTGCCCTGGTACTCTCCACTATTAAATCCCCGCCCCGCCGAAAAAAGACAAATAGTGTTCACGGATCACAGCTGTTTGCGGCATGGTCATTCCAGATTTGGAACTTTGGACTGTTAGATTGGCAGCGTAGTACTGTTCGTTAGAAGTGAGAAAATCTGTGGTTTTTCAT
Source organism: Anabrus simplex (assembly GCF_040414725.1). NCBI lineage: Eukaryota > Metazoa > Arthropoda > Insecta > Orthoptera > Tettigoniidae > Anabrus > Anabrus simplex. The sequence goes on along the minus strand of NC_090266.1, from coordinate 429,689,538 downwards.
TTGATCGAGTATTTCATACGAAAGCATTTCTTCTCATTTCGCCATTCCTACTGCCGTCATTGTAGTGACCTATATTCATTTCAGTTGGGAAACCACTAAGACAGAGTTTCTGAGGATGTTACAAGGCAGGTGGGGAGTGAGTGTCTGCCATTATTATGAAATCTCCCCAACCTGATTGTGACTGATGGTAGGCAAGAGGGCCTGCCATTACAATGAATATTCCCTAACCCAGTCTTCATATGAGAAAAGACGTTTGGTGACTTCCCCGTCACGTTCGTAAGGTAACGTTAAGAGCTATGCAATTTAATACAATCTTGCACTGCCTAACCCAGAATTCTGTATACCATGTAGAATTCCGTAGCGAAGCACGGGTACATCAGCTAGTAGTTATATAACTTATGAGTTCATATTTTCTATTATTTTACCTGATTAGATATCATCAATCATGTTTATGTCCGTCTTCGTAGCGTAACGGTTAGCGCTATTAGCT